>NC_141941.1:10102401-10410366 GCF_057802395.1 Ceratotherium simum simum
TTACTATAGCACTCCAGAATAGTTTAAATCAGGAAGTATGATGCTTCCAGCCTTGTTCTTTTTTCTAAAGATTGCTTTGTCCATTTGAGGTTTTGGTGGTTCCATACAAATTTTAAGATAATTTTTTATCTATGAAAAACATCTGAATTGTGATAGGATTTGCATTGAATCTACAGATGATTTTTGGTAGTACAGACATTTTACAATACTTACTCTTCGAATTCTTGATCAAGTGATATCATTCCATTTGTGTGTATTTTTCTTCATGTGTTTTCATCAAAACCTTGTATTTTATATCAGTATACAGATCTTTCACCCCTTTGGTTCAATTTGTCTTTAAGTATTTTATTGTTTTTGATGCTATTATGAATGAAATGTGATTTTTAAAATTTCTTTTTTCAGATTTCATCTTGTATCATTTTTGGCTTAACCTTCCTTTTGTCTTGTAAAATGAACCCTGCTCTTTAGGTTTCTATTTGCATGAAATGTCATTTTCTATCCCTTCACTTTCAGCATATGTGTGTCTTTAAAGCTGAAGTGAGTCTCTTGTAGACAGTATACAATTGGGTCTTGTTTTTTGTTTTTGTTTTTGTTTCTTTTTAATGCCTTCAACCACTCTACGTCTTTTGATTGGAAAATCAATCTATTTACATTTAGATAGGTAATTATTGTACATAAGGAATTACTAATGACATATTTGTTTTCTGGTGGTTTTATAGTTTCCTTGCTCTTTCTTTCTCTCTAGCTGCCTTCCTGTTTGAATTGATGATTTACTATAGTTATATGCTCTGATTCGTTTCTTTCTATCATTCGTTAATCTACTACAGGCTTTTGCTTTGAGGCTTACATTATAGATAGAACTATATTATGCTATTACTACTTAACATCAATCATACACAATATATCTACACTTTTATTTCCCTACTTCTTATGTTTTTGATGTCACAATTTACCTCTTTTCATATTGTGTATTTATTAACTAAATTGTGCTACATCAGGTTATTTTTATCCTCTTGTCTTTAACTTTAGGCTATAATTCACTTGTTAACACTCCACCATGTTATAGTATTAGAGTATTCTAAATTTGGCTATATTCTTGCCTTTACAACTGTGTTTATTTTCATATGTTTTTGCTTTACTAATTAACATCCCTTGATTTCACATTGAAGAACTCATTTCCACATTTCTTGTAAAGCAAGTCTAGTGGTAATGAATTCCCTCAGATTCTCTTTTTCTGGGAAATTCTTTATCTCTTCTTCATTTCTGAAATATAGATTTGCCAGGGAAGATATTCTTGGTTAGTCATTTTTTTTTATCTTACCACTTTGATTATATCATTCTACTCTCTCCTAGCCTCAGGTGCCAACTGAGATATCCGGTTATAGTTTAATGGGGTTTCACTTGTAAGTCATATGGTTTCTTTCCTCTTGCTGTTTTTAAAATTCTTTCTTTGTCTTTGATTTTTGCCCACTGATTACAAAATGTGTTCAAGGAACTCTTTTAAATTTATTTAGTGTGGTGACCTATGTGTTTTCTAAACTTGGGTGTCCAAATCTCTCTCCAAGTTTGGGAAGTTCTCAGCCATTGTTTATTTTTTTTTTTTTTCTTTTTCTTCTTTACAGGGAAGGATTCACCCTGAGCTAACATCTGTTGCCAATCTTCCTCTTTTTTTTAATTCCCAAACCCCCAGTGCATTGTTGTATATCCTAGTTGTAAGTCATTCTACTTCTTCTTTGTGAGCTGCTGCCACAGCATGGCAACTGACAGGTGGGTGTTGTGGTTCTGTGACCAAGAAGTCAACACAGTCTGCCAAAACAGTGAGACCACTGAACTTTAACCACTAGACTATGAGCGCTGGCTCCATTATTTCTTTAAATAAGCTTTCTGTCTTTTCTCTCTCTTCTCCTTTTGTAATACAATAATTTTCACATTGGTCCTTTCGATAGTACCCCATAAATCACATAGGTTTTTTTCACTCTTTTTGTTTTTTCTTCTTTTTAGTCTTCAGATGTAGAATTTTGTTTCATTCTTCTTTATGATTTCTGTGTCTTTGGTAATCTTTTATTTTGTTCAAATATTATTTCCCGAATTTGTGAAATTGTCTTTCTGTGTTTTCTTGTAGTACATTGGGTTTCCTTAAAAAGCTATTTTGAATTCCTTATCTAGTAAGTCACCGATCTCCATCTCTTCAGGTTCAGTTATGGAAAGATTATTGTGATCTTGGTGATGTTGTGGTTCCTTGGGTTTTCATGTTCTTTGTAGTTTTTTGTTGCTGTCTTCATTTTTGAAATAGGAGTCACCTCCTTCAGTATTTACTAAATGTCTTCTGGAGACAAATACCTCTGTCAGCCCTGCTAGACATTCTGAGGCTTTCTCAGACCTTCTATGGATACACCTGCTTCTCACTTTTTGCTCCCTTTTGTGACAGAATTTTTAAGCTGGATCTCGTCTCTCTGCCTTGCAATGGACCATCCTGAGTGCTGAAACACTCTCTATAGTTTTCTCAAAAATAATGCTATGGCTCTAGTTCATGGTCTCTCCCTGGCCCACAGATTTGGCTGACATTCTGCATGTGCTTACTAGAAATTTACCAAAGCTTGCTAGAATCATCACTAGGTGGGCACATAGGAAGCTGGCCATGGGGTAGTGGGTTAGGGTTTCAGTGAAGTATGCAGAGTACTGGAGTGTCTGTGGGTCAGTTGGAGTGATCTGGTGTGGTTACATGTGGGCTACATTTCTTTTATTAGATTAAGGATGTACTCTTCCATTCTTTGTTTTCAAAGTTTTTTTAAATTATTTTATTGAGATAATATTTTATAACCTTGAGTAATTTCTGGTGTACACTATATTTGTTAATTATTATATAGACTGTATTGTGCTCACAACCAGTCACCTAATTTTTATCCATCACCATACACATGTGCCCCTTTACCCCTTTCACCCACCCCTACTGCCTTCCCCTCTTGTAACCACTAATCTGTTTTCCTTATCCATGTTTATCGTCCACATATGAGTGAAATCATGCAGTGTTTGTCTTTCTCTGTCTGGCTTATTTCACTTAACATAGTACCCTCAAGGTCCATCCATGTTATTGCAAATGAGACAATTTTGTCTTTATATAGCTGAGTAGTATTCCGTTGTATATATATACCACATCTTCTTTATTCATTCCTCAATTGATGGCTATGGGTTTCTTCCACATCTTTGCTATTGGCAATAATCCTTCAGTGAACATAAGCATGCATAAATCTCTTTGAATTGTTGATTTCAAGTTCTTTGGATAAATACCCAGTAGTGGGACAGCTAGTCATATGAGAACTCTCTATACTGTTTTTCATAGTGGCTGCCCGAGTTTGCATTCTCCCCAGCAGTGCCTGAGTGTTCACTTTTCTCCATACCTTATCCAACGTTTGTTATTTTTTGACTTGGTAATTATAGCCATTCTATAAGGGGATACCCCAACTGTAATTTTGATATGGCTTTCCCTAATAATTAGTGATATGGGCTCCTTGATGGAGGCTGCCATGCAGTTAGTAAGATCCACATCCTTTTAATGTCCTCCAAGTTTCCTATCTGCTGCTCTATCATCCTCTTAAAGCCCCTCAGGCATGGAGATCCTGAGTTAGTCCTCTGGATAGGGTAAGAAATAAATGAGCCTCCTTGGCAGCACCTGGCACAGCTACAGAAGCTAACTGCTGACTCACATGCTCTCCCTTTCACCCATGCGAGGAATCATGAGCCAAGGAAGATCTCTCTTAGTTTTAACTTGTGCCTCCGTGGAAGAGGGGTGATATGGGTAGAGTCAAACTCTTCCTCTTACTCATTCTAATTCATCCAGACTCACAATTTTTTTTATTCAAGTGGAGTGCTAGAACTTCTCTGGAAATGTGAACTTCCACAAAGTCTCTCTCACCCTTGAGCATCTGTCTAAGTCAGTGTTCTCAAGGGGCTCCTGTACCATGGCTGAGAGGCACTGGAGCTGGTTGATAGGCCTCTTCAGAGTCTACAGGCAGGACTGAGATCTGTCCTCTTACTACCTGATTCACAGATGGGCAAGACTCCTCCCACGTCGCTTGGTGTATGGTGCTGGGTCCCACGGCTACCTCAAAGGCACCTTCTCTGCGCATATGTCTAAATATTTGTTGTTGATGAAGGGAAAAAAAACAAAGGATGTCTTATGCTGCCATGATGTTTAAGTCCCATGGTTTTTAATCTCTCTCTCTCTATAATACATGCATATATTATATATATGTAGTTTCTTTTTGATAATATATATTTTGAGTCTTGTTTTTTGATTCACTCTGACAATCTCTTTTAATCATTAAATTTAGACCATTGATGTACAGTGATTATTGGCACAGTTGGATTTATAGCTACATATTTTTGCTGCTTTCTGCTTGTTGTCCCTGTTTTTATCTTGCACAATGTTTCTTTCTTGTATGGTTTTAAGTGAACATTTCAAATGATCCCATTTTCTCTCCATTGTTAGCATATTAATAGTTTTCTTTTTACCTTTTTAGTAGTTGCCCTAAGTTTGCAGTATACGTTATAGCAAGTTCGCTTTCAAACGATACTATGCCACTTAACAGGTAATGTAAGCACCTTATAATAACAAAATATTCTTAATTTTTCTCCTTTCCCTTGTATCATTGCCATGATTTATTTTTCTTATATATGAGCATTTATAGGTTCATACATACAATCATATACACATATATACATATAGAGACATACATATTCGATTTCAAATAAATTGTTGCTCTTGTTATTTTCAACAAACTTTTATCTGTTACATCAATTAAGACAGAAAAATTAAAGCTTTCATTTTATCATAACATCTCTTTTCAATTACTCTCTTATTTATGTAGATACAAGTTTATAACATATCATTTTCCTACTCTCTAAATAACTTAATGTTTCTTCAAACACAGGTTTACTGGCAATAAAATGAATTTTGTCTGTGAAAGACTTTATTTCTTCTACACTTTTTAAGAATAATTTTACAGTACAGAAGTGGGTTGAGAGTTTTCTTCTCTCAAGACTTTAAATATTTCAGTCTACTCTTTTCTTGTTTGACTGATCCTCAGAAGAAGTCAGATGTAATTGTTATCTTTGTTTCTCTATATGTAAAGAGATTTTTCTCACTCTAGCTTAAGTATTTTTTTAATCTTTTGATTTTCTGTAGTTTGAATATACTATACCTAGGTGTGTGTTTGTTTCTTTTTTCCATTCATCCTTCCTGGTGTTGTCTAAGCTTCTTGATTCTTTGTCTGACATTAATTTGGGGGAAATTCTCAGTCATTGTTTCATCAAATATTGAAAGTTGAATATAATATTGTTCATCCCACATGTATATGTATACATATATATAATTGTATGTAATCACTTTTAAATTAGTTAATGGAGTAAGAAAAGGAGAAAAAAAATTATGTTCTCTTATAGAATTACATAATTTCCTTTACCAGTCCTCTTTTTTCCCATATGAAATCAAATTGACAACTGGTGATCATGTGATTTCATTTTATTTATTTTTTGCTATTGTTTATTTTTTGTTTATCATGGTACCATTGGTTTATAACATTATATAAATTTCAGGTGTACATCATTGTACTTCTATTTCTGCATTGATTACATCATGTTCTCATGTTCACCACTCAAATACTAATTACAATCTATCACCAGACACAGGTGCCTAATGATCCCTGTTGCCTTCATGCCTCACCTCTTGCCTTCTGGTAACCACCAATCCAATCTCTGTCTCTATGTGCTTGTTTGTTGTTGTTATTATCTACTACCTATTGAGTGAGAACATACGGTATTTGACCTTCTCCCTCTGACTTATTTCACTTTGCATAATACCCTCAATGTCCATTCATATTGTCACAAATGGCTGGATTTCATCTTTCTTATGGCTGAGTAGTATTCCATTGTTCTTCTTTATCCATTCATCCCTGGATGGTGTACGTAGTTTGCTTCCAAGTCTTGGCTATTGTAACACTGCAATGAACACAGGGGTGTATGTATCTTTACGCATTGTTGTTTTCACATTAATTGGATAAATATCCAGGAGTGGAAGAGCTGGGTCCTATGGTAGTTCTGGCCTTAATTTTTGGAGGAATCTCCATACTGTTTTCCATAGTGGCTGTATTTTCACTCCCACCAGCAGTGTATGAGAGTTCCCTCTCTTCACATCCTCTCCAACACTTGTTGTTTCCTGTCTTGTTAATTATAGCCATTCTGACAGACGTGAGGTAATATCTCGTAGTTTTGATTTGCATTTCCCTGATAGTTAATGTTATTGAACATCTTTTCATGTGTCTGCTGGCCATCTGTATATCTTCTTTGGAAAAATGTCTGTTCAGGTCTTTTGCCCATTTTTTAATTGGGTTGTTAGTTTTTATGTTGTTGACAAGCACGAGTTCTTTATATATTTTGGATATTAACCCCTTATCAGATGTATGGTTTGCAAATATATTCCCCCAATTGTTAGGGTGTCTTTTTGTTATGTTGATGGTTTCCTTTGCTGTGCAGAAAATTTTTAGTTTGGTGTAGTCCCATTTGTTTATTTTTTCTATTGTTTCTCCTGCGTAGTCAGACACGGTGCTTGAAAATATGTTGCTAAGACCAACGTCATAGAGCATACTGCCTATGTATTATTCTAGAAGTTTCATTGTTTCAGGTCTTACATTCAAGACATTAATCCATTTTGAGTTAATTTTTGTGTATGGTGTAAGATAATGGTCTACTTTCATTTTTTTGCATGTGGCTGTCCAGTTTTCCCATCACCACTTGTTGAAGAGACTTGCCTTTCTCCATTGTATGTTCTTGGCTCCTTTATCGAAGATTAGCTGTCCACAGATGTCTGGGTTTATTGCTGGGCTTTTGATTCTATTCCATTGATCTGTGTGTCTGTTTTTGTACAAGTAGCATGCTGTTTTGGTTACTATAGGTTTGTAGTATATTTTGAAATCAGGGAGTGTGATACATACAACTTTGTTCTTTTTTTCTCAGGATTCCTTTAGTTATTCAGGGTCTTTTGTTGGTCCATATAAATATTAGGATTCTTTGTTCTATTTCTGGGACGAATGTTGTTGGAACTTTGATAAGGATTGCATTGAATCTATAGATTGCTTTAGGAAGTATGGACGTCTTAACTATCTTAAATTTTGCAACCCAAGAGCACAGAATATCTTTCCATTTCTTTGAGTCTTCCTCAATATCTTTCAGCAATGTTTTATAGTTTTCGATGTACAGATCTTTCACATCTTTGGTTATGTTTATTCCTAGGTATATTATTCTTTTTGTTGCAATTGTAAATGGGATTGTATTCTTCATTTCTCTTTCTGCTACTTTGTTGTTAGTGTATAGAAATGCAACTGATTTTTGTATGTTGATTTTGTATCCTGCAACTTTACCATATTTGTTTATTAGATCTAAAAGTTTTTTTGGTGGATTCTTTAGGGTTTTCTATATATAAAATCCTGTCTTCTGCAGATAGTGACAGTTTCACTTCTTCCTTTCCAATTTGAATCCTTTTTATTTCTTTTTCTTGCCTGATTGCTCTCACTAGGACTTCCAATGCTATGTTAAATAGGGGTGGCGACAGTGGGCATCCTTTTCTGGTTCCTGTTCGTAGAGGGATAGTTTTCAGTTTTTCACAATTGAGGATGGTATTAACTGTGGGGTTGTCATATATAGCCTTTATTATGTTGAGGTACTTTCCTTCTATCCCCATTTTATTCAGAGTTTTTAACATAAATGGATGCTGTATCTTGTAAAATGCTTTCTCTGCATCTACTGAGATGATCATGTGATTTTTATTCTTCATTTCATTAATGTGGTGTATCACGTTGATTGATTTGCGAATGTTGAACCATCCCTGCATACCTGGAATAAATCCAACCTGATCATGGTGTATAATCTTCTTAATATTTTGTTGTATGCGATTTGCTAGTATTTTGTTGAGGATTTTTGCATTGATGTTCATCAGTGATATTGGCCTGTAATTTTCTTTTTTTGTGTTGTCCTTGTCTGGTTTTGGTATCAAGGTAATGTTGGCTTTATAGAATGAGTTAGTGAGCTCCCCTCTGCCCTTAATTTTTTGAAAGAGTTTGAGAAGGATACGTATTAAATCTTCTTTGAATGTTTGGTAGAATTTACCAGGGAAGCTGTCTGGTCCTGGACTTTTATTTTGGGGGACGTTTTTGAGTACTGTTTTGATCTCCTTACTGGTGATTGGTCTATTCAAATTCTCTACTTCTTCTTGATCCAGTTTTGGATGGTTTTATGATTCTAAGATTTTATCCATTTCTTCCAGATTGTCGAATTCATTGGCATATAGCTTTTCATAGAATTTTGTATTTCTGAAGTGTCCATTGTAACTTCCCCTCTTTCATTTCTGATTTTACTTATTTGAGCCTTCCCTCTTTTTTTTTTGTGAGTCCAGCTAAAGGTTTGTCAATTTTGTTTATCTTTTCAAAGAACCACCTCTCGGTTTTATTAATTTTTCTATTGTTTTTGTGTCTCTATTTCATTTATTTCTGTTCTGATTTTTATTATTTCCCTTCTTCTACTGATTTTAGACTTTGTTCTTCTTTTTCCAGTTTCTTTAGGTGCACTGGTAGATTGTTTATTTGAGATTTTTCTTGTTTGTTGAGATAGACGTGTATTGCTGTAAAATTCCCTCTTAGAATTGCTTTTGCTGCATCCCATAAATTCTGGCATGTCATATTTTCATTTTCATTTGTCTCCAGGTATTTTTTTTATTTCTTCTTTGATTTCTTCATTGACCCAGTCATTGTTCAGTAGCATTTTGTTTAATCTCCACATATTTCTTGTTTTTCTGATTTTCTTTCTATAGTTGATTTCTAGTTTCACCCAGTTGTGGTCAGAAAAGATGCTTGGTATTATTTCAATGTTCTTAAATTTATTGAGACTTGTTTTGTGGCCTAGTATGTGATCAATCCTGGAGTACTTTCCATGTGCATTTAAAAAGAATGTGTATTCTTCATTTTTTGGATGGAATGTTCTGTATTTATCTACTAGGTCCAGCTGTTCTAATGTGTCATTTAAAGGCCAATGTTTCCTTATAGATCTTCTGTTTGGATGATGTATCTGTCAGTGTAGGTGGAGTGTGAACGTCCCCTGCTATTATTGTGTTACGATGTGTTTCTCTTTTTATGTCTGTTAATACTTGCTTTATATATTTAAGTTCTCCTACATTGGGTGCATAGATATTTAAAAGTGTTATATCCTCTTGTTAGACTGTTCCTTTGATCATTATGTAATGCCCTTCTTTATCGCTTTTTGCATTTTTTGTTTTAAAGCTTATTTTGTCTGATATGAGTATTGCTACGTCAGCTTTCTTTTCATTGTCGTTTGCATGGAGTATCTTTTTCTATACCTTCACTTTCACTTTGTGAGATTCTTTAGGTCTGAAATGTGTCTCTTGTATGAAGCATATATATAGGTCTTGTTTTTTTATCCAATCAGCCACCCTATGCTTTTTAATTCAAGCATTTAGTCTGTTGGTGTTTAAAGTAGCTATTGATAAGTATGTACTTACTGCCATTTTTTAACTTTTTTTCTCAATGTTTTAGTCCTTCGTCTCTGTTCCTATATTCCTCTCTTGTTGTCTTCCCTTGTGGTTTGATGGCTTTCTTTAGCATTATGTTTGGGTTCCTTTCTCTTAGTTTTTGTGTATAGTGTATAGGATTCTGGTTTGTGATTACCATGGGCTCGTATACAGTAACCTACATATATAGCAATCTATATTAAGTTGATGGTCTCTTTAATTTGACCTCTGTCTGAACGCTTTACTGTATAACTCTCCTCCTCCCATATTTTATGTTTTTGATATAATATCTAACCTTTTTTGGGTGCATTTGTATCCATTACACTTGCATGATGGAAATAGATAATTTTTCCCATTTGTGGTCTTCTCTTCTCCCCTTAAAAAAGTCCCTTTAGGATTTCTTGAATACTGGTTTCTTGGTGTCAAACCTTAATTTTTGCTTCTCTGGGAAACTTTTTGTCTCTCCTTCCATTTTGATGATAACCTTGCTGAGTGAAGTATTATTGGTTATTAGTCTTTTCCTTTTAGCACTTTGACTATGTCGTGCCACTCTCTTCTAGCCTTTAAGATTTCTGCTGAGAATTCAGCTGATAGCCTTATTGGGTTTCCTTTGTATGTAACTTGTCTTTCCCTTGTGGCTTTTAGGATTCTCTCTTTCTCTTTAATTCTGGACATTTTAATTATGATGTGTCTTGATGTGGGCCTCTTTAGGTTTATCTTGTTTGGTGCTCTCTGTGCTTCCCGTACCTGGATGTGTTTTCTTCTGGCTTAGGGAAGTTTTCAGGTATTGTTTCTTCAAATAGATTCTCTGCCCCTTTGTCTCGCTCTTCGCCCTCTGGGACCCCTATAACATAGATGTTAGTGCGCTTAATGTTGTCCCAGAGGTCCTTTAGACTGTCCTCACTCTCTTTAATTCTTTTTTGTTTTACCTGTTCAGCTTGGGTGATTTCTTCTAGTCTTTCGTCCAGCTCACAATCCATTCTCCTGTATCCTCTCCTCTGATTTTGAGTCCCTCTAGTGAATTTTTCATTTCCAGTATTGTATTCTTCATTTCTGATTGGTTCTTTTTTATATTTTCCATTTCTTTGTTGACATTCTCACTGAGTTCATCCATTCTTCTCCCAAGATCACTGAGCATCCTTAACACTCTTTCTTTGAACTCTCTGTTGGGTGGGTTTCTCATTTCTATTTCACTTAGTTCCTTTTCTGGGGTTTTGTCCTGTTCCCTTACTTGGAATGTATTCCTCTGCCTCCTCATTCTGTCTCTTTCCCTATGCTTGTGTCTATGTATTAGGTAAGTTGGCTATGTCTCCTGATCTTGGATAGGTGACCTTATATAAGTGATGCCTTATGACTCCCAACAGTGTGCTTCCCTCAGTTCTGAATGTTCCAGGAGTGCCCCTTATGTGGGCTATGTGTGTCCTTCTGTTGTGGCATGGTTGCTATTCCCATAGGTGCCCTGGGAGGCTGAGCTATGCACCTGACAGCTGTTGTAATGTTCCACCACATGCAGTTATTGTGGACCCTTCAGTCTCTTTCTCAGGTTTGGGGAGCCCCAGCATTTTTGGCTGCAAGTTCTAATAGCACATTTCTGTTGCCGTATTTCTATTAAGTGAGTAGGCCCCCTGATTGGCAGGTTATTAGGCTCAGGGGCTTACAATTGTTATAAGCCTACAGCTTTAGGAGTCTTGTCAGCTCTCTGAGGATTGCAGATGGGTAAGGCTGACCTCAGGCACAGGAGCACCCAATTGTTTCAGGCTTTGGAAGGTGGGTCAAACCCGCTATGTGGGTCTTTGAGAAGCACAAGTCTTCTGCAGCTGACAACCCCCCACACACAGGTCTACAAGCACAGTCAACACAGTTCTACCCTGTGTGCGTGTCCCAACCTCCTGAAGTGGACCCAGTCTCTCCAAGGCAGGAGCCCCACACACTCCACCACCACCCCACACTCTCCACCTGCTCCTTGCACACGCCCTGCCCCACAGAGAAAGACCCACACTCCAGGCTGCAGAGAATCCAGGCGGCTCACTTAGCAGGCCCACCAGTTGCCTGAGGGCTTATTGTTGGGTGAGGCCAGTCCCTAGGGTGGGTGCCTGCCCTGGCTGAGTGGGTGGGGCAGATCATGGGCTAGCAGAGAGAACTCCAATTGCATCTGCCAACATTTATGTTGGTACACACACACCAGGCCACTACAATGGCTGCTGCCAATGTCCCAGTCCCTGGAGAGGTCTTCCCTCTCACTGAGATGCACTCAAAGCCTATCAAGTGAGTCTCTTTTCATGAAAGCACTCGGCACCTTTCTTTCTTGTGATTTTATGTTGCTTTCGGAAATGGGTGAGTTCATGCAGGGGCCCTTTAAGAGTTGGTTTTAATTTCTTTGTGAACCAACTTTTCTGGGGGTATTCCCCAATGTTTTAGTAGCAAACAAGGTCAGATATTATGCCACGTCTCAATTGTGCTGGGTCCAAAAAATGCCTACAGAGGGAGTGCTCCTGGCTCAGGGCACCACTCCTCCAGGGAGGCTACGGAGGTTTGGGCTTCTCCCAGGTGGCTGTGAAGAGCTGCAGTTTGTGAAGGTGGCATTTTTTCTCTCTGGAAGGGAGTTTCAGTCTCTTCCACATCAATTAGGATTGTCTGTTTTAGGAGTTGCTCTTATCCAGTTTTTGGTTCTCTCTCAGTGGTAATTTTTCCATGAGTAGTTGTAAATCGGCTATGTCCATGGGAGAAGGTGAGTTCAGAGTCTGTCTATGCCACCATCTTGACTTCTCTCTCTGGTGATCATGTGATTTTCACCTGCAGAACTTCTTTTAGTATTTCTTTCTTTTGTTTTTCTTTTTTTGGTGTAGAAGGTGAGCTAACATCTGTTGCCAATCTTCTTCTTTTTCCTTGAGGAAGGTTGTTGCTGAGCTAATAACTATGCCCATCTTCATCTATTTTGTTTTTGGAATGCTGCCACAGCATAGCTTGATGAGTGGTGTGTAGGTACAGACCCAGGATCCAAACCCAGAAATCCTGGGCTGCACAAGTGGATTACAAAAATTTAACCACTACACCACCAGGCTGGCCCCAGTATTTATTTCTTTTTGACTTTATTTATTTACTTTTTGATATTTTGAAAAATTATAATTTACATACAATATTATTTTAGTTTCAGATGTACAACATAATGATTTGATATTTGTATATAGTGAAATGATCACCACAGTAAGTCAGGTTAACATCTATTAACATACAGAATTAGAAAAAATTTTTTCTAGTGTGAGGACTTTTAAGACCTACTCTCTTAGCAACTTTCAAATATGCAATACAATATTATTAACTATAGTTGCCATGCTGTACATTACATCCCCATGACACTTATTTTATTACTGGAAGTTTTTACCTTTTGACTCTCTCACTAATTTAACCCACACCTCATCCCAGTTTCTGGCAACTGCCAGTCTGTTCTCTGCATCTATTAATTTGTTTATTTGTTTGTTTAGATTCTAATATAAATGAAATCATACAGTATTTGTCTTTCTCTTTTTGACTTATTTCACTTAGCATAACACTGTCCATCCATGTTGTCACAAATGGCGAAGTATTACTCTTTATGGCTGAATAATTTTCCATTGTGCATACATATATATAGATATATATATCACATTTTCTTTATTCATTTACTTATCAATGAACATTTAAGTTGTTTCTATATCTTGATTGTTGTAAATAATTCTCTAAGGAACATGGAGGTGCATATACCTTTTCAAATGCATGGAAGTAGTTTTATCTTTGTATAAATACCAGAAGTGGAATTGCTGGCTTATATAGTAATTCTATTTTTAATTTTCTGAAGAATCTTCATACAGTTTTCCATAGTGGTTACACCAATTTACATTCTCACCAACAGTGCATGCAAGTTCACTTTTCTCCACGTCCACTCAAGCATTTATCTTTTCTCTTTTTTTCCTTTGTTGAGGAAGATTCACCCTGAGCTAGCTTCTTCCCCTTTTTGTTTGAGGACGATTTTCCCTGAACCAACATTTGTACCAATCTTCCTCTATTTTGTGTGTAGGTCACCAACACAGCATGGCTGATGAGCAGGTAGGTCCACACCCAGGATCCAAACCCACAAACCCACACCACCAAAAAGGAGTATGCCAAACTTAACCACTAGTCCTTGAGGCCAGTCCCTCTTTTATCTATTTGATAAGAACCATTCTAACAGTTGTGAAGGAATATCTCATCATGGTTTTGACTTACATTTCCTGATGGTTAGTGATGTTGACCATGTTTTCATGGACCTGTTGGCCATCATATGTCTTCTTTTGAAAAAATTCTGTTCAGATATTCTGCCAATTTTTAATCACATTGTGTTTTTGCTATTGAGTTGTATTAGTTGTTTATATATTTTGTATATAAACATAACTCATCAGATATGTAATTGGGAAATATTTTTTTTCCCATTGCATATGTTGTCTTTTTTTTTTTTTTGATAGTTTCCCTCACAGTGCAGAAGCTTTTTAGTTTGGTGTAGTCCCACATTTATTTTTGCTTTCATTGCCCTTGATTTTGATGTTAAATCCAAAAACTCATCACCAAGACCTATCTTAATGAGCTTACTGCCTATATTTTCTACTAAGAGTTTTATGGTTTTGATTTACAATCAAGTATTTAATTTTCTTTGAATTAATTTTTGTGTATGGTGTAAGATAGTGGCCAGGGTCATTCCTTCTCATGTGACTGTCCAGGTTTCCCAATGCCATTTATTGAAGAGACTGTCTTTTCCCTATCATAAATTCTCATCTTGTTTGTTGTAAATTAATTGACTGCACATGGGTGAATTTATTTATGAACTCTCTATTCTGTTGCATTGATTTTTCTGTCCGTTTTTATGCTGTTACCATACTGTTTTGTTTACTATAGCTTTGTAATATAGTTGGAAACCAAAGAATGTGATTCCTCCAGCTTTATTGTCATTTCTCAAGATTGCTTTGGAAATTCAGATTCTATTGAAGTTTCTTACATATTTTAGAATCATTTGTCGTATTTTAAATAGAAAAATGTCTTCAGAATTTGAGACAGATTGCATTGAATCTGTAGATTGCTTTGCGTATTACTGACATTTTAACAACATTAATTCTTCCAACCCATGAACACAAAATATATTTTTATTTACTTGTGTCTCTTCGAATTTTTTTCATTAATATCTTATAGTTGTCAGGGTTTGAGTCTTTTACTACCTTGATTAAATTTATTCCTATGTATTTTATTCTTTTTGAAGTAATTGTAAATGAGATCATTTTCTTAACTTCTCTTTCTGCTAGTTTGTTTTTAGTTACAGAAATGCAACAGATTCCTGTATATTGATTTTGTGTCCTGTAACTTTACTGAATTCATTTACTAATTCTAACATTTTTTTGGTGGAGTCTTTAGGATTTTCTATACATAATATCATGTCATCTGCAAATAATAACAGTTTTACTTCTTCCTTTCCAATTTGGATGCATTTTCTTTCTTTCTTTTTTTTTTTTTTTTTTTTTTTTTTTGCCTAATTGCTCTAGCTAAGACTTCCAAGACTATGTTGAATAAAAGTGGCAGGGGTAGGCATCCTTGTCTTTTTTCTGATCTTAGAGGAGAAGATTTTAGCTTTTCACCACTGAATGTGATATTAGCTGTGTGCTTGTCAGATATGACTTTTATTATGTTGAGTTACATTCCTTCTATAACCATTTTGTTGAAAATCTTTTATCATAAATGGATTTTGAGTTCATAGAATATTTTTTTTCATCTATTGAGATGATCATATGATTTATATCCTTCTTTTTATTGTGGTATATCACAATAACTGTTTTGTGGATGTTGAAATATTTCTTCTAACACAGGTATGCTTGGAAAAACTTCTCAGTTTTTTGCATATCTATAATTGTCTTCTTTTGCCTTCCTCCAGAAACATATATTTGTTTTATATCAGATTCCTGGTTTTAGGTATGTTATCCACTGCCTACTGGCCTCCATTGTTTTTGTTGAGACATCATCTCTTTATCTTACTGTATTCTTTTGTAAGTAAGGGGTCATTTTTCTCTTCCTGCTTTCAATGTTTTCTCCATGTCTTGATTTACCTCATTTTTCTTATAATTTCTTATGGTTTTTCTTATGATGTGTCTGTTTGAGGATGTCTTTGTGTTTCTCCTACCCATAGTGTCCTGCATATATAAGTTAATGCTTTTCAATAAATTTGGAAATTTTTAATCATTTTTTCTGTTCTTTCATTCTCTCCTCTTCTTTTAATATTACCATATGCATGTATTTATGGACTTAACTGTGTCCAACATTTTTCAGAGACACTGTTCATTTTTCTTCATTTTCTCTGAGCTCTTCAGCTTCCATAATGTCTATCAATCTATACTTAAGTTCACTTTTTTGCCCATTCTAATCTATTGTTGATCCCCCTATGAAATTTTTATCTCATTTATTGTACTTCTCAACTGCAGAATTTACATTTGCTTCTTTTTTATAATTTCTGTATTCATTGATATTCACTATATGATGCAACATTCTCATCATATCTTCTTTTACTCTTTTAATCAGGATTTCTTTTACTTCTGTGCAGAGTTTATAATGGGTATTATAAATCTTTAATCTGATAAATCAGTATATTGCTTTACAGTTAGATTCTGTTACCTGCATTTTTCTCAGTGAATGAGTCATAAATTCCTGTTTGATTTTGTCTTATATTCTTTGTTAGAAACTTGACATTTTAGATAATATGTTGTAGCAATTCAGAGTTTTGCTTCCCCCCCAATGATTGTTATCATTATTGTTATTTGCTTACTTATTTAATAACATGCTAGATTATTTTAGTGAATTATCCTTACACACCCTGATGTTGTTTCTGCAGAAGGTGAAGTTTTAGGTATGACCTTGTTACTCTGACATGATAGTGGTACTCCTAGGTTCTCTTTCACTATCTCTCAACAAATCCATCTATAAAACTCCACTAATTGCTGGGTAATTACTCAATCATTTTCACCAACACCATGGGTCATAAATTTCTCAATAAACTAAACAAATCTAATTCTGGCTTCTTTGAATGAAGTTACTCAGGTCAGTGTTTGATGTTTATTTTGACATCTTCTGACATTGACAATCATTTGACATTGAGTAGGACATCCCCCAACTCTCTTGTTCCCTGCTCCCTTCCTGAAAACTAGATGACCTGCAGACTAAGTTTATCTTAATTAAATCCACAAATTTTCTCTGCATTGACTTTCACTATAGTCTTCACTATTATCTTAAGTCTTGAACTTAAAGGTGTTCTGTTTAAACTTTTGGGAGTTACTTTGGATGAGATTAGGAATGATCTGTTTTATGATTTGCATCTCCCTCTATCAAAATCTCTAGCTAGAGTTTTGAAGCTAGGGGGTGGGGACAAGATTGGGGACAAGCTAGGGGTGAATACAAGATTCTTTCTGAATGACAAGACCACTCTAGGAGCTGAGGACCCAAAGGAGCAGCCTGAGGTTCTCTCAGTTTGTCTTTCCTCATTTGGAACCAGTACCTCACAAGCCAGGGCAAAGACAATACGGACTCTAGTATTATCAGCATTCCCAGTGTTCCATATCACTATACTCTACATTAAAGGCTATACAAATTAATGGTTTGCACATCTCTTGATCACAGTCATCCAATACATAGCCAACAGGAACATTGGAGGAGAAAGAGAAATGCTGATGTTCTGCTCTGCCTTGGAATTAAATTTATGAGTCTTCACCTTTCTGAACTAGGAGGGAGTAAAAAGTGAGTAGTCTTGTTTAAAATCTCATATATCTTCAAAATTTTTTTACCAAATTCTCATAAAATTTTTTATAAATGTTTTCTGTTTTGTTGTTTGCCCTCAATACTGTTTCTACAAGGATTAAGTGGTTGATTTTTAACATAATTTTATAGGTTTCACCAGGGAGCAATATGTGGAGCTCTATACAGTCAATACAGAAGGCAATCTGCCAACACATATATTTTTCTATTTATGCTACCAAGACATGTCAGCGTGGTTTGGCAGTGAATAAATTGTCAACTAACTTTGATTTTATGCCTCCCTACACTAGGCCTTGGCATTCATAACCTGGCTTAATCTCCACAACACCAAATTGATGTAAGTACTATGATCTTTATCTTTTAAATGAGGAAACCCATCCAAATTGCTGGTGGTTAGATACCTAGAGAAAAATAAAATTATTATTTTGATTGGGTCTTACAGACTCCAAAGACCTCTTCTCTTTCTAGGAAAAGTCTGAAATTCACCTTGGAAATCCATAACAACCTTATCAAAAAATTACATTGAAATTTATGGTTCCATTTACAACTCTGCTAGACATTTTTTTTTGGTCAAGCTTAAAAAAGTAAAATAAAAATAAAAAACAATAAGAAAACAAATTATGGAGCTGACATCAGCAAGTGGCACATTAGAAAGCCCCAATTTTCATCTGTTCCACAAAACAACAAGAACAAATTTAAAAAACTACAAATCAATGAAAATAGCTTAGAAATACAATGAAGAAACAGCAGAAACTCTACAGAGCTCAAAAACTGACCTTGGCCACATAGAAAAGTGCAGGTAGTATTTATCTGCATCTCCACATTCCCTTCTCAAGAGCAGTTCAATGCCAAGAGGGATCCTCAGAGGGAATTTATCCCATGGGGAAAAGGAGAACTGGAGAACCACAGTAATCCTTGTTACCACAGTATATAACTGCAGCCTTTGCCACTGAGGCCTCCCACAATATTCACTGATGCTGATCCTAGCTGATGAGGCTGCCCAGAGTCCCTCACACTGCATTTAGTCCACTGGGCTTCAGCTATTGCTGAGGTGAGACCTGCCCCCAGGGATCCCAGTTACTGGGGTGCTGCACTTTCTGGGATCAGGACACCACAGAACCTTACTATTTGTGGTACCACAGATGCTACTGTGCTATTCCACCCCTTGGATCTCTGTGGGGAATTTGATCTGCCATTATCAGGTCACACCATTGTTTTGCACCCACTCCCTTGAGTCTTCAGTCATGACTTTGGCCTACTATCACTGATCTGCACTGCCATTGTTCTGTTGCCCCACTCCTTTAGTCCTAAATCATAGCTTTGATGAGCCGTTACCAGGACCATGCTTCTGCTGCTTCTGCTCTATGTACCACCCCCTGCATCCTGAGTCACAGATATGACATGCCATCACTAAGGCTGTACTGTGGTTTCTCTAAACTCAATCACTGGGTCCCAATCAGAACTTTGACCCGGCCATCACCAGGACCATGCCACTGCTGCGCCCCAGTTGATAGGACCAGGACAATACTGCAGCCTGTCATCACCGGGCCCATGCTGCTGTTGAATTTTATGCAGCCTTGAGACACAGTCACTGCAGCAAACCCCAAAGACCAAGACCTCAATTCCCTAGGTAATGTATACATGCCTGTATCTCCAACACTGGTGTCACTGCCACAACAAATATTCCTGCACTCTATGCCCCAGGTGCTGTAGTAGTCCTCTGTGCTCTTGAACCCATGACACTAGCTTCATTGTTGTTCTGAGTGCCACTATACAAGACTCAGTCCGAGTGATCTCTTCAGCTAGAAACACCCACTACAGGCAAAAAGGAGAATAAGAATGCCATAGCAGCTTCGTATCAATGACATGAATAGTCCTAGTTGCCACCACTATCATGGGAACTCACAGCATGGGCCAAGAAGGCTCTAAAATTCTTTGCCAGTGGTGACCTCAGCTGACAGAACTGTACAGAGACCTCAATGCTACACCTTCCCTAGAACCATAGATGCAGTGGCCCTCCCCAATGGCATCCTCACAGTCATGTGTAAATGAAAGTGTTTCCCTACCAAAGCCAGTATGAAAATACTGCAAGATGTGAGTACTTCCTCAAATGCATAGATAATACAAGCCCTTCAGAAACACGAGAAAAACATGAAACATGACACTACCAAAAGAACACAAAACTTTTCCAGGAATTGACCCCAAAGAAATGGAGATCAGTGAGTTACCCGAATAAGAATTCAAATAATTATTATAATGAAGCTCAATGAGATTCAAGAAAGCACAGATAGACAACTCAATAAACTGAAGAAAACAGTGTATAAACAAAATCATAAGTTCAACAAAGCAATTGAAATCATTAAAAAGAACCAAACAATAATTTTGAAACAGAAATACACTCAATGAAATAAAGGATAAAATAACAAGCTTCAACAATAGACTTAATCATCAGAAGAGAGAAACTACAGATCTCTTTAAAATATCCAGTTAGAGAAGATTAAAGAAGTAAGAAATAAAAAGAGTGAAGAAAACCTAAAGAACTCATGGGGTAACATCAATAGAGCTCATATGCAAATTATGGAAATTCCAGAAGGAGAGGAGAGAAAGGGGCAGATAGTGTATTTGAAAAATAAGGGCTAAACACTTTCCAAAACTTGGAGGGGATATGGATGTCCAGGTACTGAGGCTCAATGGTCCCCAAACATTTTAAACCCAAAATGATTTTCAACAAGATATATTATAATCATATTTTTAAAAATCAAAGACAAAGAGACAATTTTAAAGAAGCAAGAGAAGAAAACTTACCTTATACAAGGGAACCTTGATAAGGCTATAAGCAGATTTTTCAGTAGAAACCTTACAGAGCAGTAGAAAATGGGATAATATATTCAAAATGGGGAAAGAAAAAATTGCCAACTGACTTCCTTGGCAAAGTTATCCTTCAAAATTGAAGAACAGATAAAGACATTCTCAGACAAAAGCTAATGAAATTCATCATCACTAGACTGGCCTTTGGTAGTCTAGTGTTTAAGATTCAGTACTGTCACTGTCACTGCTCAGGTTGATTTCCTATTCAGGGAACCACACCACCTTGTCAGTTGTCATACTGTGGGGGCTGTATGTTGCTGTGACTGTGAAAGCTATGCCACTAGTATTTCACATATCAGTAAGGTCACCTATGCTGTACAGGGTTCAGCAAACTTTCCACATGAAGATAGACTAGAAAGAAGGACCTGGCCACCCACTCTGAAAAAATTGGCCCTGAAAACCCTATGAATAGCAGCATATCATTGTCTGATACAGTGCTAGAAGATGAGAGGATAGCCCAAAAATTGGACAGGGTTCAGCTTCTTTGTGCACAGCATTGCAAGGAGTTAGAATCAACTTGATGGCATTAACAACAAAGACTAGTGTTACAAGAAATGCTAAAGGTAGTTTGTTCTTCAAGCTGAAATGAAACAGCACTATCAGTAACAGGAAAAACGTATGAATGTATAAAATTCACTGATAATGGTAAATATATAGTCAAATTCACAATATTCTAACACTGAAATGGTGATGTGGAAATTACTTTGAGCACCAGTATAAAGGTTAAAAGACAACAGCATTAAAAATGATCATCACTATAATATTTTGTTAATGAATAGCCAATAAAAAAGACGTAACTTGTGACCCCAACAACTTAAAATCAATGGGGAAGAGTAAGTAAATGGATAGAGCTTTTGTATACAACTGAAGTTATATTATCTACTTAAAATGCAATGCTATACATTATTCTATATAAGCTTCACATTAACTACAAAGCAAAAACCTACAATAGATATACAAAAGAAAAGAGAGAAAAGAATCAAAACATACCACTTCAAAAATCATCAATTCACAAAGGGGGACAGCAGAGAGGAATAACTGAACACAAGAAGTACAAATCAGAGCAGATTTAACAAAATGGCAATAGTAAGCGCTTACATATGAATAATGCCTCTAAATGTAAGTGGATTAAATTTTCCAACCAAAAGACATACAGTGGCTGAATTTTTTTTTTTTAAAGACCCAACTCTATACTGTCTACAGGAGACTCATTTTAGCTACAAGGACACCCATAGGACAAAAGTGAAGGGATGGAAAAAGATATTTTATTCAAATGGTAACAAAAAGATAGTAGGGATAGCTATTCTTATCTCAAATGAAAGAGACTTTAAGTCAAAAGCTGTAACAAGAGACAAAGAATGTCACTATACAATGACAAGGAATCATCTCATGAAGAAAATATAACAATTGTAAATATATGTGCACCCCACATTGGAGTACTTCAATGTCAAAACATTATTAACAGATCTGAGGGCAGAAGGATAGCAATGCAAACATAGTAAGGGACTTCACTATTCCACTGTAAACAATGAACAGGTCATCCAGACAGAAAATCAATAGGAAATAATGTACCTGAACCACACGTTACATATACAGACAGACATATACAGAAGATTCCATTTAACATCAGCAGAAAATATATTCTTCTAAGGGCAGACAGAACATTTCCTGGGATAGATAATATGTTAGGTCTCAAAACAAGTCTTAACAAATTTAAGATGATTGAAATCATACCAAGTATTTTTCCAATGACAATGGTATGAAACTAGAAATCACTTACAGGAGGAATACAGGGAAGCTCACAAACATGTGGAAAGTAAACAGCACCATCACAAACAACCAACGAGTCAAAAAGAAATCAAAAAGGAAGTCAAAAATATCTTGGGACAAACAAAAAAGGAAATAGCATTCCAAAATTTATAGAATGGAGCTAAAGCGGATATAAGAAGGAACTTTATAAAGATAAATGCCTACATTAAGAAAAAGGAAATATCTCAAATAAACAACCTGACTTTACATCTCAAGGAACTAGAAAATTAAAAACTAAGCCTAAAGTTAGTGGAAGAAAGGAAATAATAAAGAGTAAATCAGAACTCAATGAAATAGAAACAATGTAGAAGTTACAAAACATCAGCAAAACTAAAATTTGCTTCCTTGAAAATCTAAACAAAATTGACAGTACTTCAGTTAGACTAAGAAAAAAAAGATAGGAAAGAGGAAACACTACAACTGACACTACAGACAAAAAAAGGATAATAAAAGACTACTATGAACAATTATACACCAAAAAATTAGATAAACTGGAACATCCAACTTACCAAAAGATAATCATGAAGAAATATAAATTTGAATAGACCAATTACTAGTAAGGATATTGAATCAGTAATCAAAAACTTCCCAAAAATCAAAAATCCAGGATCAGATGGCTTCGCTGGTAAATTCTACCAAACATTGGAGGAAGATTTAATATCTATCCTTCTCAAACTCTTCTGAAAAATTGAAGAGGGAACAATTCCAAATTCATTTTACAAGGTAACCATTACCCTTATACCAAATCCAGACCAAGACACCACACAAAGATACACACACACACATACACACACACAATTATAGGTCAATATCCCTGATGAATGTAGATTCAAAATCTTCAGCAAAATATTAATGGACTGAATATGACAATACTTTAAAGGGATCATATACATGATCAAGTGGAATTTAGTCCAGAGATGCAAAGATGATTCAACATCCATGAATTAATTAACACCACATTACAAAATGCAATACATCACCTTAACAAAATGAAAAACAAAATTATATAATCTCAATACATACAGAAAAAGCAATCAACAAAATTCAACATCCATTTGTGATAAAAACTCCCAACAAAGTGAGTATAGAGAAAAAGTATCTTGACATAATAAGTCCGTATAACAAACCCACAGATAATATCAAACTTAACAGTGAAAAGCTAAAGTTTTTCATCTCAGATCAGGAACAAGACAAGGATGCCCTCTCTCCCCACTTTCATTCAACATAGGATTGGAAGTAGAAGCCACAGCAATGAGGCAAGGAAAAAAATAAAAGACATACAGATTGAAAAGAAAGAAGTAAATCTGTCACTGTTTGCAGATGACATGATATCATACTTAGAAACTCCAAAGACTCTACCAAAAAACAGTTAGACTAATAAATAAATTCAGTAAAGTTGCAGAACACAAAGTTAGTATGAAAAAATCTGTTGCATTTCTATACTCTAATAATGAACTTTCAAAAAGAGAGATCAGGAAAACAATCCCATTTACAATTGCATCAAAAAGAATACAATGTCTAGGAATAAATTTAACCAAGGAGGTGAAAGACTTGTACACTGAAAACTATAAGACGTTGATGAAAGAAGTTCAGGAAAACATGAACAGAAAGATATTCCATGCTCACAAACTGGAATCACTAATATTGTTAAAATGCTCATATTACTCAAAGTGATATACAGATTTGGTGCAATCCCTAACAAAATTCCAATGGCATTTTTTCTAGAAATAGAAAAAGCAATCCTAAAATTCATATGCAACCACAAAAGACTCCAAATAGCCAAAGCAATCTTGAGAAAGAACAAAGCTGGTGGCATCACACTTCCCGGTTTAAAACTATGTTACAAAACTTAATAATCAAAATTAACTCAAAATAGGTTAAAGACTTCAATGTCAAACAAAAACGTGTGAAGTTTTGTGGAAGAAAATTTAGGGTAAAATCTTCTTGATGTTAGTCTTGGCAAATAATCTTTAGATACGACATCAAAAGCACAGGCAATTACAGCTAAAACAAACAATTGACTACATCTGACTCAATAGCTCTTGCAAAGCAAAAGAAATAATCAAATAAAAATGTAACCTACAGAATGGGATAAAATATTTGCAAATCATGTATCTGATAGAGGTAATATCACAAAAAATGTAAAGAATTCATGCAACTCAGTTGCATAAAAAGCAAATAATCACATTTAAAAAATAGCTCATGACCTCAATACCTTTTCTAAAGAAGGCATGCAACTGACCAACAGATATAAGAAAAGGTGCTCAACATTATTAATCATCAGAAGGATATACTGCATTTGCTTATCCAATCATCAGTTGATGTACACTTGAGTTTTGAATTTGAATTTTTAATAAACATTATTATGCAAATTTTTATTTGAACATCTGTTTTCAATTATATTTAATATATTGTATGTTTTATATATGATGGTTTATATGTATGTTTATATATGTATTATACACACACACACACCTAGGAGTATTGTGTAATATGTAATTATATCTTTAATCTATTTAAGAATCCAACAAACTGTTTTTCACAATGGCTACACCATATAAATTTCCATGAATCTTGGATGTGTTGCAATTTTTCCACATATTTGCCTACATTTGTTGTTTTCCAGTTTCATTATTGTGGCCATCCTAGTGGACATGAAGTGGTCTCTCATTGTGATTTGGTAAGTATTTGCCTAGTGACTAATGAGATTGAGTATCTTTTGTTGTTCAAATTCACCATATATATGTACACTTTGGAGAAATGTTTATAATAGTCCTATGGCTTTTTAATTTGCACTTTTAATTTTTTTCTAAATTATGACTTTATTACATGCAGATAATTGTTCTCATACTAAATCTGACTTTTCAATCAGTAGAATGCAATGAATTGGGAGAGGGGGACCAGACATACAAACCAGAGAGCAAAGCAGCATCTGGAATGGGTGTAAGCCACAAGAATTAGGACATGAATTATAGAAGGAACCAAAATAGATAGGTGATCCCATTCTGTCTTTGACCAACTTTTAAAGTAGATTCAAAAGTAGAAATTTTTGGAGAAAAATGTAAGTTTTCTATTGGAACTAGCCTGATTTTAAGATTTGTTAGAAACTATGTGGTTATTTAAAGAAGAGTGATTGTAAAAGGTAAATTCTTCAGATTTTTACAAATGTAAGATTTCTAAAATTGACTCATAATCACCTTTCTTAAATGAAGATTTTTGACTTAATTTTTAATTTCAAAATTATTTTTTAACTTTATATTATAGACAGGTTTTTACTAATTTGAAATTCTTCTATGGCAGTTGCCATCTTATAGCTATTTATGAGGAAATTTTAGTTTTATCTAACCAAGAATACATTGTAACTCAAGTGAGTAAAACTGCCTCTACTGTTTAAATTTGCAGCTTTTGTGCTCATGTTGCGAGACTTCAAGGGGTAATCAAGTATAAAAATTGTGCTTTACGTAAATCTATATGGCAAGAAGTCTTTCTAGGCTGAAATGAGGGAAAACCTTTTTTAATCCTAAATTTTAAGTCACTAACATCTAAAGAGCATAAATAGAAGTTTATTAAGAAAGCAAAAGAAAATGAAATGGGCACAACCATTAGGTAGTTTGGCTTAAACATAGGCTTTCACATTCATTAGGAATATTGGATTTCTTGTTAACTGGTTATTGAAAGAAACCATTTTATTTTTCCAACCATAGTTTATTGTTAATTGGCATTTTTAAAAGACATTTATGTATTCTATATACTAGGGAATTATCACATAGTTATTTTCTCCCATTTAGTCTCCTGGTAGTGCTCAATGATGCACAAAAGTTTTTTGTAATTGTGAAAAAGTCTAATTTATTTATTTTTTTCTTTTATTACTTGTGCTTTTTGTTTTATATGTGATAAAACATTAACTATCCAACTTCTTGAAGATTTATTCCTATGTTTTCTTCTAATAGTGTTAGCTTGTACATTTGGTTGTTACTTCACTTTGAGTTAATTTTTAATGCATGGTGTAAACAGGTGTCCAACTTTATTCTTTTCCATATAGATATCCAGTTGCCTGAGCAACATTTACCGATGAGACTCTTATTTTATCCATTAAATTGTCTTGGCACTTTGGTCAAAAATCAAAGGAATAGGAGAGGATCTGGGAAGATAGTGGAGTAGCAAGCACAATAATATGTTTTCCCACATAAAGAACAATTGCACTGACAGAATATCTCAATGTAACTATTTTGGAATGCTGAAATATGTTGAAGACTTGTAACTCTCAGGGGAAGGCTTATACTGTAAATTGTGACTAATTGTGGTCAAATATCAGCTCTTAGTACCATAGAGCCACCCACCCTACTTTCCTTAGCCCCACAGCGGGCAGCTGTGTATGTGTTCCAGGAACAGATTTTACCCAGCCTGTGGAAGCCAGGGTAAACAAAAGAACCCTTTCCTTCAAATATCAGGGACCCTGACTCTGAATGTTGATTATGCTGCTGATCACAGAGACACAGACCAAGAGACAGGTGATCATTGTTGTTGCACCTCTCCACATTGTTACAATCCCCTCCTTATATGTCTGAAGTGATTACCAGGGGACTTAAATAGCCAGCACCCTTCCCCCTTATTTTTCTCTTTCCCCACTTGCAAGCCAAATGTTAAAGACTAGGACATTCAAAAGTAACTGTGTATATGGGGGAAATTAAAAAGTTTCCATGCATGACCAGAGAAAGGAACAATCTCAGAAAATACCTGAGAAGACCTTAAGTTTACTCTTCATACCCATCTTTAACACAGAGAGATCCCCTAAATCAAAGAAGCAAAATAAGCAAACACAGCAAACCCTAGGGAAGATGGAGTATCTGTTTTCCAGACTTACCATCTTATTAGAATCAAATATCCAGTATTCAATAACAACAAAAAAAAAATCTAAGACATATAAACAGGAAAATATGGTCCATTCAAAGGAAATAAAATAAATCAACAAAAACAATTTCTGAAAAAGAATTGATGGTGGATCAACAAGACAGACACTTTAACAGTCTCAAAGATGTTCAAAGAACTAAAAGAAGATGTGGAGAAAGTCAAGAAAATAATGTGTAAACACTAGAAATATCAATAAAGAGATAGAAAACCTAAAAAAGAAATCAAAAATAAATTCTGGAGCTGAAAAGTACAATAAGCAGAATGAAAATTTTACTACAGGGATTCAAAGGTGGATTTGAGCAGGCAGAAGAAAGAATCAGCAAACTTGAAGATAGGACAATATGATGTCTGAGGAATAGAAAGGGAAAAGATTGAAGAAAACTAATTATAGCCTAGGGGTCATCATCAGCCCAACACACATACTGTGAGAGTCTCAGAGGAGGAGAGAGAGAAAAAAGGGCAGAGATAATTTTTAAAAAATATAATGCCTGAGAATTTCCCAAATTTGATGAAAGACATGAGTATAAACATCCAGAAAACTCAACAAAATGTAGTTAAGATAAACCCAAATAGAACTATACTGAGACATAATATAATCAAACTTTTGAAAGACAAAGATCAGGAGAGAATTTTGAAAGCACCAAGAGAGAAGCAATGCATCACATACAAGGGATGGTGAATAGGATAATCAGCAGATCTCTCATCAAGAACTTTAGAAGCCAGAAGGAAGTGGAGAGATTTAAAGTACTGAAAGAAAAACAACTTGTCATCCAAGAAACCTATATCCGTTAAAGCCGTACTTCAAGAGTGAGACAGAAACTAAGACATTCCCAGGTAAATAAAAGTAAAGAGATTTAGTTATTATTAGACAGAGCCTGAAAGAAATGCTAAAGGAAATACTGCAAATTGAAATGTGATGCTAAACAGCAACTAGAAGCTATACAGAGAAATTATTTTTTCCAGTTTCATTGACAAATAATTGACATATTTCAGTGTGTAACTTTAAGGTGTACAGCATGATGGTTTGATTTACATATACATTTTGTGAAATGTTTATTATAATAGGTTTCATTAACTTCCATCTTCTCTTATAGATACAACAAGAAGAAAAGATAAAAAAAAATTCTCTTTGTGATGAGAACTCATAGGATCTATTTTCTTAACTTTCCTATATTTCATA
This sequence comes from Ceratotherium simum simum, assembly GCF_057802395.1. Classification (NCBI taxonomy): domain Eukaryota; kingdom Metazoa; phylum Chordata; class Mammalia; order Perissodactyla; family Rhinocerotidae; genus Ceratotherium; species Ceratotherium simum. The sequence goes on from NC_141941.1 coordinate 10,130,541, forward strand.
CAGCAATGTTAACTGTAGTAATAACAGTGTATATTACATCCCTAGTACTTATCTTATAACTGCAAGTTTATACCTTTTAATTACTTTCTTCCAATTTCCCCTCCCTCCACCGTTGCCTCTGGTAACCAAAAATCTAATCACTTTTTCTATTAATTTGGTAGGGATTCTTCATTTTTTGGGTTTTTTCTAGATTCCACAAATAAGTGATATCATACAGTATTTGTCTTTCCCTGTCTAGCCTATTTCACTTAACATAATGCCTTCAAGGTCCATCCATGTTACAAATAGTAGGGTTATCTCATTTTTGTGGTTGGATAATATTCCATTGTATATATGTAACACAACTTCTTTATCCATTCATCTATTGATGGACACTTAGGTTGTTTCCATGTCTTCTTCACATCCATGCCATCATTAATTTTCTTTTGTCTTTTTGATGATAGATAGTCTAACAGGAGTCAAGTGATATCTCATTATGGTTCCAATTTTCATTTCCCTAATGTTTAGTGATGTTAATCATCTTCTTATGTACCTGTTGGATATTCCTACATCTTCTTTGGAAAAACGTCTATTCAGGTCCTTTGCCCATTTTTTTATTTGGAATTTTTTATTTTTGCTATTGAGTTGTATATGTTCTTTATATATTTTGGATATCTATCCCTTACCAGATGTGTGGTTTGAAAATGTTTTTTCCATTCCATAGGTTGTCTTTTTACTTTGTTGATAGTATCTTTTGTCACGCAAAAGCTCTTTAGTTTGATATAGTTTATGTTTTTTGTTGCTTGTGCTTTATGTGTCATATTAAAAAAATTGTTAGCAAGACACATATCAAGAAGTTTTTTTATATGTTTTCTTTAGTTTCATGGTTTCAGGATTTTTTAAATTTAATTTAAAATTAATTTGTCTTTAATCCATTTCAAGTTCATTTTTGTGTATGGTATAAGATACACAAGTTTCAAGATCAAGTTTCATTCTTTTACATGTAAATATTCAATTTTCCCAACATCATATATTGAAGAGACTATATTTTCTCCATTGAGATTCTTGGCTCCCTTGTCAAGTATTAACAGATCTTGAGTTTATTTCTTGTATCTCTATTCTTGATTATATTGGTCTATTTGCTTTCATGCCATTATGTTGTTGGAGTATAGAAACATTACTGGGTTTTGTATATTAATTTTGTATCCTGCAAATTTACTAAATTTGTTGATTCATTCTAATAGTTTTTTGGTTGTGTCTTTATGATTTTCTGTACATAAAATCACTCACCTACAAAGAGAGATAGTTCTACTTCTAAATTAACATCTAATGTTAAATACACAGGCAAGTATAAAATCTAGTATTATGGCAACAATAGTTTCTAACTTCACATTTTGTTTTGTACATAATTTAAGTGACTAATATATTTAAAGAACAAATATTAGACTAAAAGCTAATGTTATTTAACTTTGGTCTGTAACTCCACATTATGTTTTCCATATAGTTTTAGAGACTAATGCATTTGAAAGAAATATTAATTTATCTTTTTGGCACACAGTGTATAAATATGCAATTTTTTGCCATTAGTAATGGAGAGGAGTAGAGTTGGAGCTTTAAACAGGCAAAGTTTTTGTATGCTGTTGAAGTAAACTGGGAATAAATTCAATTTACAGTGTTATAAATTTAAGACATTAAATGTAATCCGCATGGTAACCATAAAGAAAATAGCTGTAGATAGAACATGCACAACAGAAAATATGAAAGGAATTTAAAATTTTCACTGCAAAAAATCAAATAAGCTAAAGAAGACAATAATGTAGGAAATGAACTGATAACGGTAAGGTATTCCAAAAACAAATAGCAAAATAAGAGAAGTAAGTCCTTTCTTATTGGTAATCACTTTAATTGCAAATGAATTAAAGGCTCTCATCAAAGGAGTGTTGTTAGCAGAATAGATTTTAAAAACATGATACAATTACACACTGTCAACCTTTTGCCTACCTATGATCTCACTTAAGATCCGAAGACAAAAATGGATTAAAAGTGAACAAAGATATCTAATGCAAACTGTACTCCTAAGAGATATAGAGTGTCTATACTAATATCTGAAAAAATAGACTTTAAGGAAAACCAGGAAAAGAAAAAAGAAGGATATTATCTGTAGATTAAAGGACTGATTCAACAAGAAGTTATAAAAATTGTAAACATATGCAACAAATATGATAACTACAAAATATATGAAACAAACACTGACAGAATTAAGGGAAGATGTTCGGCACTTCTACAATAATAGTTGGAGGCTTCAATATGCCACTTTTAATATTAATAGAAGGGATAGAATAAATATTAATAAGGAAGTGTGAACTTGTAAAAGCCCGTAAACAAATTACCACTAACAAATATTTACAAACACTTCACCTAACTACAGTGGCATACACAATTTTCTCAAGTGCGTACTGAACATTCTCCAGAATAGACAATATGTTATACTATAAGTCTTAATAAATCTTAAAACATTAAAATCATGCAAAGTATCTTTTCTGATCACAATAGAATAAAGTTAGAAATCAATAACAGAGGGAAATTAGAAAATTTACAAGTATGTGGAAATTAACACTTCTTAAACAGTAAGTCAAAGAATAAATCCAAGGGAATTTATAACATATCTTAAGATAAATGGAAACAAAACAAGACACATGAAAGCTTGTGGAATGAAAGCAGTGCTGAGAGACAGATATGTAGTTGTAAAGACACATTGAAAAAGAAGAAAGATCTGAAGTTAACAATAAGCTAAAATAAGAAATGAAAGTGGAAACATTAATTCCAATTTTACAGAAATAAAAATGATATGAGAACTGTATGAATACTTGCAAGCCAATAAATTAACTTGGTTGATATTATAAAATTTCTAAAAAAATGAAGAAAATTAAAAATAAATCATTAAGAAATAGAAACCTGAATAGACATATCATGAATAAAAAGATTGAATTAATAATCAAAAACAGGGAGTTTGCTTTTCCTGCTGAACAAAAAAAGAGTATATAAAATAAATCTGTGCAAATATTGCCTTAATATGGAGGCTACTCCTAAGCACTTGATGCTGAACTGGCCTCAAAAGTGCTTTGCTTAGGTCTGAGGTGGGAGACAGAGACTTAGACTTTCAACAGTTTAGTGCTCCTTGTCAGAAAACACCTGCTGCCTGCCTGTACTTTTAGAAAATTAAATAAAATTTAAATTTTAAAATGAATATGGTAGCCCTAAGAAGTAGGGAACAATAGGAGGGTCTAAATTTAGAGTTTTGTTTCAGATGCTTTGCTTTGCAATTTTTTCTATATGAAGTTTAACCATTTGTAGGTTTAACTTAACCCTCCAAATAATACTTATTCTAGGAATATGGTTATATTTTAATTTTCTTGGAGAGAAATGCTTTCATTATATCATTAGTTGCAGTAATAATTTTAATGTTTGGTTGTTAGTTTTCTCTACAATTTGGAAAATTTTAAATATGTGAAATATATAGGTCTCATGGGAAAGCATGTAAGAGAGAAGTAACTAGAATTTATTGTCTTGGTTTTCTGACAGAACAACAGCCAGTGAACTTTTTTCTACAGGTAAAGGGAATTTAAGGATAAATAACCTATTGATTATTTGATTGATATGTGTGCTAAGATCACGCATTGTTAACTTTTAAATATGCTGTTTACTAATAATTACTATCATCATAAGCAAAGGAGACAAGCAACTGACTAATAAAGCTAGTTTCTGATTCAGACTCATTACAGAGATAATTTTTTTTAAAAGAAAATTACTAGGATAACTTTGGAGTAAGAAATAAAATTTGTCCTATAAGTTTTTCTTTCCATATCCCAAAACTTTTCTACAAAGAACAATTTTAATTGTGTCTATTATTTAGAATGAGAAATAATAAAATAGCCATGTATTATTATCCATCTTCTGGATAAATTGCCAAAACTCTAAAATTCCTAAACCTCATCGTATTTGGCTACAACATATATTGAGCCCAAACTATATATTCTTCAAGCACTCTAGTAACTGCTTACATTTACTATTTCATCACTCCTCACAAAAGTTGAAGAAGCATGAATTACTATGCCCATTTTAGATATGAGTAAACTGAGAGGTAGAGAGAATAAATAATTTGATAGACACCTGACAAGTGGCAGAGCTGGGATTTGAACTCACATGTGTCTGATCTCCTCATCCTATAAACCAAATTGCTGCACACACCATCCTCGCTTATTGCTATGGCTTCCTGTCCTCTGATTCCTATGTGTTAAGAAAAATGAAAGCAAGAATGTATTTCTGTCTCCCGCTACCCCTGTTATTTCCATGAGCAGTGAGTAGAGTTCAGGGGTCCCCTGGCCTCTTATTTCCTTATCAACTGCCTCCTGACCAGATCTAAACAGTTTGGGGTTGGAAGTCTATATTTCCAATTTATGTATTGTTTGTTCTATTCATCTTCCTAAAGAGATTTTAGGCAGGTTAAAGAGAAAAAGCACAGAAATAATATAACCAACACCACTAACACAAGACTAAAAAGATACAGTAGATTTGGAAGAATTAAATTAGAAAGCCAAGTTAAAAGAAAACATTTGAACTCTCAAACAATTCTGAGCTTCCAGGCAGCCAGGGGAGGCAAAGTAAAAAAGAGTAGTTCATCATCACTGTTCTTGGTTGGAATGTTGTCATTGTTGCTATCATTGTTGTGGTTGGTAGAGGGGAGACCCACAGACTCAGGATTTTGGAAGACAGCTGATATTTACTGAACATCTGACTGCAGGAAGAGATATGGGTATTTCCTAACACATAAATTTTACATGTTCTGGGGCAGTCCCCGTGGCTTAGTGGTTAAGTGTGCACACTCTGCTACTTGCGGCCCGGGTTCGGATCCCGGGTGCACACGACACACTGCTTCTCCGGCTATGCTGCAGCCGCGTCCCACATACGGCAACTAGAAGGATGTGCAGCTATGACATACAACTATCTACTGGGGCTTTGGGGGAAAAATAAATAAAATTATAAAAAAAAAATTTTACATGTTCTCTTTTTCACATAATGATAAGCAATGAAAGAAAGTGAGAAATATCTACTGATTTTACTGCAAGGAATTATTTTTGAGCCACAACAAGGTGGGGGGGGGATACTTACACTCGCAACTAAATACATTCTGAAGGCCACTTGAAACATAAATTTAAAATATTATTTGAGGAGGATCAAACTTGAATTTGCATTCAAGAAGAGTAAGAGTATTTGCTCAGAATAATAAAGGTGAATATGACACAGGTCAGAAAAGTGTTATGGTATATGTTCATGAGAGTAATTATAAATAATCTTTTCCATTCTCAGGGTCCACAGCATGAAGTTCTGTTTTTTAGGGAAACTAATTATGGAAGAACATTCTTTTTCTCAACTTCCTCAGAAAAATTATTTTAAAAAGAAAGATATGCAATATGAGTGGAGAAGTGACCTATAACCATCTCAGCATGAAGCCATTTGAAAAGAAATAGCACTGTCTTTGAAGTGACAATCATTCAGCTTAGCAATGGGATCCAACTGTATGCTGTATATGTATATTTAATGAGAATTATTGTAAATATATAGATTGAAAGTGAAAATATGGAAAAAGATATTCCATGCAAACAACAACTAAAGAAGAACTGTGGTGGCCGTACTAATATTGTATAAAATAGAATTTAAAACAAAAAAAGTTGTAAGAGACAAAGGACATTATATATTAATAAAATATTCAATACGGCAAGAAACTATAACAATTATAAACAATTACACAGCTAATGACAGGCCATCAAAATATGTAGCAAGGGGTGACACACAAGATCGCAGCATAGTCAGACTCTCAACTCACTTCCTCCCATGGATGCAACAGATCTACAACTACTCTTAGAACAATTACCTTTGAGAGAGAACTGAAAACTGGATGTAAGAGGAACCCCTGCAACAAGACACACACACACAGTCCAGACTGAAGTGGAAGAGGCAGAAATTCCCTTGTGGAGAGAAAGAAAGCCACTTTTGCAGCCACAGTGCTTCACAGACACCTGGGAACAATGCAAAGTTACACAGCGTTCCCTATAGTAGTGGGGGACTTGAATGGGGAAGTGTTGCTACTATAAGCATGTTTTGGATCCAGCACAACTGAGATGGGTGTCATAATATCTGGCATTTCTGGCTAATAATAACAACAGGGAATGCCCCCAGAAAAGCGATCAGATGTAAGTGTGGGGGGTGGGGAACAGTTCTTAAAGGGCCCCCAAACAAATTCATCCATTTCAAAAAGCAACATAAAATCACCAGAAAGAAAGGTGCATAGCCCTTTCATGAAAAGAGACACTTGATATGCCCTGGGTGCATCTCAGTGAGAGGTGAGACCTCACCAGGGACTGAGAAATTGGCAGCAGCCATTGTTGTGACCTGGTGCAGACGGCCTGACACAGATGGTGGGGTATATATTCTCAAATGGATGGAAAAATTCTCAAGAAAATGCTAGGAAATTGAATTCAACAACTTATTTAAAAGATTATACACCCTCGCAATTTGTGATTAATTCCTGGAATTTAAGGATGGTTCAACATATGAAAATGACCAACGTATAAAACCACACTAACAGAAAATACGGGAAACAACACAGGATCTCAACTGATGCAAAAAAAGACTTGATAAAAATCAACACCCTTTCGTGATAAGAACACTCAACTACAAAGAGAAAGAAACCACCTCAACATAATAAAAACCACGTATGAAAAATCCACAGTGATAATTATATTCAGTAGTGAAAGATGGAAACATTTCCTTCTACGGTTAGGAAGAAGGCAAGGGCGCCTGCTTTTTACCACTTTTATTCATCATAGTACAGGAAGTTCTAATTTTAGAAATTTGGGATGAAAGAGAAATAAAAGGCAATTTGGGTCGTCTGGAAATGAACAGGAAGATGGAAATTATTTCTGTTCACAGACGTAATCCTACATGTAGAAAACCCTGAAAACCCCATAAAAATTTGTAATAACTAATAAGTGAATGAAGAAAAGTATCAGGTTACAAAGTAAAAGCACGCAAATAAGTTACACGTTTATACACCAACAATGAACAATCAGAAAAAAAATTAAAAAATAATTTCACTTACAATAGGATCAATAAGAATAAAATATTTAGGAATTAACCAAAGATATGAAAAACTTATACAGTGAAAGCTATAAAACTTTGCTGAAAGAAATTAAAGAAAACATAAATAAATGGAAATATAGCTCATGTTCATGGATTAGAAGATAATACTGTTATGATGTTAATGCTATCTAAAGTGATCTACAGATTCAATAGAATTTCTTTCAAAATCCCAAAGAAGTTTTATACAGAAATGAAAAAGTTCATTCTAAAATTTATATGCAATCTCAAGGTACCCCAAATAGCCAAAAAATATATATATATATTGAAAAGGAACAAATCTGAAGTGCAAACTCTTCCTCTTTTAAGACTTAGTACAAAGCTACATTATTCAAAACAGCATAGTACTAGCATAAAGACATATAGATCAATAAAACAGAACAAAGATCTCAGAAGTAAACCCACACACATATTGTGAAATGTTTTTTGGATAAAGACATCAAGGCTATTCAATGGGAAAAGGAGACTCTTTTCAACAAATGGTGCTAAGAAAACTGGATATCTACATGCAAAAGAATGAGATTTGACCCTCAAATAACACCAAATGCAAAAAGTAACTCAAAATGGATCAATGACCCAAATGTGAAAGCTAAAACTATAAAACTCTTAGAAGAAAACACTTCATAAAGTCTTCACAAAATTGGATTTGGCAAAGATTTGGAATTGGATTTTGAGTGACGCCAAAAATACAAACAACACAAGAAAAAAACATACAAAAATTTAAAAATATTATGCATCAAAAGACATCGTGTATAAACAGAAACCCACAAAATAGGATAAAATAATTTCAAATCATATTTTTTAAGGGGTTAATACCCGGAATATATGGAGAACTCCTAAATCTCAAACACAAAAATAAAAACAACAAAAAATAATCCAATTAAAAATGGGATTTAAATGGACATTTCTCCAAAGAATATACACAAATAGTTGATACACACTTGATGATACAACTTGAAAAGTTGCTCAGCACCACTAATCATTAGGGAAATAACAACCAAAACTATAATGAGATACTATAATAACAGTAATTTTTAAAAAATCAGCATTGGAGAGGATGTGAAGAAATTTTAACACGTGCACTATTTTGAGAAGGTAAAATGGTACTGCCCTTGTGGAAAACAATTTTAAAAGATTAAAAAGTATTTAAATTAGAAATTACCAGATGATCCATTTATTCAACTTCTGGGTATATACTGTCAAAGAATTGAAAGGAAGATCTTAAAGAGATTTGTACACCCGTGTTTATAGCAACATTATTCAGAAAAGCTAAAACAGAAAAGAAACACGTGTCCAACAACATATGAATGAACAAGCAAAATATAATATATACACACAAGGGATTATTATACAGTTTTCAAAAAGAAACATTCTCACATAGCTACATGGATGAAATCATGTATGCTAAGTGAAATAAGCTAGCCTCAAAAGATAAATACTGTATGATTTCCCTTATAAAAAGTTCTTGAGTAGTGAAAACAAAGACAGAAAGAATGGTGGTTGCCAGGGCCTTGCTGGGACGGAAGCAGTAGGAATTATTGTTTAATAGGTATACAGCTGCAGTTTTACAAGATGAAAAGAGTTCTGGAAATGAATGATAGTACAACACTATTATGGTTGAATTTAATACTACTATCTGTACACCTAAAATGGTTAAAATGGTAAATTTTTTATGCATATTTTACCACAATAAATAATAGGGAAAAAAGAAAAAAATACAATGAATTATATATGTGTGGGTTTATTTCTAAAATCTCAATTCTATTCCATTGATCTATATTTCTAGCCTTATTCCAGTACCAAACTCTTTCAAGTAGTGTAAGGTTCTAGTAAGTTTTGATGTTTGGAAATATGAATCCTCTTTATAAATAAATAAATAAAAATGAATCCAACTTTATTCTTCTATCAGGATCCCTTAGAATTCCAAATGAATTTTGTAATTTGCTTCTCTTTTCCTCCAAAAAAAGTCCTCAGGATTTTTATAGGTATTACATCGAAAATGTAGATCATTTTCAAGAGTGTTACTACCATAACATTATTGTGCTTTCCAATTCATAAACATGCGGTGTCTTTCTATTTATTTAGGTCTTCTTTCCATAATATTTCATAGTTTTCACATACAAATCTTTTATCTCCTTGTACCCAAGAGATTTTTTTATATGTATCTAATTCTTTTTGAGGATTCTTTTTGTTCTACTTGTTTGCTTATAGATAGTATCTAGAAATGCAACTAACTTTCGAATGTTGTTCTTGTACCCTGATATTTGCCATATTTGTTTATTAGTTCCAATAGTTTTATATGGGTTCTTTGAGATTTCCTATATATAAATTCTTATAATGTGAAAAAACGATAGTTTTATTTCTTTTATTCCAATTTAGGTTTTTTTAAAATTATCTAATTTCCTCTGGCTAGAATTTTGCGTACAATGTCAAACAGATGTTGTGAAAACAGGAAATTTGTCTTATACTTGATATTCAGGGTTTAAATCATTTAGCATGATAGCTGAAGTTTTATAAGTGACCCTTACCAAGTTGATGCAATTCTGTTTCTTATTTTTTGGATGTTTATCAAGCAATAGTGTTTTTTAAAATGATTTTCCTACATCAATTTAGAATATCATGTGGTTTTCTTTTTCCTTCATTCCATGAGTGTCGTATATTATATTGATTGATTTTCAAATGTTAAGCTACTTTTGCATTCCTGACATAAAATCTTCTTGTTCATGGCATGAAATCCTTTCATTATATTGTTGGATTTTCTGGTATTTTATTGAAGATTCTTGCAACTGTATTTACAAGGGGTAACAATCTGGAGTTTTCTTTATTTGTTCTCTTTGTGTCCTGCTTTGATGTCAGTATAATTCTGATCTGACAGAGTGAATTAGGACATGTCTTTATTAGAGTTTAAATCTCTTTACTTGTTATGAGTTTATTCAGATGCTATTCTTCTGAAGATGTTTTGATAGCTTGTAAGGAATTTGCCATTTCATCTATGTTACCTAATTAATTGGTATATGAATGTTTGTAGTACAGCTTAATAATTCTGTTTATCTATATAAAGTCTATAGAAGTGTCACCACTTTAATTTCAAATTTTATAAATTTGAATCTTCTCTTTATTTTTCATCAGTCTAGAAAAATGTTTTACAATTTTGCTTATCTTTTCAAAGAACCAACCTTTTTTCATTGATTCCTTCTGTTTATTTTATGCACTACTTATTCATCAGTTCTCTATCTTTTCCCTTATTCTCCTAGTTTTAGGTTTAGGTTGATTTTATTAGTCCCTTAGGGTGAAAAGTTATGTTATTAGTTTTGACTTTTTTTTTTTTTTTGCTGTAGTCATTTAGACCTGTAAATTTTCCTCTGAGCCCTGTTTTGGTTGCACCCCATAAATTTGATATCCTGTTTTATCACTTACATTTACCTCAAAATGTTTTTTAATCATTTATATGACATCTTAGGAGACTATTTGGGTTTTCTAAGAACAGATTGTTTAATTTCCATGTACTTGTATTTTTGTTCAGATTTCTGACTTTGTTGATCTCTTATTTCATTTGATAGAGTCAAGAAGGTACTTTGTGTGTTTTCAAGCTTTTAAAACTTATGCAGCCTGTTTTTTGGTCTGGTGATATATGGTCTATCATTGAAAATATTCCATGTTCACTTGATAAAATGTATACTCTGCTATTTTTGGGTGGAGAATCCTAAATATATCTGTAGATCTAGTTTATATATAGTATTTTTCAAATAGTCTTTCTTTCTTGTTTTTTTGTCTAGTTGTTCTACATAATTGAAAGTGCAATATTGAAGTCTGCAAACACTGTTATAGAACTCTTTTTTTCTCTTCAGTTCTGTCATGTTTTGCTTCATATGTTGGTGTCTGTCACAGGTACATAGAAATTTGCAGCTACTATAACTCCTTCATGGATTGATCCTTTTATCTTTATAAAATATCCCTTTTTATTTGTTGTCAAATTTTCATTTTAAAGTCTATTTTCTCTGTTAGTATAGTCATTCCAACTTTCTTGTAGTGGTTGTTTGGATGGTATGCTCCTCCAATCTTTTACTTTCAACCTATTTGAATCTTGATTCTAAAATGTATCTCCTTTAGGATTCAAATAGATGGATTTTTCATTTTTTTCCAAAAGGTTGAAAATTCCTGTGTTTTGATTATGCTATTCATTTACATTTAATGTTATTACTGATATAGATAGATGTGTCTTCCATATTACTTTTAATTTTCTATGTGACTCACATATACTATGAATATATATGTTATATATATCTATTTGAAGATAAGGTGGAATTACTTAAAACTAGATTGTTATAAATTTTACTTGTTAATCACAATCCCCAGAATAACCGATAGGAAAACAAATAAAAATTATATATGAAAGGAAATGTGAAGGAAATCAAAATAATACGGTATAAAATGTCAATTAACCACAAAAAAATTCGATAATGGAATAATTTTGTGACAAAAAGACATAAAACCTATGAAAACAAATAACAAAATGGAAAAGCCCTTTCTTATTGGTAATTACTTTAAGTGTTAACGGATAATGCTCTCCAATTAAAAGGTAGAGATTGGCAGATTATGTTTTTCCAAAAATGGTATAACTATTTGCAGTGTACAGTAGATTAACCTTATATCCAAACTTACAAGCATATTGAAAATGAACAAATGGAAAAAGATATTCCATTCTAGGAATATCCAAAAGAAAACTGGTTGGCCATATCACCCCCAGACAAAATAAAATTAAGTTAAGAATTATTAGAAGGACAAGGTGGACATTATATATTGATGGAAAGTTAAATTCATTCAGAAGATATAAAATTTATAAATATATACACAGCAAACAACGAAATCCAAATATAAATAAGGCAAACATTGATAGAATTGTATATTTCTCCTTTCAATTCTAAGTTATTAGTTGGAGAGTTTAATACACTATTTTAATAATGTATAGAACTTGATAGAAAAAATAAGAAAATAGAAAACGTAAGCAGCAATATACAACAGAAGCTAACAGACATGTATAGCACTCCATTCAACAACAGTAAAATATACATTACTTTTCAACTGCACGTTCCCCAAGATAGACCATATGTCAGTTCACAAAATAAGTATAAAAAATTAAAATCATACAAAATACTATCTCTAAATACAATGGAATGAAACTAGAAATCAACATCAGGAAGAAAATAAAACCCGAAAAATTTACATACGTCCAGAGATTAAGCAACACTTTTTTAAACAATTAGTTGATGAAAGTGAAAATTACAAGTGAAATTAGAAAATACCACGAGATAATGAACGTATCTTATCTTGGCAGAATAATTTTCTATCTGCAGTGTTCAAGTCATCCCAATCAATGACCTTGCTCATCTACAGAGCCAAGATGCTGATGCACTCTCACCAGGGAACTCAGCAGGTGGCAGGTCTAATAAATTTGCATATGAAAAAGAGACTTACTAGCCTAGACACTGATATGCCTTCCCCAGTGAGAGGAGTTGAGGCATACTTGCCTCCTGCTGACTATGGCTCCTGGCCCTGCCTAACCAGGAAGACTGGCCAGAACACCTGGAAGCTGCACAGCCCAGCAATGTTCAAGCAAAGAGTCTGGCAAACAGAGTTGACTGTCCATGAACAATGCTAGCAGCAACATTTGGCCAGGGAACTTGTGGCATGGATCACCTTTATTCAAGACCACAAAGAGCCTTGATGAGCTTGCAGTTTATTCCCATGCTCTGCCCAGGCAGGGGAACTTATTTAGGGTCCAGCCATTGTTTACAGTGGCACTTGAAGAGACAGCACAGCCCGTGGCTTTCCCCATCTGCAGAGAAAAGACAGGGGCCCCACATGGCCACATGGCCAAAAAATTAAGTGCAGTCTTGCCTGATTTTGATCCCAAAACAGACTCTGGGGCCTGTTCTTCTGCTGTGCCAGATCAGAAAATCTCATTCACAGCCCCACCTACTGCTGAGTAGAGTACTCAGTCCTAACCATACAGTAATCCTCACCAGAGAACCAAGGAACCACAGAACCTATACAAAGCAAAACAGCAGTAGGTGTGTGCTATTAGACCTCACAGTCAACCATGCTGGGAGCATGCCCCACCCAATAAGGTGACCATAACAGTGGCAGGTGGCTAGGCCTTCCAACCAGCAAGCCCAGGGGCCAGACTAGCCTACCCATGCACCTGCAGCAATAGCAACCCCACCAGAAAAGAAGGGCACACAAGCCCACACACAGGACACTCATGGAGCATTTGCATGTGTTACAAGGGGCAAACATAGAGCTGGGCCCCTTAGGTGTCTTTTACATAAGACCACATTTCCAAGATCAGGAGATGTAGCTGACCCACCTAATACACAGAAATAAGCACAGAGAAGTAGGCAAAATGAGGAGATAAAGGAAGAGTAGAAAAAATAACTCCAAATAAGAGAATAGAACAAATCATCAGAAAAAGAACTACATGAAACAGCGATAAACCATCTACCTGATAAAGGGTACAAATTAATAGTCAAAAAGATGCCTACTGATCTTGGGATAAAAACAGATGAACACAGTGAAAACTGCAAAAAAGAACTGAATCATACAAAAAGTACCCAATCAGAATTGAAGGATATAGTAATGGAAATAAAAAATTGACCACAGGGAATCAATAGTAGAGTAGATGACACAGAAGAATGGATCTAAAATGTGAGTGAGCAAGTAAATAAAATCACCCAAGCTGAACAAAAAAAAAAAGGAATTAAAAAGAAAGAAAATAGTCTGAGGGAAATCTGGACAACAGCAAGCATACTAACATACACAATATAGGTGTTCCAGAAGGCAAAGAGAGAGACAAAGGGGAAAGAGAACTTATTTGAAGAAATAATAGCTGAGAACTTCCCTAAAATGGGGAAAGAATCAGAAGTCCAGTAAGGAAACACAGAGAGCACCAAACAAGATGAATCCAAAGAGGCACACTCCAAGACATGTTATAATTAAAACTTCAAGAATTAGAGATAGAGAGAATCCTAAAAGCTGCAAGAGAAGAACAACAAGTTACATAGAAAGGAAACCCTATAAGGCTATCATCTGATTCTCAGTAGGAACTTTACAGGCTTAAAGGAAATGGCACCATACATTCAGAGTGCTGAAAGGAAAAAACCTACAGCCAAGAATACTTTGCTTGTCAAGGTTATCATTAAGAATGGAAAGAGAGATAGTTTTCCAGGTGAGAAAAAGCTAAAGGAGTTCATAACCACTAACCAGCCTTACAAAAAATGTTAAAGGGATTTAAGTGGGAAAGTAAAGGCCATAAAAAAATATATAATGATATAAACCTGAAATGTATATAATGTCATAAAGCAATATTATCTCAATGAAAAAGAAGTCAATGGAAATTGTCAAAATTCATACACAAAGATTTTTGAAAGCAGAAAGAGAAAAGAGATAAATTACATATAGGGGAATCCCCATAAAAATATTGGTGGATTTCTCAAAAGAAACTTTTCTCACTAGGAAAGAATTGGATGGTATATTCTAAATAGTGAGAGGAAAAACTCATTGACCAAGAATTCTATACCCAACCTAGCTGTCCTTCACAAATGAAGGGGTGATAAAGACTCTCCTAAAAACAACAAAAAATAAATGAAGGAGTTTACCATCACTAGACCTGCCTTACAAGAAAAGTAAAAAAGAAGTGATTTAGCAGAAGTAAAAGGACGCTAATTTGCATCAGAAAAACATAGAAGCTAGTGCAAAATTCACTAGCAATGATAAATATATAGTCAAAATTAGAGTATGCAATATGTTAATAGTGATGAGTAACTCACACTTTAATATGAAGTTTTAAAATAGCATAGTGAAAATAAATATAACTAAAATAACATGTTATTGGTACACAACATAAAAAATATGTAAATTGTAACATCAATAACCTAAAATGTGAGAGGGGGGAGAAGAAAAAATGTAAAATTTAGGAATGCTATAGAATTTAAGTTGCCATCAGTTTAAAATAGGGGGTTATAATTTTAAGATAAAATTGATAAAATTGATAAATTTTATGTAAGCCTCATGACAATGCTGAGGGAAAAACCTGTAGTCATTACAAAAAGAATATGATGAAAAAAAGTTGATAAATACTGATGTCAAAAGACAATAAAAATAGAATAAGAAAAAGAAACCATAAATCAACAAAACAACCAGAAAACAATTAATAAAATGGCAGTAGTAAGTCTATACCTATCAATATTTACGTTAAATGTAAATGGATTAAATTCTCCAAACAAAAGACATAGAATGGGTAAATTGGTAAAAAATAAAATAAAATAAAAAAAGAAAACAAGATTCAACAATAGGGTGCCTACAAGAGACTCAATTTAGCCTTAAAGACACAAATAGACTAAGAATGAAGGGATAGAAAAAGATATTTAAAGCAAATGGTAACAAAAAAAATAGTAGACTAGCTATACTTATTTCAGACAAAATAGACTTTAAACTAAAAATGGTAAGAGGAAACAAAGGAGGTAACTTGTAATGATAAAGCATTTAATCCATCAGGAAGATATAGAAATTGGAAATATTTATACATTGAACATAAAAGCACCTAAATATATAAATCAAAAACCAATAGAGATAAAATTAGAAATAAAAAGCAATACAATAATAGTTGACATCTTTAATACCCCTCTCTAAACAATGAATAAGTCATACAGACAAGGAATCAATAATGAAACTGCAGATTTGAGCAAGACTATAGACCAAATGGACATAGACAGAAAATTCTATCAAACAACAGTAGAAAAACATTCTTCTCAAATGCAATGAAACACTTTCTAGACTAGACCATAGCTTAGCCCACAAAACAACTCTTAGCAAATTCAAGATGACTGAAATCATACCAAGTACATCTATGACAACAGTGGTATGAAACTAGAAATGAATAACAAGAGGAAAATGGAAAATTCACAAATATGTAGAAAGTAAACAACACTCTTCTGAACAACAAAGTGATCAAAGAAGAAATTTAAAGGGAAATAAAACAAATTTCTGGAGACAAACAAAAATGGAAACACAACATAACAAAACTTATGGAAGGTAACAATAGAGTTCTAAGAGGGAAATTCGTAGAAATAAACATCTACTTAAGAAGCAAGGAAGAATCAGCCCTGATGGCCTAGTGGTTAAAGTTCAGCACTCTCACCATTTTAGTGGCCCAGGTTCATTTTCCAGTTGTAGACTCATATCATCCTCTGTCAGTTGCCATGCTGTGGTGGTAGCTAACACAGAACTAGAAGGACTTACAACTAGGATATACAATCAAGTAATATGGTTTTGGGGAGGAAAAGAAAAAAAGAAGAAGATTGGCAACAGATGTTAGCTCAGGACGTATCTGTCCCTGTGCGGGGGCGGGGCAGGGGGAAAGCAAGAAAGATCCCAAAGAAATAACCTAACTCTATATCTCAACAACTAGGAAAAGAACAACCTGAGCTCAAAGTTAGAAAATAGAAGGAAAAAATAAATATTAGAGCAGAAGTAAAAGAAATAGAGAACAGAAACAAAACAGAGATGACTAATAAAACTAAGAATTTGTTCTTTGGAAAGAAAAAAATTGACAAACTTTTAGCTCAATTAACCACAAAAAAAAGAGAGAGGACCCAAATGAACAAAGTATAAATGAAAAAGGAGACATTACAACTAATACCACAGAAATGTAAAGGATAATGACAGCCTACTATGAATAACTATATGCCAAGACACTGGACAACCTAGAAGACATGGACAAATTCTGAGCAAGAAAAAAAACTACTCAGATTGAACCAGAGAGAAATACAATATCTGAACAGACTAATTACTAGTAAGGAAATTGAATCGGTAATCAAAAATCTTCCAGTAAAGCAAAGTCCAGGACCGGATACACTCACTGGTGAATTTTACCAAACATTTAAAGAAGTAACACTAATCATTCTCAAATTCTTCCCAAAAGTTGAGGAGGAGGAAACACACTCAAACTCATTTTATAAGGCCAGCATTACTCTAATACCAAACCAGAAAATGACACTATAAGAAAATGACAGGCAAATATCCTGGATATAAATAGATACAAAAATTCTCAGTAAAATAGTAGCAAACAAAATTCACCAGCACATTAAAAGTATCATTCAATGTGATCAGGTAGGATTTATTCCTGGTATGCAAGGATATTTCAATATATGCAAATCAATCTATGTGATACCTCACATTTATAGATAAAAGAAAAATTCATATGATCACCTCTAAATGCAGAAAATGCAATTGACAAAAGCCAATGTTGGTTCACGATAAAAACTCTTAACAAATTGTATATAGAAAGAACAGACCTCAACAAAGTAAAAGGCATGTATGACAAGCCCACAGCTATCACATAGTGAAGATTGAAAGCATTTCCTCTAGGATTAGGAACCAGCCAAGAGTGCCCACTCTCATCCTAGCCAGAGCAATCATTCCAGAAAAAGAAACAAAATGCATCCACAATGGAAAGGAAGATGTAAAATAGTTTCTATTTGCAGATGACAGGATTTTATATATAGAAAACCAAAAAAACAAAAAATGAGAAAAGTTGCAGAACACAAAATTAACATGCAAAAATCAAGCATTTCT
Organism: Ceratotherium simum simum; assembly: GCF_057802395.1. NCBI lineage: Eukaryota > Metazoa > Chordata > Mammalia > Perissodactyla > Rhinocerotidae > Ceratotherium > Ceratotherium simum. Next base: position 10,148,349 of record NC_141941.1, read on the forward strand.
ATACACTAATAATGTTTTATCTGCAAAAGAAATAAACATATTCCATTTACAATAGCATCAAAAACAATAAAATACATAGTAATAAATTTAAACAAAAAGGTGAAAGGCCTGCACATTGAAAATGAGAAGATATTGATGAAAGAAATTGGAGAAGACACAAATAAACATAAAGGTATCTTACATTCATGGATTAGACGAATCAATATTGTTAAAATGGCCCTAATACCCTAAGCCTTCTACAGAGTAAATTCGATCTATCAAGATTCCTAAGGCATTTTTCACAAAAGTAGAAAAAGCAATTCTAAAATTTCTATGGAACCACAAAAGACCACAAATAGCCAAAGCAGTCATGAAAAAGAACAAAGCTGAAGGAATCACACTTCCTGATATGAAGGTATATTATAAAACTGTAGTAATCAAAACAGTATGGTACTGGCATAAAAACAGATACATAGACCAACAGAATGGAATAGAGAGTTCAGAAATAAATCCATGCATACAAAATCAACTAATATTTGACACAGGATAAAAAGACAGTCTTTTCAGTACATAGTGCTGGAAAAATTGGATAGTCACATGTAAAAAGAATGAAACTGGAGCCCTGTCTTACACCATTCACAAAAATTAACTTGAAATAGATTAAAAACTTAAATGTAAGATCAGAAATCATGAAATTCCTAGAAGAAAATAGGAACAAGCTCCTTGACAGGGGACTTGACAATGATTTTTTTTTTTTATATGACACCTAAAGTACAAGCAGCAAAAAAATAAGTTTGACTACATCAAACTAAAACCTTCTGCACAGGAAAATGAAACTATCAACAAAATGTAAAGACAATCTATGGAATGGGAAAAATATTTGCAAATTCTATATCTGCTAATGAGTTAATATCTAAATTGTATAAAGAACTTATACAAGTCATTACCAAAAAAAAAAAAAAAACCTCTGATTATAAAATGGGCAAATGATGTGAATGTATCTCCAAAGAAGATGTATGAGTGGTCAACAGATACAAAAGGTGCTCAGCATCATTAATTATTAGGGAAATTCAAATCAAAACCACAATGAGATATCACCTCACACCTGTCAGAATGGATGTCATCAAAAAGAAAACAAAAAACAAAACAAATAGATCCTGGTGAGGATTTGGAGAAAAGGGAACACTTGTGCGCTGTTGGTGAGATTGTCAATTGATACAACCACTATGAAAAACAGTATGAATATTTCTCAAAAGATTATGAATAAAACTACCATATGATTGAGCAATTCTACCTCTCAGAATATATCCAAAGAAAGGAAAACACTATACCCAAGAAATATCTGCACCCCCATGTTTATAACATCATTGTCTGTAATTAGCCAGGACAAGGAAACAACCTAAGATATGGTGTGTATATATATATAAAGGAATACTGTTCAGCCATAAAAAAGAAAGAAATTCTGCCATTTGCAGCAATATGGATGGAACTTGAGGGCACTATGCTAATTGAAATAAATCTAACAGAGCAAGACAAATACTGTATGATCTCACTTCTACGTGGAATCTAATAAAGAAAAAACAAACTCAAGGAAAAGAAGGTGAGATTTGTTGTTACCAGAGGCAGGGTGTAGGGGAAGAGGGAATTGAGTCAAGGTGGTCCAAATGTACAAATTTCCAGTTATGAGATAAATAATTACTGGGGATGTAATTTACAACATGATGACTATAGTTAACACTGCTGTATGGTATACATGACAGTTGTTAAGTGGGTAAATTCTAAGCGTTCTCATATCAAGGGAAAAAAAGCTATTTTTTTCTTTTTCTTGTTTTGTATCGCTCTAAGATGAGGGATGTTAACCAAACATTGTTTTAATTATTTCACAATATATGTAAGTCATATCATTATACTGTACATCTTAAACTTATACAGCGCTTTATGTCAATTATATCTCAATAAAACTGGAGGGAAAAAAATCCCACAAACTCATTTTCTTGAGAACGACATCCACTGTGCTTCTCTGTGAGCCTGGAACCCACACTGGGGACACAGGCTGCCATATTCCAGATAGCTGCCCTAACAGGGAGGTGGGTAGGGCAAAGTTAAGCTAAAATTCAATATAGCTCATATTCTGTTCAGTAATTTTTTTCTTGATTTTCTTGATTGTTCAATAACTTGTTTACTGATTCCTGGGAAGCTTTCAGATTTTTCAGAGTTATGACAAAATTATTCTGACCATTTTGCAAGATTTTTTGTGTTGCTGTCAATAATCAGGCCCTTGAAGTTCCCTTTTCCACTATTTTTTGCTGATATAATTCGCTATAACTTCTTCTATCATGTATAATTCCCTTTAATGTATACCATGCTTCTTTTTTTAAATTATTTTGTTGAGGTCATATTGGCTTACAACGTTGTCTAAATTTCAAGTGTACATCAGTATATATCAGTTTTTTTATAGACGGCATCGTGTACATCAACAACCGTCTGGTTTTTATCCATCACCATACACATGTACTCCTTTACACTTTTCATCTTCCCACATCCCCTTCTTCTCTGGTAACCACTAATCTGTTCTCCTTACCTATAAGTTTATTTATCTTCCACATATGAGTGAAATAACATGAAATTTGCCTTTCTTTCTCTGACATATTGCATTTACCACATAACCCTCAAGGTCCATCCATATTGTCACAAATGGAACTATTTTGTCTTATTCTACGGCTGAGTAGGATACCATTGTGTATATATACCACATCTCCTTTATCTATTCATCCATTGATGGAAACTTGTGTTGCTCCCATGTTTTGGCTATTGTTAATAATACTGCAATGAACACAGGGGTGCACATATCTTTTTGAATTATTGATTTCTTGTTCTTTGGATAATACCCAGTGGTGGAAAAGCTGGATCATATGTCAGCACTATGTTTAATTTTTTGAGAACACTTCATACTGTTTACCATAGTGGCCTCACCAATCTGCCTCCCCCAGGCAGAGCAGGAAGGTTCCTTTTTCTCCACGTCCTCTCCAATACTTTTTTCTTTTTTTTTTTAATTTTTTGTCTATTGCGGTAACATTGGTTTATAATATTGTATAAATTTCAGGTGTACATCCTTAAACTTCTACTTTTGCATAGATTACATCATGTTCACCACCCAAATACTAATTACAACCCATCACCACACACATGTGCCGAATTATCCCTTTCGCCCTCCTCCCTCCCCCCTTCCCCTCTGGTAACCACCAATCCAATCTGTCTCTATGTGTTTGTTTATTGTTATTATTATCTACTACTTAACGAAGGAAATCATACAGACATTTCTCCAAAGAAGATATACAGATGGCCAACAGACACAGGAAAAGATGTTCAAAATCTTTAACTATCAGGGAAATGCAAATCAAAACTACAATAAGATATCACCTCACGCCGGTCAGAATGGCTATAATTAACAAGACAGGAAACAACATGTGTTGGAGAGGATGTGCAGAGAAGGGAATTCTCATACACTGCTGGTGGGAGTGCAAACTGGTGCAGCCACTGTGGAAAACAGTATGCAGTTCCTCAAAAAATCAACGATAGAACTACCATATGATCCAGCTATTCCACTGTTGGGTATTTATCCAAGGAACTTGAAAACACCAATTTGCAAAGGTACATGCACCCCTGTGTTCATTGCAGCCTTATTCACGATAGCCAAGACTTGGAAGCAACCTAAGTGCCCATCAAGGGACGAATGGATAAAAAAGCTGTGGTATATATACACAATGGAATACTACTCAGCCATAAGAAACGATGAAATCCAGCCATTTGTGACAACATGGATGGACATTGAGGGCATGATGCAAAGTGAAATAAGTCAGAGGGAGATGGTCAAATACCGTATGATTTCCTTCATTAAGTAGTAGATAATAGCAACAATGGGCAAACACATAGGGACAGAGATTGGATTGGTGGTTGCCGGGGGGGAAGGGGAGAGGGAGGAGGGTGAAGGGGATGATTGGGTGCATGTGTGTGGTGATGGGTTGTAGTTGGTGTTTTGGTGGTGAACGTGATGTAATCTGTGCGGAGGTAGAGGTACAATGATGTACACCTGAAATTTTTGCAATGTTATAAACCAATGTTACTGCAATAAACAAAAAATTTAAAAAAAAAAATAAATAAATAAATAAAAAAAGAAGATGTGGTATATATACACAAAGGAATACTACTCAGCCATAAGAAACGATGAAATCCAGCCATTTATGACAACATCGGTTGACATTGAGGGTATTATGCAAAGTGAAATAAGTCAGAGGAAGAAGGTCAAATACTGTATGATTTCCAACACATTTCTTAGCTTGTTAATTATAGCCATTCTGATAAGTGTGAGGTGATATCTCATTGTAGGTTTGATTTTCATTTCCCTAACAACTAGTGATGTTGAAGATCATTTCATGTGCCTGTTGGCCATCCATATATCTTCTTTGAAAGAATGTTTCTTCAAATCCTCTGCCTATGTTTTGATCAGGTTGTCCATTTTTGTTGTTTAGTTGTATGAGTTCTTTATATATTCTGGAAATTACCTCCTTGTCAGATATATAATTTTCAAGTGTTTTCTCCCAGAAAAGTGAGTCATCTTTTTATTTTGTTGATGGTTTTCTTTGCAGTCCAGAAACTTTTTAGTTATGTGTAGTCTCATTTGTTTATTTTTTCCTTTGTTTCCCTTGCCTAAGTAGACATGTATTCAAAAAGACGCTGGTAATATTGATGACAAAGAGCATGCTGCCTATATTTTCTTCTAAGAGTTTTATGATTGCCTGTCTTATATTCAAATCTTTAATCCATTTTGTGTTAATTTTTGTGTATGGTGCACTTGCATTCTTTTGCGTGTGTCTGTCCACTTTTCCCAACACAATTTAGTGAAGAGATTTTCCTTTCTCCATTATATGTTCTTGGCTCCTTTATCAAAGATTAGCTGTTCATAGATGTATGTTTTATTTCTGGACTGTCAATTCTGTTCCATTGATCTGTGTATTCATTTCTCTGGCAGTATCACGCTCTTTTGATTACTGTAGCTTTATAGCATGTTTTGGATTCAAGGAACATGACACCTCCAATGTTTTTCTTTTATTTCAGGATCGTTTTGGCTATTTGGAGTCTTTGGTAATTCCATATAAATTTTAGGATTCTTTGTTCTGTTTTTGTGAAGAATGTCATTGGGATTCTGCTTGGAATTGCATTGAATCTATAGATTGCTTTAGGTTATATGGACATTTTACCAATATTAATTCTTCCAAACCATGAGCATGGAATATCTTTCCATTCCTTTATGTCTTCTTTGATTTCTTTCAATGATATCTTATAGTTTTCAGTTTGTAGGTCATTTAACTCCTGTTATATTTGTTCCTAAGCATTTTGTTCTTTTTGTTTGTGTGTGATTGTAAATGGGATTGTATTCTTGATTTCTCCTTCTGCTGGTTCATTGTTTCTGGATAGGAATACAACTGATTTTGTGTATTGATTTTGTACCCTGCAACTTTACCATATTTGTTGATTATTTCTAATAATTTTTTGGTGGGTTCTGTAAGATTTTCTATATATAGAATCCTGTTGTCCATGAATAATGACAGTTTTACTTTTTCTCTTCTTATTTGGATACTTTTTGTTTCTTTTCCTTGCCTAATTGCTTTGGTCAAAACTTCCAGTATTTTGTTGAATAAGAGTGGCAAGAGTCTAACATCCTTGCCTTGTTCCTCTTCTCAGATGAATGGCTTTCAATTTTTCACCATCAAGTGTAATGTTGACTGTGAGTTTCTCTTTTACGGACTTTGTTATGTTGAGGTACTTTCCTTTTATACCCATTTTGTTGTGAGTTTTATCATACATGGATGTTGAATCTCATCAAACGCTTTCTCTGCAACTGTTGAGATGATCATGTGCTTTTTATTCTTCATTTTGTTAATGTAGTGTATCACATTGACTTGTGAATGGTGAACTATCCCTGCATCCATGGAATAAATTCTACTTGATTGTGGTGCATGATGCTTTTAATGTATTGTTGTATTTGATTTGCCAACATTTGGTGCAGACCTTTACTTCTATGTTCATCAGCAATATTAACCTATAATTTTCCCTTTTATTGTTGTCCTTGTCTTGTTTTGTTATCAGGGTAAGTCTGGCCTCATAAAATGAGTTAGGAAGCATTTCATTCTCTTCAATTTTTTGTAACAGCTTGAGCAGAACAGGTATTAAATCTTTGAATGTTTGGTAGAAATGATCAGAGAAGTATATTCCTAGACTAATTTTGGGGGAGTTTTTGATTACTGTTTCAATCTCTTTACTTGTGATTGGTCTATTCAGATTCTCTATTTATTCATGATTCAGTTTTTGGAGGCTGTGTGATCCTAAGAATTTATCCATTTCTTCTAAGTTATCCAATTAGTTGATGTATAGCTTTTCATAGTGTTATGTTATAATATTTTGTATTTCTGTGTGTCCACTGTAATTTTTCCTCTTTTGTTCTGATATTATTTAGTCTTCTCTCTTTCTTTCTTAGTGAGTCTGGAAGTGAGTTGATCAATTTTGTTCATATTTTCAAAGAACTAGCTCTTAGTTTCATTGATCCTTTCTATTTTTTTCTATCATTTTTTTCATTTTTGCACTGATTTTTATCATTCCCTTCCTTCTAGTGACATTGAGCTTTCTATGTTCTTCTTTTTCTACTTCTTTTAGATATAGGTTAAGATAGTTTATTCAACAATTTTCTTGTTTCTTAGGGCAACCCTATATTGCTATAGATTTCCCTCTTAGTATCGCTTTTCCTGCATCCTTTAGGAGTTAGTACATTGAGTTTTCATTTTCATTTGTCTCCATGTACTTTCTGGTTTCTCATTTGATTTCTTCACTGATCCAATAGTTATCCAGTAGCATGTTGTTTAGTGTCTACATATTTGTGTCTTTTCCAGTCTTCTTCTTTTAGTTGATTTCTAGTTTCATATCATTGTGATCAGAAAAGATGTTTGATATGATTTAAATCTGCTTAAATTTATTGAGACTTGCTTTATTTCCCAACATATGGTCTATCTCTGAGAATGTTCGATGTGCAGTTGAGAAAAATGTGTATTCTGCTGTTTTTGGTGGGAAGTTCTGTGTATATCTATTAAATCCATCTGGTCCAGTGCTTCCTTGACTTTCTGTCTGGGTGATCAGACCACTGATATAAGTGGAGTGTTAATGTCCCCTACTATTACTATGTTGCTGTCAATGTCTCTCTTGACCTCTGTTAACAATTGCTTTACATACTTTGGTGCTCCTGTGTTGGGTGCATATACATTAATAAGTGTTATGAAATCTTCTGGAATGTCTATTTTTTGGTTGTATAAAGCCAATGTCCCTCTCATTATCTGTTTTGGTTTGAAGTCTATTTTGTCCGATATAAGCATGGCTACAGGCATTTTCCTTTGTTTGCCACTTGCTTGGAGCATTGTCTTCCATCTCTTCACTCTGAGGCTATGTTTCTCTTTAAAGCTGTGATGTGTTTCCAGACACAGTATATTGTTAGGTATTGTTTTTTAATGCATCCAGCCACTCTGTGTCTTTTGATTGGTAAATTCAATCCATGCACATTTTGATCTGTTTTTTTATATATTACAGCTTAATACTGTCATTCTGTCTTTTCTTTTCTTGTTCTTCTATATTTCTGTTGTTTCTTTTTCCTTGTATTTCCCTCTGCCATTTCAGTTTGGTGGTTCTTCTGTGATGTTTTCATGTTTCCTCTTTATTTATATTTTTTGACTCTGCTCTGATTCTGTGTTTTTTGGTTACCATCAAGTTTGCGTAAAAGATCTCATAGATGAGATAGTCCTTTTTCTGATAGCCTTTTATCATCAATAGGCTATTCAAGTTCCATCCCCAACCTCTTCCCCTTCTATGTGTTTGTTGTCACAAATTATTCTTTTTCTGTTATGAGTTTGTGACCAAGTTGAAGTGGTTATATTATTTTTGATGTTTTCTTTCCTTTTGTTGCTTATGTTATAATTAAGTGTTTACTAACCTGTTCTGATATAAAGCTGCAATGTTCTGATTCTATTTGTCTCCTTGCTTAAAGCTTTGTAAACCTTTGTTAAAGGAGGAGTGTTCCTTTAAATATTTCTTGTAAGGCAGGTCTGGTAACAATGAACTCCCTCAGCTTTTGTTTTTCTGGGAAAGCTTTCATTTCTCCATCATATGTGAAGGATATTTTCACTGGATAGGATATTCTTGCCTGATAGTTTTTGATATCAGCATTTTGAATATATCATTCCACTCTGTCCTAGGCTGCTGAGAAATCCACTGAAAGCCTGATGGGTGTTCTTTTGCAGGTTGTTTTCTTCTCTCTTGCTGCCCTTAATATTTTATCTTTGTCATTATCTTTTGACAGTTTTCTTATTATTTACTTTGGAGAAGATCTCTTTGCATTGAGGTAATTAGGAGTTCTATTAGCTTCTTGTATTTGTATGTCTATTTCCTTCCCCAGGTTCAGGAAGTTCTCAGCTATTATTTCTTTGAATAAGCTCTCTGCTCCTTTATCCCTCTGGAATACCTATAATCCTTATGTTACTTTTCCTTATAGAGTCATATGTTTCTTGAAGAGTATCTTCGTTTTTAAAAAAGAATCTTAATTCTCTCTCCTCCTTCCGCTGAATCATTTCTAGGTTCCTGTCTTTGATCCCCCTAACTCTCTCCTCTATATTCTCTGCTCTATTTTTAATACTTTCCACATTATTTTTCATCCCATTTATTGTGTTCTTCACCTCCAGAATTTCCATTTGGTTGTTTTCAGAGTTTCAAACTCTTTTGTGAAGGACTCTGTCTATTCATTAATTTTATTCCTGAGCTCACTGAACTATCTTTCTGAGTTTTCTTGTAACTCATTTAGTTTCTTTATGACAGCTATTTTGAATTCTCTGTCAGAGTGTAATCTGTTAAGTCAAGTTTGGTTTCTGGAGAGCTGTCATTCTCCTTCTGTTCTGCTTTGTTACTATAGTTCTTTATGATGTTTGATGAAATGATCCTCTACCAGCATATTTGCAGTAGTAACCACCTTTCTTATTTGGGTATGACTTTGGTTACTTTGGTTCTGAGTTGCTTCTGATTGTATTTGAGACCCTTCACTTCCCACCCTCCACTGGCTTTGCCAGGTGCTTCATCAGTGCCTTTCTTGTCTCACTATTTTCTCTGAGGTTGCTGGGTACCTTGCTGCTTATGATCTTGCTGCAGTCTCACGTGTCACCACAGGGTCAGCAGGCTGCTAGTACTTCTGCCACTTCTGGTGTTCTGTCGGTCTCATGTTTCTCCACTGGCTTTCTGCTGGCTCTCCACAGACTTGGATGCTGCTGCCCCATGCACCACCTGCACTGTTGCTCCTAGGTTGTCTGGTGGTGCTGATTGCATCACTGCCTGGGGTGATGGTTTAACAGGTATTGCTGTTGTTGCTGGAGCCCCAGGGACCCATGGACTTTTATGCAACCCCTGCTGCTGGCGAAGCTGGTGTTGGGGGTGCTACCACTGGTGGTTCGGTCTCCAGTTCTGCCAGTGTTCCTGAAAGCTCTGGTCACAGTTTCCACCTGCCACTTGATGAGTGAGCAGGATCTAAGCAGGCAGACATTTTTGTTGCTGCTTGCTATGCAAGCTTGGTGTCTGGAACTAGCTGGTGTGTTTTGAAAACTGAGATCATGGTTCTCCACTGTGCCCATGAAAATCTGAGTTTTGTATATTATCCCCACTATTGGAAAGACCTGGTCACTGCTTGAGGAGGGGACAAATGTGCTGAATGTGCTAGGAGACAGGCAGGGAGCATGCTGTGCCCATTTTCTCCACCCTACCAGGACCGCTTCCGGATGTGTAGTCTGCATCTGCTGGGAGATGAGCATGGACTAAGCCATGCCTGCCTTCTCTGCCCCCACTGCAACTGCTTACAGGCATGTGGGCCAGCATGAGAATCCACATCATGGATTGCTCTTGCCAGAGGAGGGAGAGGGGGATGCTTCCCTTGTTACACTGCATCGTAGGGGTCTAATCCACCCACCTTCGTATGTGTAGCTGCATGGATCTCTTAGGCATCTTGTTGTGCTGTGTAGCGTATCCTCTGTTACATAACACACTTCTTAAATAAGATAAAATCTACTGAAAAGGCATTAAAATATAGAACTAAACTTGGCTTTAAAAATTTATAAATAAGGTGCCCCTCTTCAAGACTTTCAACTTGATATTTTCTTAAACTAACATTGTTCAATAGAAATATTCTGTATTTGCACTGTTGAGTACATTTGCCACTAGCTACACGGACTTTTGAGAATTTGAAAGGTGGTTACTAAATTTTTAATTTTATTTAACTTGAATCAAATGTATTTAAAATTTAAAGTTATTTAAAGTTACACTATTACTGTTTTGGATGGTGCTGATCTAGACTTCCTCAGGCATAGCTGTTATTCACTATAGCATCCTATTAAAAATTTTTAATTTGGAATGAGTTCCATTGCAAGAAAATCCAGCTAGCCATTCCCAAATCCACCCTAGACAGTACATACTATAGACCCAGTAAAACAGAGACATGTAGTCCAAGTCTATGCAGCAATAAAATAATCTTGGATCCCAGGTTCTTTCTCTTTTTCTTCTCTGCCATCCTCGTTGTTGTCTTTTTGCCATGTGACTACAATATGGTTATTCCAATTTCAAGCATTATGCTCAAGTTCTTGACAAAGGCACAGAAGGAAATAATGAACAAAAAGTTCTGCCAGACAAGTTTATTCTTCTTTATGAAGAAAACAAAAAGCTTGCTCTGAAGACCCAGTTAGCAAACTTCCACCATGTCTATGGGCTCAAACTATAACACTTTTCAAGTCCCAAAGCAAATGAGACTAGAAAATTGAGCATTTGTCTCGGTATCTGGCCATTTGCACAAAATATGTGTCCTCTTGTCAGGAATGTATGCTCCTCATTTCCCAATATTTGTTTAATGCTATTTCAATATTGAATGCCCATTCTAATCTCTATGTGAATGTGGAAGTACTAACTAAAGGTCAAATTGTGAAAGTAATTTATACTGCTTGGTAACATATACACTATATATCATCCCAATGGCTGTTTATGTCAAATAAAGACTATATGGGGTAACTGTCACCATATCTTCTTAGCTGTCAACTCAAAACACAAATTTGGTCCATTTCCAGACATAACATTGATCCTAGCCACAACATATGATAGGTTGGCTGTTATTGCCAATCAATATCACACATACCAATACCAGTTTACAAGACATTTTAAGCAACAAATGAAGCATTTCTAGAGTATTAGCCCTCCATTTCTCATGTCATTTTCATGATAGAAGCAGGCAAATAACAGTCTGGTACCAAGTTCATGGTTATTGAAATTGGCAGTGTGCTACTTTTCTCATTTAGAGTAAATGGGATATTGACTTTTTAGGATAAACACACCATGTTTATAGTCAAAAGAGGCTGGTTTTGTTTCATGACAGTTACCCCACTCAGGCTGTGCAAAAAAAAAAAATTTTTTATGATATGCCTATAAGCAGTATGTGAAGTTAATAAGCCAGAGAGGTGACATTTTCTCTCTGATGGCAGCTACCCCCATGTGTCTCACAGCTACTTACCTATTTTGAACGTAAGGTTTTTTTTAATACTTAATCATATATTGCAATGCAGAAAGAACAAAATATTTCTACAATGGTTGATGGATAAATAATTCAATGGACTATTTAGATTATGGAAAAACAAGTATTTCTTCATTGATCCATACAGGGTCATCCCACATGGAGAAGGATCATATAGACAATGATAAGCATAGTTTTACAATGCAGCTAGATGTCACTGATTCATGCATATTCAAGTCACAGCACATGACATTAAATCTTACATATGGATACTTCAGGAGACATGTGTATAAATACATATTCCAGAAAGACTTCTTTCAAGCCATGTAGAGCCCTTCAATCTTAATGCACTACTTAATTCAATGCCTGCCATGCTGTAGATGCTCAATAATGTTTGTGGAATTAAGTAACCAGTATACAAAGTACATTAATTGACTCTATACAGCAGACATAAAAGTTACTTGCTTCATATGCTACTCATTCTAGACATATCTTTAGGTGACAAAGTGAATACTAAAGCTATCAGAGTTTTAAATTGACCATTTACATAAACCTTTCTCCCTCCTTTGGTTTGTTTAGGACCTATCAATCCCGATCCAACTTTAGAGCAGGAAAGAATTCTGCAATAATGAAAGCAAAGTTGCTACTAATCTGTGGAATACAGATGTTTCTCTTGTAAAGTTAGGTTCTTGTATACAGCCCTGCATCAGTTCTCTAAACCAGAGCTCAGCAAACTTCAGAAACAGTCAGATGGTAAATGTTTAAGGTTTTACAAATCATAGGCTTCAACTACTCAAAAAAGCTGTTGCATGAAAGCCATCATAGACGGTATATAAAAGAATGTGCCAGGCTCTATTCCAACAAAACTTGATCAAACAACGTAGTATGCCACATGTGGCTCACAGGCTATAGCTTGATGACTCTTGTTCTAAAATACTGCCAGTACAAAGCAGTCATTGGTGGTCATTTTCTTGCCTGCAAACTCTTCTAGTAAGATCAGTTCCTGAAATCAATCAGTAGCATTCATTTTAAAATAACTAGTTTCATAGGATTTAGACTTTTATATGTCCAGAACATATTAAAGAAAGAAAACGGCAGACTTCTCCACTGAAAAAGTTAACCAAATATCAAGGAGTCACATTTTCCTTAAGGAGAAAAATCTAATTCTTAATTATGATTATTAATCATGTTCTTCTTAGCCTGAAATATCACCAATAAATTCAAACATAAAAAGAAAATAAGGTTGCATTAAGTTTTTTTCCAAAGGCATCAAAACATCTAATGAAAGAAAAATTTCAGACAATTATTTACTTGATTTCCTGTGAGATAACAGACATCAATATTTTTCCAATTGGGAGCCTCAGTATAAAACACTCTGTATCATATGGATTGGGAGTTGTCAAGTTTTGGATCAAAAGCCAAATTCAGCCTATTGTCTATTTTTTGTAAATAAGGTTTTACTGGAACTTAGCCATACTTATTTATATATATATATATATATATTGTCTATGGTTACTTCCATGATACAATGGCAGAATTAACCACCGGTATCACAGACCACATGGCCCACAAAGTCTAAAGTATTTATCATCTGGCCTTTCACTAAAAGACTTGCTGACCTTGATGTAAATGAAACAATAGAATGTTTATTTTTTGTTTCATATGTTTTTTCTTCCATACACAAGAAACTTCCTAAACATACTTTCCCAATAAACAGAGATAAGCCCATACTGCCTGGCGATGTCCTACTACCTGTTGAAAATCAAAGTGTGATAACCAGGCAACCAAATGTTCTTTGGGATTGGGGTTAGGTCCTATGGACCTATTTAGAAAGGCCTGTGCTTTGACTGTTAAGCATCTCTTCTGAAATGTATCCCAGAAGTGTCTGCTTCTCTGCTGATGAGCATTCTTGATCCTCACGGCTCCCAACCCTCCCACAATTAAAGAAGAGCTCTACACAGCTTCCTATGACACCATCGCTGTTCACTGGACCTCTGATGATGAATTCAGTGTGGTTTTCTACAAGCTCCAGTACACCATATTCACTGGCCAAGCCAACGTTGTTAGTGAGTATTTGACAGCCTGTTGATCTCTATGTTTGTTGGCTGTTTTCAGATAGATTGTATTTCTGAATTTAAACGTCAACAGAAGACAAGGAAGGAAAGAGTAAACAATATTTTTGGCTTCTCTTTCCTAAAGAATAAGAAGATAGCACTCACTTGCACTATACTCCTAAAAATAAGTGGCCAAATAGCAAAGGAAATTAACAACCTTTAGCAAACCTCATGGATAAATCTTACTAAATTTTTTTAGAGGTACATACATAGGTGTTAAAATGATAAAGAAAAGAAAGGAAGCGCTTATAATAAGAGTAATGATGGTGGTAACCTCTATGATGGAAAGGAAGTCATTGTGGAGTTAGAAATTTCGCGTTAAGAACAACAGGCTTTATTCCTTATATCATACATTTATTGTTTATGTACATATTTGTGTGTAGTATTTCACAGTAAAATAAGATTTACTAAAACGAATGGCCAAATACCTGGTCCCATTCAGAGAGGAAATAAGTACCATTACGTGAAGAGTTAGTTATTGGCTGCCATCTAGGAAAATTTCACACCTTACCTGAAACACAGAGGGGACTCTCTCTTACTGAGGGCTGTTTTTCACATTTGTCATCAGAGCCAAATTGACGATCTCAAATGGCAGCAGTAGCCAGACACAAAGCAGATAATATAGGAAGCACTCCTCTGCACACAAGAGTTATTTAAATTATATTGAGCAAACTGAAAGCACCAGAATAAATGGCTTTTCAGGGTAATAAATAAGAAAAATCTTTATTAAAGAAAAACAGTATAGAGAGTGACATCAGCATGACAGCTATGTGAATCATTCTTTTTGTCTCTCCCCTTCAATTTACAATTAATACAACATCCATAACCCAATGAAGTTTCCGGTGGAGAGCACATCAGGACGTCCAAGATATTCATCCACTTGTGCACCTGAAGGTGGGTGGATTGGACCTCTTGGAGGCCACATAGCCGGAAGATCCAAGGTAGCAGGAGTCATGCTGGTGACCCTGTGGCAGCAGTGGCACTGGTAGAATCAGCAGCAGCAGTGTCATAAGCCAGACTAAGAAAAAAAGAAAGAAGACTCAAATAAACAAAATTAGAAATGAAAAAGGAGACCTTACAATTGACACTACAGACAAACAAAAGATTATAAGAGGCTATGAACAATTATATTCCAATAAATTACATAGCCTAGAGGAAATGGATATATTTCTAAAAACATACAATCTTCCAATACTGAATCAGGAAGAAACAGACAATCTGAACACACCAATAATCAGTAAAAAGATTGAATCAGTAATCAAAAACCTCCCAACACAGAAAATTCCAGGGCCGGATGGCTTCACTGATGAATCTACCAAACATTTAAAGGAGAACTAACGCTAATCCTCCTTGAAAGCTCCCAAAATATCGAGAAGGGAACGCTTTCAAACTCATTCTGTGAGACCAGCATAACCTTGATACTAAAACCATATAAAGATACCACAAGAAAAGAAAATTGACTGATATCCTTGATGATATAGATGCAAAAATGCTCAGCAAAATATTAGAAAAACCGAATTCAAGAACACATGAAAAGGATTATACATGATCATTCAGTGCGATTCATCTCAGGGATGCAAGGATGGTTCAACATACAAAAATCAATAAAAGTAATATGTCACATTAATGAAAAATAAAAATGACATGATCAGAACACAGAAAACAAAATACCACATCCTTTCATGTTAAAAACCCTTAATGGATTGGGCACAAAAGGAACATACCTCAAAATAATAAAAGCCATATATGACAAAACCATGGCTAACATTTTACTTAATGGAGAAAAATAGAAAGTTTTTCCTCTCAGATCAGGAACAAGACAAAGATGCCCACTCTCACCATTCCCATTTATTGTGATACTGAAAGTCCTAGCTACAGCAATTAGGCAAGATGAAGAAACAAAATGCATCCAAATTGTAAAGGAAGAAGTAAAATTGTCACTATTTGCTTTACATGTAGAAAATCCCACAAAGTTAACCAAAAGACAGTTGGAACTAACAAATGATTTCAGTAAAGTTGCAGGATACAAAATTAA
Source organism: Ceratotherium simum simum (assembly GCF_057802395.1). Taxonomy (NCBI): domain Eukaryota; kingdom Metazoa; phylum Chordata; class Mammalia; order Perissodactyla; family Rhinocerotidae; genus Ceratotherium; species Ceratotherium simum. Next base: position 10,164,106 of record NC_141941.1, read on the forward strand.
CATGGAGAAATCAGTTCATTTCCTTACACAAATGATGAAACATCTGAAAAAGAAATGAAGAAAACTAGCTTATTCACAATAGCATCTAGAACAATAAAATACTTAAAAATAAATTTAACCAAGGAAGTGAAAGATCTATACAAGAAAACTGTAAGACTTTGCTGAAAGAAATCAAAGAAGACATGAACAAATGGAAAGACCACTCCTCTTCATGGATCATAGGAATGAATATTGTTAAAACATCCATATTACGCAAAGCTGTCTACGGATTCAATGTAATCGCCATCAAAATACCAAAGACATTCTTCACAAAAATAGAAGAAACAATCCTAAAATTTGTGTGGAATCACAAAAGACCCCAAATAGCCAAAGCAGACCTGAGAAAGAAGAACAAAGCTAGAAGTATCTTGCTTCTAATTTCAAACTATACGACAAAGCTACAACAATGAAAACAGTATGGTAGTGGCACAGAAATAGATGCATAAAAAAGAAATAGAATAGAGAGTCTGTAATTAAATCCTGGCATAAGCGGTCAACTAATATTTGACAAGGAGCCAAGAACACCCAATAGGGAAAGGATTACCTTTTCAACAAGTGGTGCTGGTAAAATTGGAGAAATACACACACAAAATGAAATTGGACCCTTATGTTACAAAAATTAACTCAAAATATATCAAAGATTTAAACATAGATCAGATACCATGAAACACCTAGAATAAAACATAGGGAAGAAGATCCTTAATATTGGTCTTAGCAATGATTTTTGGACATGATGCCAAAAGCAAAAGTCAACAATTGGGACTACATCAAACTCAAAAGCTTCTGCATAGCAAAAGAACCTATCAGCAAAATGAAAAATACACTCTAAAGAATGGGAGAAAAATTTTGCAAACCATGTACCAGATAAGAAGTTAATATACAAAATACACAAAAAAATCATACATCTTAATAACAAAAAACAAACTGTCTGATTAAAAAATGGACAGAAGAACTAATTACACTTTTTCCAAAGAGAATATCAAAATTACCAATAGGAAAATTAAAAGATGTTCAGCATCACTAATCATAAGGGAAATGCAAATCAACCACAATGAGATATCACCTCACACCCATTAGAACTGCTGTTATCAAGAAGTCAGGAGACAAGAGGCACTGGTAAGGATATGGAAAAGGGAACCCTATACATTGTTGATGACAATATAAATTGGTCTAACCACTATGGAAAACAGTATTGAGGTTGCTCAAAAAATTAAAAATAGATTCACTGTATGATCCAGCAATTCTGCTACATTTCCAAAGGAAATAAAAGCAGCATTTTGAAGAGATATCTGCACCCCTATGTTTATCGGAGCATTGTTCACAAGAGCTAAAACGTGGAAAGAAAGTGAAAGCCCATGAATGGATAAAAAAGATATACACACACACAATGGAATATTATTCAGCCATGAGAAAAGAGGATATCCTGCCATTTGTGACCACATGGATGGAATTGAGCATATTTTGCTGAGTGAGATGCCAGACAAAGACAAGCACTCTATGATGTCGCTTATATGTGGAATCTTAAAAAACAAAACAAACTGCAAACTCCTATAAATGAGTAAAATGGTGGTTACCAGGGAATGAGAAGTGGGGAGATAAAATTGATGGTATTTAAGGAAACAAACTTGCCACGAGTAGTAAAGTAGCCATAGTGATCTTATGCACCATAATTAATATATTAATATAATTAATATATTGTACTATAATTATGTAATGTGATAAATAGAGCTACAAAGGCAATCATACTACAATATATAAAGATACCCAAGCAATATATTGTATGCCTTAAATTTACACAGTGTTATATGTCAAATAAGTTCAATAAAAAAGAAAGCAAAACAGAATATCTCAAAGAAGAAAATAGACACTTTTCAACAAAAAGTTATTTTAAGTGAATCCTTAGCAATTAAGTATGAGTTTATTATATAACCCTTTCCTGTTTTGACTACACTATCCTTTCCTACCACAAGTAATATCTGAGGTACGTGATGCTTAAAACAGAAATTTGAAGGGCCAGCCCCTTGGTGTAGTGGTTAAGTTTGCGTGCTCGGCTCTGGTGGCCTGGGGTTCCTGGTTGGGATCCCAGGCGCAAACCTGTGCACCACTTATCAACCCATGGTGTAGCAGGCTTCTCGCATATGAAGTGGGGGAAGATAGGCATGGATGTTAGCACAGGGCCAATCTCCCTCAGCAAAAAAGAGGAGGATTGGCAACAGATGTTAGCTCAGGGCTAATTTTCCTCACCACAAAAAATAAAAGAGAGAGAAATAGAAACTTGTTTTAGTATTAATTAAAAGAGAGATGCATAAGACCCCTACTTCTAAGTGACTAAAGTCTCAATGACCCATGCCAACAAATGGCTCCCCCTACCTTCCTTGTATCCCTTTTCCCCAGCTTCCCCTCCTTAGCCCTCTGAAATTCTGCTCTCTAATTGGCCTGCCTTGGATGCTCTTGTTAAAATCTTAGCTTTTCTCCAAGGAGGTGTAATTTTGGAGTAAAAGGGAGAAAATCAAGAAACAGGGAGAACACTAGTTAAATGGAATCTTTATGATATTCGTAATAACAGAACAATTTATAATTCAGGTATACAGTGAAGCATAATCAGATCTTATTGGACTTTAATTCCAAGTTAAATTCGCAGTGTATGTATGTATATATATATGTGTGTGTTTATATATACAATGAAGTATATATATATATAATATATATAATAATATATATAATATATATAAATACAATGAAATATAAGTTCATACACCTGGAGACATAAATTTTAAAATTATATTAAAACTTTCTGATGGGTAATTTGGTACTGTCAACCAAAATTAAAATGCAAATAGTCTTTGATCTAACAATTACACTACTATATATTCTAAAGATAAAATTCCTTGTGTATAAAGCATTAACATTCAAGGATATTCATTATGTATGGCATTATTTATAGAGCAAAACATTGGAAACAAGCTATATGTCTACTATTACAAGATGGGTTAAAATTAATTATGGTACATCCATTCGATGGGATATTACTGTCTCAAAAAAGAATGTGGCAGCTTTTTTAATGTGCCGAAATGGAATGATTTATTTGATGCATTTAGTGAAAAAAGCAAGTTGATGAACTGCACTTGTAAGACATCCTTTCTCTCTAAAACATATACATATGTATATGTGAGTATGTGTGGGTGTGTATGTGTGTTTTCTTAAGGTAAATATTCTTAGGAAACTTGCACAAAGAACAGAACTGATGCACCGGGTAAATCTGGGACCTAAGTGGCTGGTAGAAATTGAGAAAGATCTCAATCTTACTGGATACATTTTATACACTTTTAATATTGTTATACCATGTTTATATTTTAGTTATCATAGAAAGGGAAGATTTAGGGAGTTAGTATTTTTTTGTGATTTGTATTCAGGGCATATAGAGCCAGTGATGAGGAAGAATTCAAAATCACAGAAGGAGTTTTTTAAAAAGATGCCTAACTCTTGCTATATCAGGGCTTTTCAGACTTGCCCCTAAAATCACCTCAAATATATGAGGACAGTAATGGTGTTTCCCAGGGATATGGCCAGAGGTAGAGAAGTCTTTCTGGAATTATCTTCTCTTTTCCTTCTCTGCTGCTAGTGCCATTTGCAGGTCCTGGTTATCCCTGCCTCCTCGAATTACTATGAATTTCCGAGTCCATGTCTCCGCTTCTGTTCCACTCCATCCTCCACAGTGCTGCCTGAGTTGACTTCTAACTGTAAACCTGATCACACTACTGCTCTGTGTGACTTCCAGGCCCACAGAGTAAAATCCATACACAGTGTGGCCCACGTGACTTTCTGTGGTCTAGCTCTTGTCTGAGGATTGGGATGAAGTGAGTGATGACTAACAACATGTGCTGTCTGGAACCCGGCCTATATGAGTTTGAGTCCTGGTTCTGTTTCTCTGTCTTCTTTTGTCACTGCCTCCCTTTCTTCACTCAACTCTAAAGCCAGAGTTAATTAGATGAAATCTCCCAAAGGGCCCTATCTTTTTATGTCTCTATAAGTTTGCTTGGGATGACACACCTGTCTAGGATCCCCTTAACAGGCTGATATGTACTCACACTCTGTCTTGACTTAGTTTAACCATCACTTCCTCTAAGACCTTTCTGTTGCACTCACCATTTCTGCCCTCTCTATAGTTCCTACCTACTGAGGCAGTTTGCCAAAGCTGTTCTAAACTTTGGAATCATATGTTTCTCCACTAGGGGCATTTTTTCATCTAGAGGACCTTTGGCAATGTCTGGAGACATTTATGGTTCTCACAGCTGGGAAAAGCAATGCTACCGACATCTACTGATACTAGTAGTTAAAGGTTAGGGATAATGGGAAACATCCCACAAGGCACAGAAACCCCTCAACTATAAGAAATTTTATGGTCCAAAATGTCAGTGGTGTTAAGATTGAGAAACCCTGATTTAAAGCAAGGTGAGCATCAGCAACTGTAAAATCACATTTTAAATTTGGGCACCATAACTTAACATACAGTAGTCCTTCCTTATCCACAGGGAATATGTTCCAAGATCTGCAGTGGTTGCCTGAAACCTCAGATACCACCAACTGACACCAGTCATGTTTTTCCCTGTACATACATACCTATGATGAAGTTTAATTTATAATTTAGGAACAGTAAAAGATAAATGACAGTTACTTCTCTTTAGCTTATCCAAAGTGCCAGCATGACTGCTCTTTGGTTTCGGGACCATTATTAAGTAAAATAAGGGTTACTTGAACACAAGCACTCTGATAACCATGACAGTTGATCTGATAACAGAACCAGCTACTAACTGACTAATGGGCAGGTAATGTATACAGTGTGGATTGATTCACTGGACAAAGGGATGATGCATGTCCCAGGTGAGATGGAGCAGGACAGTAGTCAGCTTTCACACTATGCAGAATAAGACACATTTAAAACCTATAAATTGTTTATTTCAGGAGTTTTCCATTTAATATTTTTGGACCAAGTTTGACTGAAACTAGCAAAAGCAAAACCGTGGATAAGGTGGACTACAATACTATTATAGATGACTATAGTATAAAGAAGGCATCTGCTACTCTATAACCCTAACTCAATACCAGCATTCTATCTCCAAAAAGAAAGGAAGACATTTATTGCTTGAATCTTAGGGCTTCTCCATTGGCTAAACCATGACAGACTTAATCTTCATACTGTTAACATAGAAACCAATATCAAATACCAAAATAAGACATATAAATGGAGTAGATATAGAAAGGCCATGCTAGAGAAATCCAAAAAGAGCAGCACAACTGAGTACAATGAACTCAAGCTTTATGCTGGGTGATTCCACTTGCCACAAGAACATTAATGCAAGTGGCTTAATATAGATTATGGACCTGCCTTATTTAACTCACAGATGCTGAAAGTCCCACTATACTAGGACAAAAGGAAAACAGTGAAACCTCAGGTGCTGATCAAACTGGGGGTGCTCCTGTGAGATTTTAGTATAAGAATACTAAATGAGAATGTTAATCTCCTTGATATTCATTAAACCACTATCATGAAGTCTTGATGCGTACAGAACAAAATTGCAACAATAAAAGAATAAATTCATGTAAAAAGCTAACTGAGATGCAAACATTTGCAAATAATTTTCCTTTTAAATTCAATACATATTCATAGTGACTAAGGAAGACCTAGGTTTGAGTCCGAACTTTGGACTTTACTAGCTCCAAGTAATCCTGGAGAAATTATTTAACCTCTCCTAAATCTGTTTCCTCATCAGTAAAAAGGAATAATCTTTTAATTTCACATTGTTGAGATAATGAAAGTAAAGCCTTTAGCAGTATTTTCCACAATGGTAATGTGTCATTATTCAATGTAATATTCCTACAAAAGGATGAAGTACACTCAACTATCATTGCATTTTAAAAGAAAGGCTTTTTTATGTCATAATGATAAAGGTCAAAGGTAATTTTCTATGGTTACCCATGTGATAACATTTCATGCAGTCATTATATGAAAGAATTTCCTTTATTGTTGTTCATTCATTTGTCCTGTGATTAAAGAGAGTGTCCTTTGTTATGACTTATCATTTAAACGTCCTTATCATTTATTGAACGATAAGATCTAACAGCAAAGCTGTATTGAAAACTAGAAGAAATAATGCTCTAACCTGCCAGCAGCTCTTTCTCACTAGGAAATCTTTTACTATCTGCAGATCATAATTTCTTCATTTCTCATAACTTGTAGTTAATTATCTTCAACAGGCTTTAGTAAAGAGGAATTAGATAATATCTGTAGACCTTTTTAAAGTCCTTACAAAAAGGCTTTTAAATAATCAAATGCATACAATGAAACACAAAATTGGTGGCATAATAGAGTTACAACTACAGATGCTAAGGAATTGCTTATTAATAAATAGATTTGTACTTAGTTTTATAGTTTTTTTCTATAACTTTAAATTCTAAAATAGACCTTTTCCCAACAGCATGTAGTTTACTTTTATTGTTAGCAAAACTCAAAAAGCCATTCTTCTTCAGGCCTACATAGCAAAGTATTTTCTGAATTTCATTTATTTCAGTCATTTATAAAAAGTTTATGAAAGTCATTAAAGTATGCTGTTTTTATAGGAAATCAAGAAATGAATTTTTATTCCTTTCTGGTCTGTCAGAAAACACAAAGTGTGCTAGAAGTTGTGTGCAGCCTACCCAAAGAGTGTGTATGTGGAATAATGTTTTATGTACAGTATTTTACAGAAAAATAACAGTTGAGCATACAAGGTTGTGAAATTCCAAATCTAATTAGCGTCTTGTTACGAGCAGAAATATGTAGAGAAATGCTTTGTACCTCATAACCCTTAAGCTTTGTGAGCAATAGCAAAAACATATTCTACTTGTCAGAGTTCTCCAGAAAAACAGAACCAATAGGTTGTGTATATATACACATCCATATTATATATATATAGATACATACATTTCCAGATAGATGGATAGATAGATGATAGAGATAGATAGATAGATAGATAGATAGATAGATAGATAGATAGATAGATAGATGGAAATATTTATTTTAAGAAATTGGCTCATGCAATTATAGCGGCTAGCAAGTCCAAAATTTGCAGGATAGGTCATCAGCCTGGAGACCCAGAGAAGGGCCAATGTTGCAGTTCACTTCTGAAGGCTGCATGATGCAGAATTACTTCTTGCTCAGAGTAGGTTAGTATTGTTCTATACAGGACTTCAACTGATTGGATGAGGCCCACAAAGTTTATTGATTTAAATGTTAATGTCATCCAACAACAACTTCAAAGAAACATCCAGAATGTTTGGCCAAATATTTGGGCATCATGACCCAATCGATTTAACACATAAATTTAACCTTCACAAGTACAAAGTTGAAAAACTTGTTTCATTATGAGTCAATACTCTTCTAAGTTCCATTGTTATTATAAGATTTCAAGTTGGATTGAGAACATGAATGTCAGAAAACCCCCAAAATGAATTAAATTGATTAAAAATGAGTTTGGAGATAAATAAAGTTTCTGTCAGGATGGTATGTGGATATATCATAAAGAGATCAATAAAATCTGGTCAACAATCCTAAGACAGTAAGGTATCAAGCAAAGATGTCTTGCTTAAGCAAACTTGGAGGCATATGCAAGAAGTCAACTGGTGATGGTGCAAGACTATCACTAGCAACATGATAACATTGTACTCCACGGTACCCAACATATTCCAGCTCCAGAATAAATGGTTGGTGTTGCTTTCTTGGCATTTTTAGTCAACTTTTCTATTATTATCCTGGCAATCACAATAATATAAAGGTAAACAAACATTAATACTATTTATGAAAGCAGATAGTAAAGCTATCCTATTGAAGACACATATTGAAAAAATGCAAAGCTCTCTAGTCAAATTTTACTCCATAAACATTTTTAATTCTGTAATATTCAAGAGAAAATTAGAAGAATTCAACAAATAGAATAAAAATAGTAAAAATTTCTTTTTTATGTAGAAAATTTTCTTTGACTGTTGTATCTTTATTAGGTTGGGATTTTAGATTGTATTTGAAATTTTATTTTGAAACAGTTTCAGACATCCGCTTTATAATGTGCTGAAAACATTCCCACCAGAACATTAAACTCTAGCTTTTGGGATGTTTAGTGATGTAAATTTTATTGAGATATTTTTGTACTATTCTACATAATATTACATTCTTTGAGCACAATTGTCATCTTATTGTAATATATGAAATTACACAGGAACAGTATCAGAGCAGTAAATTTGATAGATAATTCTACTGAAAGCTGTAATTAAGTGCAGTCATGTCTACTGAAAAGTATCTAGGATAATGAGTGGATTAACCTAGACAATAGAAAAGATAATTTCTTTTGTGATATTACTATAACAATACTCGTGTTAAGTACCTAAAGTGACTTACAGGTCTTCAGGGGCCTAGAATGAAAGTTCAAATGATTCTCCTTTGGTTGGATAAAAATCTAATATTTGACATTGAAACTATCCAAAAGTACTCAGTTTAAGGAAAAGATAAGGTGAGAAGGATCAATAATAATACACAATAGGGAAATCCCTATGTTACTAAACTATTTGTGGATTTTCTTTTTCTGTATCTTATATAACTGAGAATTGGTAGAACGGCAGGTTGAGAGTTAGGATAAATTGGGAGGGAGAAACAAAAATTTATGCCTCCAGTTGCTCTGTGTCTCCAGACATTTTTACCTACTTATACATATAGTCAAATTCTCTGTGAGTCTCAGATTATTTCCTGATTTTATTCTAGCTTGGTTAAATCTGGCAGTCCTCCTAGAGAGAATATTTATAAGTAGAAATGAAAAGAGATTATAAAAAATTCACAAGGTCAAGAAGAGGAAAATTAAAAACAAGGCTCACTGAAACGTGTCTGAAGATACTGTGCACCCAAGATACAAATCACTTGAGGTGGATTTCCACGACTGACTATGTGCTTTTAAGTTCTTCTACTTATGAGAATACTAAAAAATCTTAACTTCAAAGTTGGAGAGAAGTGGTTATGAGGATTTAAAGACAGACTTCAAGGAGTCTGCTATATCTCAAACTACTGTGCAAAAATATGTGGATCTGTGTAGATATGAATTTAAGTATTTCTTTCTACTAAAAAGTTTTATTAGATTCTCAAAGACACAAGACCAAAAAAACCAAGGTTAAGACACTCCTTCTTGAGAGTATCCTAAGGTTTAAAATAACAACACATCAGAAGAACTTACCCTTTGACTTAGAAATCAACTGAAAAAGAGGGGGAAGGGAGTTTAGAGGCCCTCAGGAAGTGGAGGGCCTTCTACCAAGAACTGGTGAAGGAGATTCACCAGAGTCAGGAAACTTCAGTCAGTCAGCAGGGACCTGGGAAAGAAGATGTGGTATATATACACAATGGAATACTACTCAGCCATAAGAAACGTTGAAATCCAGCCATTTGTGACAACATGGATGAGCATTTCGGGTATAATGCAAAGCGAAATAAGAGGGAGAAGGTCAAATACCGTATGATTTCCTTCATTAAGTAGTAGATAATAACAACAATAAACAAACACATAGAGACAGAGATTGGATTGATGGTTACCAGAGGGGAAAGGGGGAGTGGGGAGGGCGAAAGGGATAATTCGGTACATGTGTGTGGTGATGGGTTGTAGTTGGTATTTGGGTGGTGAACATGATGTAATCTGTGCAGAAATAGAAGTATAATGATGTACACCTGAAATTTATACAATGTTATAAACCAATGTTACTGCAATAAATAAAAAAATTTTTTAAAAATTGGAAATTGATGGGTAGAGAGGGGAAAGAGAAGAATTGGGCCAAATGCAAAAGAAATATTTTTAGCATCAGCCAGCTGCAAAAAAAAATGAGCTTCCTTTTTCATATATGTTCTTCCAAGCACCATAAATCCTCAGCCTGTTCCCTAACCCACCTTCTGCAGAATGCAGCCAGAGCAGCAGCCCAGTGTACTTTGAAACCAGCCATGCTAAGGATGCAGCTGGTCAAAATGACTCCGATGTTTTTCTAACACCCAAACTAGGCCCTGAGCTGCCCATCAGTGCCACTGCTCCAGGGTTGCCTTAGGAACATGTCTTCTGAATCTGTTCATTATGGCCATGCTAAAGCTGGATGACAAATAATCCTAATGATAATTTTCTTAGCTTCCCCCATTAGAAGTTAGATTGGAGTTCCCAATCTCTGTTGGCCTCACTCTTACATTGGCTGAGCATTGTAGGGGCAGTAGAGATATTCCTTATGTCTCTCATCCTGTTGGGATGGGCAGAGCATTCAAGAAATATTCTCCCCATGGCAATGGCAGAGGCACAAGGGGCAACCAAAACTCTCAAGGCCTTGTTATGCCTACTCTTGCAAGTGGCACACTGTCATTCTAGCCATTGGCCAGAGCAAGTCTCATGGCCAAATCCAAAGCTATGTTATAGGGAATATATCCCATCTCTTTAGAGGAAACAACTACAAAGTCACTTAGTCCTACATCCAGGGCAGTGTAAAGAATTACAGACAAAAATGCAATCTACTACCTCTAGATTAGTGAAGTCAACTTCTCCTACATGATTTGGTCTCTTCTCATGTTCTGTGAGTCTCAGGATTGCTGAGATCCAAAATTTATTGATCATTGTGATAAGAATGGGGAAGAGGACGAGGTAGAAGAAATTTGTGGTTATCTTCAGTTTTCTTTTCATCTGCCAAGCACCTAATAAGCCATAAATTCACCACTTAAGATACTGGATCGAAAACCTTTGCTTACCAGAGTGTACAATATAATCGTTCTAACTGGTTTTTCCATCTAGAGCACAAAATAGGAATATATGATAATAAATACAGATTGACATCCCACTGTAGGCAGGACACTGAACTCTTGAGCTTATAGCTTATTTCCCTAAGAAGTGGCAAAGCCCTTTATTTATGGTTCAAATAACCTAAAATTATGCAAACATTGCCCTGTGCTTATGCCAAAGAACTGCACCATGTCTGATTGGCTATGGTTTGTGTAACTCGGCAGATAGCTGGATAATCATGCCCAGTATTCAGCAGAACCACCACACAGTCCATAGTCTACAGAGTGACACCAAGTGTGTCTTCATTATCAAGGCCATTAACCACATGTGCAGCTGCAGCAGCGAGCCTAAGAAATTGAGGATATACAGCAAGTACTGTGAGCTCAGCAGAGCTGTGATCTCCTGTCTGCTTTCCTTTCAGCTTCCTCTATCCCCTATTCTTTTCCTCTCCTCTGTCTCAGGCATCAATGACAGTCTCAAAAAGAAAGTAAACAGTCAGTGTGGAGTAATGGATTCTGTATCAGATACCTCTGAGTTCCAAAACTGACTCTGCCCCTTAAGGGCCATTAAGATCTCTAGACTTCAGACTTCTCCTCATTTTTACAATAAATCATCCTGGATGGATTGTTACGAGAAACAAATATACATATATATGTATATATGGATATATATGTGTATATGTGTATGCATATATACACACATATACATAAAGCCTGACACATGGTTGAAGCTCTGTAAATGGCAGATAGTATTATTTTCTATAGCAGAATAGCAAATTAATAACTCTTTTTTCAGGAGTTCTTTATTTTACACTAGATATCTGATTTGTCTGTGGTTCTCAATTGTAGGGTGATTCTGACCCTCTGGGGGATGTTGAGCAATGTCTGGAGACATTTCGATTGTCACAACTGGGGTGAATGCTACTGGCATCTAGTGATTAGAGGCCAGGATGACGGGAAACATCCCACAATACACAAGACAGCCCCACAACAAAAAATGATCTGGTCTATACATGCATCTTGTAACACTATTGATTCCCTCTCTCTGCCTCTGCCTTCATGGTTTTTGTTTTATACTCTCTTTCTTTACTTTTGATATAGAAATAATATGTTATATAACACAGTATTTCTTTGCATAAGGTCTCCCAAGAGAAAGAAAATTGGAGTGTGTCAACATGGCACCATGTTACAGGGCTGCCATCTAGTCAACAGGAAACAGTAACAGCTTTTTAAGAGGAACCCTCATTTAACCCAAATCCTTGATTTCCCAGTACACTGTAGACCATATTTTGGGTCTTAGAGAAATAGAAAACAGATGTAAAGAGTATTCAGCGTAGTTAGGTTGACAAGTCTGAAACTTTGACATTTGGTACCCATGTGGCCTTGTGTGTTTATTTTTTTCAGTTTTTCTCTCTTTTCTAAATAATTTTTCTTGAAATAATTTTAGATTTACAGAAAAGTTGGAAAGATAATACAAAGAATTCCATATACCCTTCAACCAGCTTTCCCCAATATTAATATCTTATATAACATTAGTACATTTGTTAATACTAAGAAATTAACATTCGTTCAATACTGTTAAGCATTGCTTAATGACTAGGATATGTTCTGAGAAATGCATCGTTAGGTGATGTTGTTGTTGTGCAAACATTATAGAGTACACATTATAGAGACACAATCCTAGATGGTATAGTATCCTACACACCTAGGCTATATGGTACTAATCTTATAAAACCACGGTTGTATATGCAGTTCATTGTTGACTGAAATGTCATCATATGACACAGGACAGTACGGTTAACTAAATTTCTGACTTAATTCAGGTTTCACCAGTTTTTCCATCAGTGTCATCTTCCTGACCCAGGGTCCAATCCAGGAAATCACATTCCATAGTGTTTCTCCACTTTTTAATTTGGCATATTTAGTTTCATTTATGAGCTATCCTTATAAAGACAAGCTCGAACCCATTCTAAATGCATAAGAATATATAACTTGATAATTTGTTTCCTTATAAGCAACCGAATAGAACACAATACCTATGCCCACTCATATCAAATGTTTCTTTATTTTGTTTTCATTCAAGTATGTATTTTTCCTTCAAAAAAATATGTTTGAGTATTGGCAAGTATGTGGAGAAATTGCAACACTTGTACACTGGTGGTGGGAATGTAAAATTTTGCAGCTACTGGGGAAAACATTACAGAGGTTCCTCAAAAAAATTTAACAAGGGGCTGGCCCGGTGGCACAGCAGTTAAGTGCATGTGCTCTGCTGCTGGCAGCCCCGGGTTTGGATCCTGGGCATGCACCAACACACCACTTGGCAAGCTATGCTGTGGAGGCATCACATATAAAGTAGAGGAAGATGGGCACAGATGTTAGCCCAGGGCCAGTCTGCCTCAGCAACAAAAGAGGAGGATTGGCAGATGCTAGCACAGGGCCGATCTTCCTCACACACAAAAGAAAACAAATTAAAAAATAAAACCACCACATGACCCAGCAATCCCACTTTAAGATATATACCCAAAGAATTGAAATCAGGTTTTCTAAGACATATTTGTATATCCAGGGACATAGCAGCATTATTCTTAAAAGGTAACAGGCAGAAACAACCCTAGGTTCCATTGATAGTTGAATGGGTAAGCAAATGTGGTATATACATGCAGTATAATATTATGCATTCTTAAAAAGGGAGAAAATTTTGACACATGATATAACATGGATGAACTTGAAGACATTATGCTAAATGAAATAGGCCATTCACAAAGAGACAAATAAAAGAAAATAGTATGAATCCATTTATATGAGGTACCTATAGTAGTCAAACTCATAGGGACTGAAAGAAGAATTGTGGCTGGCAGGGGCTAGGAAGAGAAGAAAACGGGGACTTGTTCAATTGGCACACAGTTTTAGTTAAGGATGATGACAAGAGTACTGAAAATGGATGGTGGTGATGACTGCACACCAATGTTAATGTACTTAACGCCACCGAACTGTATGCTTAGCAATTGCTAAGATGGTAAGTTTTATGTTATGTATATTTTACCACAATTTAGAATGTTTTAAATACTTTTGAGTATCTACTGTGTCTGAGACACTGTACAAGATGCTGAGGATATGATGGTGAATTGAAAACTTTCAACTCCTTAAGATGTGCTTCTCTCATGATGTTCATAGACTGGGAAATAAAGAAGGTTAATCCTCAATTACTAAAGTTCATGTGTGTGAAGTTCATGATACAAGTAGCCATTGAGGGGGGTTGGGTTTCCAAGGTAAGTGCCCCAGAACAGCCTTGGAGGGTTATCCAAGGGGGATTAGGAAGTGGGTACAGTGTTCCATGCAGAGAGAACAGTGTATGCAAAGACCAATAGACACGGACAGTATGTTTGCAGGACAGAAAATTGACCAACATCGTTAATGTGTGGCTTAGATTGGGAGGATGGAAGAGTAAAGAAACTGCAGATGAGAATCAGACTGCAAAACCCTCATGAGGCATGCTTGGGAGTTTTTTCTAAAAGGAATGGTTGGTGAGGGAGGAAGTGAAAAGATTAAATAAGAGGGACAGGATCAGATTTCCATTAAATAAAATTCTCCTCCATTAAATAAAGATGTCTGTGACGTAGGGATTAGATTACAAAGAAGGGAGAAAGACAGCAGGCAAAGTTCTAACAGATTATTAAAAGAATTATCTAAGCCTGAGAACAGTGGCCTAACTAATAAAGTCATGAACTATTTGGGGGATTGTGAGAAATGGACAGTTGGAGGGATATATGGATGTCAGATCAACAGACAAGATTTACTCAATGTGAAGAGGAGTCAAGATGAGAGCAAGACTCCACCAACTAGGGTAGGGATGGGTACCCTTTGTAAGTTTACATATAGTCTTTCAGTCCCAACCATGATGAGTTTGAGGTGTGATGACTCCCCCCTAGAGGAGATATCCAGTACATAATTCAATAAATGTGAAGATTATGGACTATTACACTTGTTTGAATAAGTAAATAAATAAATCCATCTTTTGTTCTGTGGAATAAAGACTAGCAGTTGAAGAGAAAAACAAAAAAACGCTTTACATTTCAATGTAATAAACTTCTTTCCCTAATGGGAGAATCACATTATCTGGTATTATTTTTAATATTGTAGCCAACCATTGTTGACTGTGTTCTATATGCAAAGCCTATAGTCTTATATATATTAATTCACTTAATATATATGACTTATGTGTAAGACTATTATCTTCCCCATTTTATAAACGTGGTAAATGTGATCCAGTAGTCAACTCATTTGAGACATATACGTGTTTAGGACACATGCTCTTAAACACTAAGCTAATTTCTTCTGTCACGGTTTCTCCTGGTAAAAAAGGAAACATTTTTAGAGATTAAGAAGGAAAATAATTAATAAATACATAAACTAAGGTTAATTCTTTAGACTGTATCTCTGAGATGCCTTATTTATGCTTCATTAGTTTGACTAAAGATAATTTATTGATTTCATATAGACATCTTCTATTTCTTAATGACATCTATTTCTAGACATGCAAATATTGATAAGATGTTATAAAGTTATGTACAAGAGGTTAGGAAACTTTTTCTGTAATGTGCCAAATAGTAAATATTTAGGACCGTGCAAGTCATAGTTACTCAATTGTACCATTGTAGTGCAAAGACAGACATAGATAACAGATAAATGAACAGGCATGGCCAATTTTCAATAAAACCTTATTGACAAAACAGGCAGTAGGCTAGATTTGGCCTGCAAAAGAAAGGTAATGCAAAAGAAAGAATTTTAGAGGTACTGGTGTCATGTTTGCATCCAAATGGTGACTGGAAATCCTTTGGCCTATGTCCTTGTGGCATAACACACACTCCCCCATACTCGCTGCATCAGTTTCTCCTCCAGCATCATACATTGCCACAGTCAGATTTACCAAACATTTTCCTGTGATTGTCTGAGAGCTGTTCCCCAGGCAGAAGGGGCCTACCAATTGTACCAGTGGCTGTGCAGTTTGGACACCATGGTATTTGCATCAGGTTTTAACTCATTTTCTACCTTTCAATGCCGTATACCCAACGTGGTGTTAAATGACAGGCGGTCCTCCAAACCACTGTTAAAGTCTCAACGTAACAGCTACAAGAAGATGTTCAGGTGTGACTGCCAAGATTTTACAATGGTTCAATATTCAAAACAAAAATATGAATAATCAAATAGACTTATTTAACATAAATAAATTTACATATTTATAAATATATAAAATGTATAATTATATATATTATTATAATATTATATAATATAAATATATTATAAAATATACATATAAAATTAATATAAATAAATCAAATAGATTTATATATATATATAAAATAAACTCAGGAGTTGAAAACTCAGGCATTACTATCATATTTTTTCCTGATCTTATGGGCTTAAAAATACACAATTTTATAGTCATGCTGAGCTCATAAGAGTAATACTATAATTTTCAACAATCTCAGAATATTGTAAATCTTTAGAATATTCTGTACGTTAAAATCTGCAATCTTCGGGGTGGGCTGCTGGCATAGCAGTTAAGTTCATACACTCCACTTAGTGGCCTGGGGTTTGCAGGTTCAGATCCCAGGCAGGGACAGAGGCGCCGCTCATCAAGCCATGCTGTGTAGTGTCTCATATAAAGTACAGGAAGATGGGAACAGGTGTTAGCCCAGGGCCAATCTTCTTCAGCAAAAAGAGGAAGATTGGCAACAGATGTTAGCTCAGGGCTAGTCTTCCTCATACACACACAAAAAAATCTGCAAGCTTGATTTGTTTCATTTCTGGTTTGAAATTTGTTGAGTATGAAAACATTTTAAGCTGGATTGAACATGGAATGGTTGATAATGAAGTCTCATTTCACCTTCCTTATGGGATGCTATTAAGCCAGTATGTTCCTGTGCTGCTTGTGTAGAGTTGGGATCCACAAGGATAGCTTAAACCCCATATTCTGGTTGATCTTTACCCATGCTATTGCTGAAGAAATAGCATAGCACCTTTAGATCACTTATCTCAGAACTTACAGAGTTGGAGTTCATAAAAGCCAGGACATGTTCATATTCACTATTTTACTGTGCTTTTTAAATCGGACTCTGAGCATACGTTATTGGTCATGTTGAAATAAACAGTCCTTCTCCTCTTCATCTTTTTGTTTTATAAACTTTTTTCCAGGCCAACCATTTAAACTGGACCCCAAATCTGCACGTGGAAAGCTAAAAGTGTCCCATGATAATTTGACAGTAGAACATGACGAGTCATCATCCAAAAAGAGTTACACATCTGAATGCTTCACCAGCCAGGGGAGCTATGGTGTAACTGGAAACATGTTCATTGATAGTGGCCAGACTGGCATGTATAGTCTTTAGCTACACTGGGACAAGATGAATGCCCAAAGGAAAATACAATGAATCTGTGAAGGTGCAAAAGAGCAAACATTTCTAGTTAATTACTGTGCTGTATTAATCTGGGATGGATGGAACCCAGTGTCTAAATAATTACAATCCCATCAATGATTTTTTATGATAAATGATACCTGATCATTATGATCTTATTCCCATTGATGAATGGTGCAGGGAATTCCACCAGCCCACTTCAGTGATGTAAACACAGATTGGCATTACCTTGAAAACACCCTTTAGATGTCAAAACCAGCTCACGAGGTGGGAAAAAATTCAAAAATTAACTGCTACATGTTGGATCTTTACAACTTGATTGTGTCAATTGCAGAAAACTTCTCATGTAGAAAGTAAAAGATCCTTCAAAGTAGGAATTGTTATTATTGGGGGTATTATTAATTATT
This sequence comes from Ceratotherium simum simum, assembly GCF_057802395.1. Lineage (NCBI taxonomy): Eukaryota > Metazoa > Chordata > Mammalia > Perissodactyla > Rhinocerotidae > Ceratotherium > Ceratotherium simum. The sequence goes on from NC_141941.1 coordinate 10,181,784, forward strand.
TCTTCATAGTGGCTCTGGTGCCTAACATAGTTCCTAGTTTATTACTCATTTCAGCATGTGTTTACTAATGAAGGGAGGAAAGAAAAAAAGGAGAAGAGGGAAGGAGGGGGACAGAAAGGAAAGTAAAGAGGGAGGAGAGAAGGAGGGAAGAGGAGAAGTGGGGAAGGAAGAAATGATAGCAATGTCAGATATGTATCTTATCCAATTCAGATTTTTTAAAACTCTTAAGAATTTACACAATTGATGTTTAAACTAACTCATTCACTTTAAAAAATAATAGCTTTATTGACATATAATTCACATACCATACAATTCACCCATTTAAGTGTACAATTCAATGGTGTTTAGTATATTAGTAAGGTAATGGAACCATCACCGCAATATAATTTTAAAACATTTTTATCCCTGCAAAGAGAAATCCCTTACTCATTTGTAGTCATTTCCCAGTCCACCCACACTCACCTTCCAGCCCTGGGTAACAATTGACCTGCCGTCTGTCTCGATAGATCTGCCTATTCTAATCTCTAATATAAATGGAATTATATAATATGTGATCTCTTGTATCTGGTTTCTTTCACTTACTATAACATTTTCAAGTTTCATCCATCTTGTATCATGTATTAGTACATCATTATTTTTATTTCTAAATAACATTCCATTGTACAGATATACCACATTAAACTATGTTTTGAAAATAAAAAGTCCATGACTGTTGGTGCTTTTAACTAAACTCTACTCCTTTAACCAAAATCTTACTCTCGATTTTTGTTTTTAGGTACATGGATACATAACAGAAAAACCTCTGTCACTTTGTGAACCTGGACAGGTGACTTCTCTAAATAGCAATTGTCTCAGCTATACATTGGACATCATACTAATACCTACCTAACGAGTTATTATGATTTTTGTACTATATTAAAGCCTAGTACAATGACTCCCCATAGGAATAACTTAATAAATACCAGGTGTTACAAGACATAAAACTTTAAATTCCTTCTTTTAAACTTGAGTGTATTTTTTTACCTTATTTTTATCGTGGTAAAAAGTACGTAACATTTACTATTTAAACTATTTTTACATATACAGTTTAGGAGTATTAAGTATGATCACAATGTATGCAACCATCAGCACTATTCACTTCCAGAACATTTTCATCATCCCAAACAGAAATTCTATATCCATTAAACAATAACTCAATATTCTTTCCTAGTCTCACTCCTTGGTAACCTCTACTCTACTCTACTTTCAGTCTCTAGGAATTAACCCATTATACGTAAGTCATATGAGAGGAATCATACAATATTTCTCTTTTTGTTTCTGGCTTATTTCATTTAGCATAATGTTTTTATACATCCTTTTAGTATATATTCAATTTCCTTACTTTTTAGGGCCCAATAATATTCCATTCCATGAATATACCATATTTTGTTTATCCATGCATCAGGAAATGGACCTTTTGTTTCCACCTTTTGACTATTTATTGTGAATAACACTGTTATTAATATGGGTGTACAAATGTCTGTTTTTAAAGACAAAAATAGGTAATGATTTTTGAAGTCCAATTTACCTATTTTTACGTTTCATCTCTGCATTTTTTGTGTCACATCTAAAAAATCATTGCCAAATTCAGTGTCATGAAGCTTTTACTCTACATTTTGTTGTAAGCATTTTATAATTTTATCTCTTGTATTTAGGTCTTTGATCCGCTTTCGTTAATATTTGTATATGGTGTATGGTAGAGGTCCAGCTTCATTCTTTGCATGTGAATATCCAGTTTTTCAGCACAATTTGTTGAAAAGATTGTTCTTTTCCCATTGAACATTCTGGACGTCTTCATTGAAAATTAATAGCCCATAAATGTGAAGGTTTATTTTGTATCTTGCAACTATGCTGAATTTGCTTATTGGCTATCTTGGAAAAGTTGAGATCTTTACAGTTTTCTATATATAAAACCATATAATTTGAATGTAGATAATTTTACTACTTCTCCTTTTCAATTTGGATACATTTTGATTCTTTTTCTTGCCTAATTGCTCTGGCTAGAACTTCCAATACAATGTCAAAAGTGAGCATTCTTCTCTTGTTCTTGATGTTGGAGGTAAAGCTTTTGCCAGTGAGTATGATGTCAAGTGTTGGTTTGTTATATATGGTCATATTATGTTAATGAAGTTTCTTTCTGTTGTTTATGGAATGTTTATATCATGAAAGAATGTAAAATTTTGTCAAATACTTTCTCTGTATAAATTGAGATAATCATGTGGATTTTTAATTTTTTTATTAGCGTGGTGTATTACATAGATTGATTATTGTACATTGAACCATCATTTCACTTAAGTCATTTATTTCCTTATTGGTTTTCTGCCTGGTTGTTCTATCTATTATTGGAAATGGGGTACTGAAATCTCTAACTCTTGTTATAAAACCATCATGCCTTTTGATTCTTCAATATTTACATTTTATATTTCAGGGCTCTGATGTTTGGTTCATATATGTGTGTAATTAGTAATATCTTGGTGAATTGACACAATTATTAATATATACTGTCTTTCTTTGTCTCCTTTGATAGATTTTTACTTGAAGTCTTTGTATTTGATATTATCATGGTCACCTCAGCACTTTTTTTGGTTATTATTTGCATGGGATTTATTTTTCCTCCTTTCAGTTGCAACCTACTGGTGTCTTTGAATCTAATGTGAGTCTCTTTTAGACAACATATAGTGGAATCATGTTTTTATCGATTTTTCAATTTTTGACTTTCAAGTGGAGAGTTTTATCCGTTTAAAGTAATTACTGACAAGAAAGAACTTTTTCTCCCATTTTGCTATTTGTTTTCTGTGTGTCTTTTACCTTCACTATTCCTCATTTCCCCACCGCTGCTGTCATTGGTGTTCAGTTGATTTTTGTAGTATTCTATTTTAATTCTGTTTGTATCTGTAGATCTGAATTAAACTTATTGTAAACAACATATATTCAGTTCAGATTTTGTAAAATTCATTCTGCTAATATGTCTTTTGTTGAGAGAGTTTAATCCTTTTACACTTAAAGTGATTACTAAGGAAGAACTTACATCTGACATTTTCATATTTGTTTTCTGAATGTCTTATAGCATTATTGGTTCTCATTTCTTCCATTACTGCTCTTTTTAGTTTAGTTGATTTTTATAGTGACCTTTTTTGACTTCCTTCTTGTTTTTTTAATGTACATTCTATACCTAATGTATATTTGTGATTATCATGGTGATTACACATAAAATCCTTACATCATCATAATCTAAACTGCTATCAACTTAGCTTCAATCACATATAAAACTCTACTCCTATACAGCTGTCCTTCTCTTACATAATTAATATCATAAATTACCTCTTTACCTCTTATATGCCAATAACTTGGATTTGTAATTAATTTTTATGTATCTTAGAAGATAAATGATGGTGTGATAAATCAAATTAAAATAATATTGAGTTTTATATTTGCATTTACTAAATGAAAATTAAGTGTCAAAGTAAATTTGTAATGATGGCATATAAAGCCCCAGGGAGATTGTCGCCAATCATAGGGACCAATTTATTGAACCCTCTGACCCTGTTACTCTGAGCACAATATCCTCAGCTCTGTGAAAAAGAAGGAAGGATCCGTGGCTCCTGTGTAGTGTTTATCCAAAACCATTGCCCAATCATTTTCTTTCACATGAGGAAAGAAAATTATTCAGTCAGTTTGTGTAAATTTCACTTGCTTTTCCACTTCAGGATTATGTTCTTTGGCTTGCAATTAGGGAATTCCTGTGCAACTTGAGGCCTCAATCTGCAAGCCATTTCTTCTCCCATTTCTCCTTGAGGGAGCTGGAGGTATATGCCAATAAGGAGGTAGTATTCTTGGATTCCATGAGACCCATGTATAAGAGTACCTATTCTGCCCATGGAAGCTTTCCCTAATAACCAGAAAGTAAACTGATTTCCTGGACCCCAAAGGTGGGGCCATATCCACATTTTGGTGGCAGGCTTGAGCCAAATGCCTGCGTTATTTGCAAAAGCTATATGCTTGCTTGGGGCTTTTTAATCAAAAAGAGACTTTGCAAGCATTTGTTCTCAGGTTGTTTCCATCATGGCCTTAGGATTCTGAATTAAATACTCATATGCTGTTGTCAGTGGTCCAAATGTTCTGCCAACATATTAGGGCTTTCCAAAATGGTCCACTCTTGCACAGAATCAATAAAAGACAGTTCTTATCTCAAAGAGCTAGTGCCTCAAATGTCTAGTAAGCATAGTAGATATAAATTTTGACAATCACTGAAAAATATCTGAAATATGGTAAAATGTTGTTAAACTACTGTTGCTTCTCACAAATGTCATTTAATTCAGCATAGAAAGTGCTGTTCCTATCTTTCATTGTTCTTTGATAAAAATACTAAATAACTCCAAACTGGTGATGTCATGTTTGTTTTCCAAGTTCTTTGTATTTCAAATTTTGAGAATATTGCTTTAATTTTATTAGCATATTTAAGTAGTAGGTATTACTTTTCTATATTCTTCAATCAAATTGTCTCTAAGAAATTTCAATATTGGAACTATAATTGTGCAAGTGTCCTGATCAGAAAATGCTCTGATCTCATGTTGTTAAAATAAATTATTAGTATCAGCTAGAAATCCAGGTGTGAAGGATATCACAAGAGACAACAACAAAGTATTTCCAGAATTCTACATATAGAGAAAACACTGGTTTATTGATCTCAAAGCCCTGGAGGTATAGACCTACATTAAGATTGGTAGAAGGACATCATAGAGAGAGAGCTATTCCTTTACAATCTATCTCTGCTCATCAAGCAACTTAATAGTGCTGAGGGTAAGAAACCCTAAGTAAAATCAACTTGTATTTATAGAAAGATACAATCTAAAAGCTCACCTGAATACAAAGAGATTAAGAGATGACAGCACTTCATATGATTTGGTGGGTAGACAAATATTCTGACAACACAGCATGAAGTTTGCAACCATTGATATGAAGACAAAATGAAGGTAAAATACTTTAGCATCTCGCACATTGCAAATAACTAAATGATTTCTGTTATCATGAGCTAACACTTAACGTCCAAATTATGATACTCAGTTGAGATTTCCTGTAAACAAGAGCAAGTCAATAAATGAAGCTCAGGGGAAAAACTGAATAATTAATTCAGACATCAGTGAGTTCTAAATAAGAGCAATGCGTCTTAGAATGTAGAGAAATACAGATAGAAGAGAATTTTGATTACCAGTGTTATATAAATCATAGTATAATCAAATGGCCCCAGAAGTTGTTTAGGCTATAGATGGCTTCCTCAAATTCTAAGTGTCCTCTAATGACAAATTTTATATGAATGTGGTAAATGTTATAATGGTATTCTGCTGAACAGTTGTGTATCCAAGTACATTTCTGGTTTTAGAATTCTAGACAGCTATTATCTGGCTAGCCTTCTCAGCACTAACTAATCACCAATGAAAAATATAAATGCCATTCAGAAATAATATCAAAGATGGGAACAGCTGTGATAAAATTCAAGAGACTGTATTATATTATTATCTTTGTTTTTATCATTCTAAAAGGATACTATAGGCAATCTAGAGCAAGAATAATTTATGTTGAAATATAAATGTTAATTATTTAGGCCTGGGAGACTCTCTTCCTACTCCCTCTCCCTATCCCAAAACAAGCCTGGTCTATAGATTACATTACAATGTTTTATGAAGCATTATTTATAAAGTGGCCTTGAGAGACAGAAAAATATTCCCAATGTATACAATGTTGAGCTGGATCCGACAATCCAGATTAGAGGGTCAACAAACTATGGCCTGCTGCCAGTTTTTGTGTGGCCTGTGAGCTCAGAATGGTTCCCTCTACACACATCCTGGCTTAAAACAAAACAAACATATTATCTTACAGCTCTGAGATAAAATCAAGGTATCAGCAGGGCTGCAATTCTTCTGGAAGCTCTAGGAGTCAATCCATTTCTTTGCTTTTTCCAGCTTCTGAAGCTGCATACGTTGGATGGTTATTATACCTTTAAATTGTTAGGAAAATCAAGAAGAAAATAATATTATGTGACGTGAAAATTATACGAAGTACACATTTCAGTGTCCATAGTTAAGGCTATTGGAACATAATCACACTCATTCATTTATACTGTCTGTGGCTGTTTTTGTACTATAAAGACAGTTGAGTTGTTCCGATAAAGATTATGTAACCAACAAATTCTAAAATGTTTACTATTTTTCTCTTTTCAGAGAAAATTTTCCCAACTTGATCTATATATCCAGGGATTCACTGCTATATTTTTAATATGTCACTAGGCCGCACAGCCACAGACCACATTTCCCAGCCTCTCACAGTTAAGTATGGTCAAATGACTGAAATTTGATAAATGGAATGTAAGCAGAAGGGCCAAGCTCTACTGTAGGCCTGGCCTATAAATCTTCCACATTGCAGTCTTCCCCTTCCAGAGAGCTGGGATAGAGATAATTCCCTCAGACCAACCCTAGAAGTTTTGTGTTAAAAATGGCAGAGCTGGGGCCAGCCCAGTGGCATAGTGGTTAAGTTTGCACACTCTGCTTCCGGAACCTGGGGTTCACAGGTTTGGATCCCAGGTGCGGACCTTCACGCTGCTTATCAAGCCATGCTGTGGCAGGTGTTCCACATATAAAGTAGAAGAAGACGGGCACGAGTGTTGGCCCAGGACCAATCTTCCTCAACAAAAAAAGAGGAGGATTGGCAACAGGTGTTAGCTCAGGGCTAATCTTCCTCACAAAAAAAAAAAATGGCAGAGCTTCTATCACCCTAACCCTTCAGTCACCCTAAGCCACCACAATGACTGTATGGTGGAAAGAGGATATCCTGCCAACCAATTGGCTGGCCAGTAGTTTCAAGATCAAGAAACAGGTTTCTATCACATTAGGGCCAATATAAAATTTTTTTAGAGCAGCTAACCTACCAAATAAGCTGAATCTAACCAATCTAATGCTTAGACAGAATAGCATACCCTAGGGCAATCTGGTGAGCCACACAAAAATGTATCAGCCACTTCTATCTTATTGTAGATGGAGTGTCTTAACACTTTATTTGTGGGTATCTAGTCTTACATAAGAAGAGGGAAAAAAATAGACATCTTTCTTTAGAGGTTTTCATCTGCAGAGTATCATTACTACAGTAAGATGATTTTAACATGATTATATTTTCAAATTGTTGAAATATGGTCCATCTAAGTCAAGGTCAAATTTCAATCATTGTTGGCCAAATGGCATTATGGTATAATTTTTAGGGCCTCCCCATGAACTTGATCATAGCTCTTCATCTTCTCATAACTTAAGTAGAGGTAACGTATGAGTTTAACTGTTACCTAAACTATCTTTCTGGTTATTGTATGAAAACCTTTCCATTCACAACTTTCTGGGAATATCAAGAAGGTAGTGGAACCACAACTTGCAGAAAGGGTGTCAGCAATTTGGAAGAACATTCTGGAAACAATACTGGAATATTTGTTTAAGAAATTCTAAACCACTTATGCTCTTGCACAGAGAATAACACTGTATACTGAAATAGTATACTACTATAAATAATACTTAAAAGTTATAAATGAGATGAGATTATTCCATGTGTTTAACAGGTGGTGGTTTTCTTACTGATAATCATTCTTCTAATAATCAGTGATATCTTGGATTTGTACATGTTTTTCCCTCCTCAACTTCAATCACTTCCTTTGAAAGAGAGAAACACACACATACTCATTCAGCTTTACCTACTGAGTATGGTTTAGATTACTGAGAATAGTTTGACACTTAGGAATGTTTGGATATTTTTGAAGAAAGGAATCAGAGAAAATTTCACTAGTTAGTATACACTGACCAGAGAAACACTGGTATTTTTAGCATTTCTCACTTTGACTTTCCCCCACTCTTTTCCTCTTGTACAGAAGGATTTTTGTAAGACAAAGTAAAGAAACAGAGATTCTGATAGTGTAACACAGGTTTTAAGAGGTGATTATATTTATATTATTATTATAAGAGGTCATTATTGTTAGTTAGAAAAAGATGTACCTGTCATGTAGATGCTTTGCTTGGGAAAAAAAAAATCCCTAGATTTAAGATATCTTCAAAAAATTCACAGTATATTCAGAACATGACCTGTCCTCACAGGATGCAATTAGCATCTTATTGGAGAGCAGGAGAGAGGAAGATAAATAGAAAAAAGATCGAGTAAGATGGAAGCAAGAGATAAAGTCCGAGATAAGGAAAAAAACTCCTGATACCCATCCTGCTGGAGCTGTATATATACTATCAGATAACACAATGGGACAAGTAAAAATATTTTCCTTCATCCCTTGAGCTGTTTCGACTTGTGTTTATTAGCTGATAACTGAAGCTTTTCAGTAATGACTATACATTAGAGTTACAGTTTACCTGAGGCAGTACAGTATATTGTCAAATCTTGTCTTCCTAAGTGTATCAGTTATCTATTGCTGCATAAGAAATTACTACAAACTTGAAATCATAAAGCAACAAACATTTTTTATCTACAGAGTCTGTTGGTCAGAAGTTAGAGCACGGCTTAGTTGAGTCTTTTTTGTTTCGGGGTCTCTCATTGGCTACAATCATGTTGTTGATCAGGCCTGGGGCCTCATCTGAAAGTTCAACTAGAGTAGGGTCTATTTCCCAGCTCACTCTAGTTCTTGGCAGAATTCAATTCTCCCAGAGTTCTCTGACTGAGCTCTTTTCCTTACTGGCTTTGGGCTTGAAGCCGTATGGTAACAATGACCTGTTATTTCTTCCAATATTGGGCCAATAAGTTTAGTTAATTCTTAAGACCCCTTGTGTGGCTATTTGGTACAGATTAGCTGTTTGCATAGGGGAGTTTCCTGTTTAGTATAGCACCCAAAATCTCTAAAATCTGAAATAAATTTGCTGAGTATAACTAACTGTTCAGATACTAGGAAGCAATCATATTTCACATCACTTAAGGTTAAAATGTGTTCTGCCTGTAGCATAGTCTACCCTTTTTAGGCTCATTTCCATTGCATTGTTTTGACTCACTGTGTGATTTGAGCAGGCTGTTTGATTTTTATGTGCTTTAGTCTTTTCACCTTAAAAAAATTAGGGGGAAAGTAATTTTCATCAGCCTCATAGGGTTATCGGAAGGATTAAAGAGCTCATGCCTATAATGTGGTATTGTAGGCAGCTGTGATTTTTGCTCCCAAGTCTTCACATACCCTTCTCCAGGGCGTAATTCTCCAAATTCCCTCTGAGGAACTGTATTGGTTATCTATTGCTGCATTACAAATTACCATAAATTCAGTAGCATAAAATAATACATATTTATTATTACACAGTTTCTTTGAATCAGAAGCCTGAGCATGGCTTAACTGGGTCCTCTGCTTCATGGTCTGTCACAAGTCTTTTTGCAATTGAATTGCCAACCAAGTCTGAGATATCATCTGAATCCTTTACTGAGGAAGGATCTGCTTTCAAGTTCACGTGGTTGTTGGCAAGATTCAGCTCCTTGAGAGTAGTTGGACTGAGGGCTATTATTTATCCATGGCATCTTTCAGTTCCTTGTCATATAGGCTTCTTGAACATGACATCCCATCACCTTTGCCATATTCTATTGGTTAGAAGCCAGTCAGTAGGTCCAGCCCACTCTTTAAGGGAGGTGATTACACAGAAGCGTAAATACCAGAAGGCAGGATCATTCAGGGCATCTTAAAACTCTCCACTAGGGCACCAGCCTGGTGGCATAGCTGTTAAGCTCGCGTGTTCTGCTTTGGCCCAGGGTTTACTGGTTCAGATCCTGGGGGCAGACATACTCACCACTCATCAAGCCATGGTGAGGTGGCATCCCACATAAAAGAGCTACTACTCTACAACTATGCACTGGGGCTTTAGGGAGAAAAAAGAAGGAAAAAGAGGAAGATTGGCAGCAGATGTTAGCACAGGGCCAATCTTCCTCAAAAAAAAAAAGAAAAAAGGATCTCTTTAAAAAAAAAAAAAAACTGTCTGCCATAAGGACTATCTCCCCTTCACTCTTGGCCTATAAACTTGGGGTAGGTCTTCCCTGCTTCAGGAATGGGGCGTGTGCTTAGACATCAGCCAATCAAAGCACTACATTCCCCAGGCTTGGTGATTAGTGATTAGTTCCAGCATAGGCACATCACCCTTTCAGCATCAGTAAGATCCTGAAAAGGCACCTCCAATTTTTCCCATGATCTTGAACATAAGAGGATGCCAAGCCTAGACCTATTGCTACCATCTTGCTACCACATGAAGTATGAAGCAGAACCAACACAAAGTAGAAGGAGCCAAGAGAGAGAGAAGATGAGAAAAAGTAGAGGCAAAAGAGATTGCTGAAGATCTAAATAATTCAGTATGGTTAGAAGCATTCATCACTTGTTGATAAGAACCAACGATATGTACAAATGTGCGCATTTCCACTCCCTGTACTTTCTAAAAGCTGAGCTGACTACAAAGACCCTTTATTTTGGTGAAAAAACACCAATCACCTGTTTAACAAATAAAAAAGCAGTGTGTATTTCTTGACAAAAGTAGACCCATCCTAAGATACTTTAATTTCTACAAATAACATTACAGACAATGATCTGAGGTTTTTACAAGTTAACATTTAGAACTGAGGATTTAAAAATAGAATCTATGAAAAGCAATTTCCTCACTTTTTTTAGTACTTTCTAGTGAAAAACATTTCATAGCCTGAATTCTATAATAACTGAATATTTACATAGCATATTGAAGCAGATGCATCTCATTTTATAAAATCCATACCCAGAGGTCTTACCTTTGTATTATCTTATGTAATTTATGTGATAACAGAATGTGAAAAAATTCTGTATGTAATGTAATTTGTAATTCATAGTGTAATTTCTTTTCCACCATTTATGCTTAATGGCCCTGTAATCACTTTAATGGCCTCAGTTTTTCTACTGAGTGTCCAGAGGGTCTGTGGACTGGTTCATGTCACAGAGGTGCTTTCTGGCAATTGGAAATGCCCAGCAAGAGTGGAAATGTCTGTTATCATGAAACATGTATTTCCAATTAGGTTATTTCACCATATGTCCTCCACAGAGTGTGAAAAATTCCATTCTAATTTGAATCAGCACAGTGGGTATATACCAAAAGAAAACCCCATAGTTGGGGGGGGGGGGCGGGGATTGACTCTGAATTCAATTTCTTTAATAAATTTTCTTGTGGAACATTCTGTCTTGTTCTATCTTTTTAATTATCTATGGGGAAATGGAAAAGAGGATTAAGGAGTGAAAGACAAAAAAATACAAAAAGGCTACAAAAGATGTCTAGAAATTTCTTTATGCTTGAGAATTCTTGGAATATGAAGGAGAGACTATTTAATTTTTCCTCTTGACTTAGTGACAGTTTTGCCATCTTCCAAGGCATTACCTTGACATCCAATTCATGCTATATTTTTGAGAATTTGTTAGCAGGCTCTGAACAGAATGGTGACACCCATTTAGTTATCCTCTACTTAAAGCTGTATGTGTAAGTTTTGGCTTCCAAGACTAAAGGGAAATTTGGAGCTGTATGGATTACAACTTTATTCTATAATGTAGTATATTTCCCAGCACTCATAAATCATACAATACTCATATATTCATAGTATAATGATACATGGAATTCTCTTTGAAAATAAAAATCATTTTCTTTTCGTTTCTCCTTGAATCCAGTTTCCCGTATTCCCAAGCATGTGAGTGATTGAGTGAGCAAAAGAGGACAGAGTTCCTTCACCAAACGATGACCAGATACCTGGAGAGTTTTGAGGGTGAGGAGTCAGTGATTGGGGTCCTAAACAACTATAAGTAAGCATTGGTAGGGATGTCTGAGTTGCCAAAAGAAAATGAATATCAGGACTGTGGACACCTTGGGATCTGAAAATTTCTACAAATCAAGGAGAGCTAGCATTTAGATGTTTTCCTTAGAACAAAATTCTCTGTGCATTTAACTCAGAGCATTTATTGCCTTGTATTTCTTCTTTGTGCTTCTAAAAATTATGCAAAAAGAAACCCCACAACTATTCCATATTTGCAGGCAGCAGCTAAGAAGCAACATGAGAGTTAAAAAAAAACAAAAATTACACACCATTAAACTTAGAGTCCCTTGTAACACTGTGAGCTTCTTTCATGACAGATGCTGAAAATGAGTGCTGCTCAAATAGTGCTGGATGATCAAGTTCATTTTTCATCATTTTACTCTTCTTTTTTTTTTTTTCCAGGAAAAGAACTTTAAAGCATCTTGTGTTTCTCCTTTGCTGTTTGTCTTTATGATAGCACCTTGATTCCCCTGTCAGCATCCTGTCAGCAAATATAAATCAATAGAAGCCAGTTCTACCCAGCAGGTCCAGTGACTCCGTCCAATTCTGAGCGCCAGCAGTACTGCATTCACTTTCCCTGCCTCAGAGACATTCCCGTTGGACTTCACTGGGAACATGGAGTCCCAAGAAAACTTGGGATAACTGGATCAGGATAACTGGAAAAGGATTATAAAATCAAAAATTATTGAGTACATCAAGTGCGTAAATTGCTTTTCCTACAGGCTCGCTGTGGAATGGGTCCAGGTCTCAGGCGGACTGTGAAAGGAAATGAGAAGCACATGAAGCAAGGAGGTTGCTGAGGGGACACTTGTGCCCTTCTAAACCTCCCTGAATTAGAAGCAAAATCTTCATGTCATTGGTAAACTGTCCACTCAAGACATCAGAAGTCCCTGCTCAGTCTCAATTTAATGCACAACTAATGCATGCACAACTAATATCCTGCTTTTTATATTTACTTAGCTACCACTGCACACTACAGTTTCCACTTGGATATCATGATGTTGGCACAAAGACAGAGCTCACCGACCACCCCACCTTTAGAAAGAAACTTGTCTCTTCTTCTAAAGGAAGAAGAAAAAAAGAAGAAAGGAGCACATTTGGCAGTGGAATGATTTATATCTTATAGGCACCTTCACATATTTTCAAAGGTATATCGGTGACTAAAACCACACAGTAGATGCCTCCAGATTCATAGAATTCTTAATTTTTTAAAGACAAATTTTCAAATCAATTAAATATTTTGGTCCTATCCATAAAACACAATTGATTTTAATAACTAAATTACCCCCAAGGAGAGCTTTAATGAATACTAGCACTACACCCAAACGAATACAGTTCTGAATTTTTAGATGTTATGAACATAAATGTATAGTATGTAATCATTTTTCACATACACAATGCCTCACATTTCAACAGCCTGCAATTTCCATAGTAAGAGTATTTGCTACTGAAACCATATTTTCCCAATTAGAAATTTTGTTTTAAATGAAGCCTAGCCCATAATAGAAAAGATAAGCAACTAACTGGAGAACAGTGGGAGTTTCAAGTTACATCTTTATTATGCAGCGTATTGCCATCTTTGGCTGAAAAATGTCTGGATATCTAAACACAAAAGCATACTGTTCTCCACTTGTCAAGTTTTTAACTTTCATATGTGTGATACAAAATTGCACTGTTGGCCCTTGAAAAGCTTCCATTTTCAAAAGGAAATATAATAACCTTTCTTGCATGGAGGCCAGGCGTCCTGCAGTAACAAGCCTGATGAGAGAGTGGCAAATCGTCTCTGATGGCTGTACTTTGGTGATCTTGCTGGGTTGCAGCCAAGAGGCTAACAACCCTGGGCTAGGGGACGGCTGGGCAAACCACACCATCTCACGCAATGGAGCTGTGCGGCGGGGGGAAGCTGCTGGGAGACTGGGGAAATACAATAAGCTTGATCTCTCATATGGGAAAATCCATGGTGTTTAATAGCTTCACAAAGTGGAGTGCTTTTGTCTCTGTACATAAAATCCCCAGTAAATTCTTACGTTACCACTATTATAAAACACAGCAACAGAAAGGTTGAGCTGTGCTATGTGATCCTCAGTGGCAAAGGTTAGGAAGAACCAAAATTCATAAAGACTTCCAAGAAAATCCTATTAGAGTGTTACCTAAGTTGACTTCAAGGACATAATTTTCAGTGTATTACAGACCGTGCTTTTGGGACATATACACTCCCACTAAAATGGTAACACTTCAAAAGGAAAATTGACAAGAATAAAAATGATGAAAGATCACTAAGAAAATGAAGATAGATACAATTCTATCTATCTTAGATAGATAATGCAAAAGGCTTTGCTCTCCATTCTGAAAGGACACTGCTCTCTGCATAACCGTAATTTTAGTGTGGACCTCGAGCCTGTGATTGGAGGCTGAGACAGGCATTGCCATTTAATCATTGTGGCTATTGCTCAAACACAGTGGACACTTACCTTGATATGAAGCCCTGCTAGTCACTCAGACTTATATGAAAGTGGTAATCTGGATTTCCCCAGGTCCAGTCCCAAATTCATGAGCTGTTATCAGTTTCACTGTGTGGTAGGGATAATCACTGATAAACAGAGCACAAATTATCTATCAGGACAGTGGCATGTCAAAACTAAAGAGAGAAAATCCTCTGCTACCCACTAATTTGGGCAGTGGGGTGTTATGCTTATTTAACTGTCAAGTTTAATAAAGGGATAGCCTAAATGCATCACTTTTCTGAGAAATAAAACATTATGATATATAATTAATACTAAATAAAATATATTTACTAAATTTCATAAGTTAAAAAATACTCTCTATTTGATAATCTTGAACAGTGATAGCTAAATTGTAAAGGGCCTGATAGTTGGTAGTTTAGAATTTATGGACAATAAGATCTCTGTAACAACTACTTAACTCTGCCACTATAGTGCAGAAACAGCAAAAGACAATACAGAAACAAATTAGAATACTTATGTTCCAATAAAACTTTGTTTACAAAAACAGGCAACAAATTGAATTTGGGCTACTGGCTGTAGTTTGCCAAGCCCTGGTTTGGAATCTCACTCTCCCATGGAAATATAATGTTAGCCATGTAAGTAATTTTAAATTTTCCCGTAGGTACCTTAAAAACATTAAAAAGAAGCAGGTAAGGGGCCAGCTCGATGGCATAGTGGTTAGGTTCCACACACTCTGCTTCAGCAGCCTGGGGTTCACAGGTTCAGATCTCAGGTACAGACCTACACCATCCATCAGCCATGTTGTGGCAGTGACCCATCTATAAAATAGAGGAAGATGGGCACAGATGTTAGCTCAGAGCTAATCTTCCTCAAGTGAAAAACAAGGAAGATTGGCAAAAGATGTTGGGTCAGGGCTCATCTTCCCAAGAAAAAAGAAAAAGAAAGAAACAAGTAAAATGAATCTGAACAATATATTTTATTTAACCCAATATATCAAAATTATAATTTCAACATGTAATAAATGTAAATATTATTTAACGAAATATTTAACATTAATTATACTAAGTCTTCTGAATCTGGTTTGTATTTGACAATTATGGCACATCTCAATGCAGATTAGTGACATTTCTAAGGGCTCAGTAGCCACAAAGTTTAGTGACCACTGTTTTGAACAATGCAAATTTAGAAGCTTTGCCACAATGATAAATAGTTCCCAAATATTAAGATTGCTTCCAATCATTTTTGCTGATTAACGAAGTTAGAATTACTGGTGCCAAGTGCTACATGAGATCCTTCCACAGAACTAGCAGTCCTATAGGACCCACTGCAGAGAAAAGACACCATATTCTCCTATAATGAGCTGAGAAGGCTGGCAATTGCTGATAGCCACGTAGGCGCATGGGGGACACACTGAGAGGGGCCTTGTCTGCATAATGGGCACAACAAATTTCACCCTAGAAGATGTCAAAGAGTTCATTATGAAGAACTCAAGTTTAAAAACAAAATGCTCTGCCCACTCCAAGAAGTGGCAGAGCTTCTAGACCAAATTTCTTCCCAAAACCAAGAGAGAGAGTTCTCTGAAAAATGTCTCACAGCTACGTGATAGTGGGGAGCCAAACATATCATCCTATGGTGGAATACTTTCTCAGCTACTAGACCTGCAGTTCTGTCCCAGACTCAGACAATAATGCTTTAAAACACAGAGGACCAAATCTTCTCAGCTAACCAGAGATTGCTGAAATAACTGCAAATGATGAAAATCTTGAAATTAGCTGGAGCTATTTGGAGAGTCTACTGTCCAATAGGAAAACAGTACAGTGTTTAGCAGTTATTACAAAGAGTAAAATGATTTGATCTTTACTTTATGGGTTGAGAATCTTCCACCACCAATGAATATAGAAAGTTAGAAGTCTGCTGTAGTTGTAAAGGCTTGAAAAACCTAAACCATTGTGGAAAAAAATTTCCACATATGCAAAAGCATTAAGGAATAGATAATTTGATATTCTCCTACTGTTGAGAAAAAAAAAATAGCCCCTGACATCCAGAAGCTGGTTTGGCACTCTCAGTTGGAGGTGGCTGTTCTCATGTTGACAACATCCTAAGACACTGTATGGTGTGCATTCTCCCTTGAATAATAAACTTAACTTGTTCAGCTACAGATGGTCTTGGACATTAACATTGGGTAAGGTCAGCCTCTGAAGATCTGAAGCAGGTAAAGACTGAAATCAATCCTAATCTGTCCAGTGTTATACCTAGAAATGCCTCCAGGAGTTTGGGTGCAAATCTAACGCGTTTTAGCACAACCATGGAACACTATACAGTATGAAGCATGATAAGCCCACTCTGTGACTCTGAATACACATCAAGAAATCTACTTATCCAGATAAATGATAAGATAGATAGATAGACAGTTAGATACATAGATAGGTATTTGATACAGCAAGCAGCACAGTGAGAGAGAGAGAAAGAGATTGAGAGAAACTACTATGTACAAGATACTGTGTAGAGGTAAGAGTCAAGCTTTTTCCTTTCAGTGAGCGAACTAGGTATCAGTTTATAAGGAGATAAATAATGAAGTATTTAAATAGCCACAGTATGAAAGATACACATAGCAATTAGCCCACTTCCCCCTATCATGCCCAAGTCAAATATCTTTAGTATCATAATAGCCCTCTTTCAATAGAATGAAATGACCAAAAGAATTAAAAAAGACCAGGACACAAACTGTAAGAGTAATTAGATGTGGCAAGTAACAGAAAAATATTTCAAAAAGACCATTGAAAACAGATACAAAGAACTAATGAATCTCATGGTTAAAGAAGTAATAACAGGTATGATGAAAGTGTCATATCAAGTAGAGAATATCTCTAAAAAGAAATCATAAAAAAGGACCAAATACAAGTTCTGGAGCTGAAAAGTACAAGAACTGAAGTAGAAAGCTGAATAAAGTCACTCTATAGTACATTTGAACTAGCAGGAGAAAAAAATAAGAAAATTTGAAGACAGATTTATGAAGAGTATGCAAGCTGAAGAATAGAAGAAAGAATGAATAAAAGTAAACAGAGACTCAGAGAAGTGTAGAACACAATTAAAGCTCACCAACAATGTATAATGGGAAAACCAAAAGGAGAGACAAGAACAGATCAGAAAAAAAATTCTAATAAATAATGGCTGAAAATGTCAAAATTTATTGAAAAGTAGTAACCTCCACATCAGGAAGCTCAATGCACTCAGAGTAGGAAAAGCAAGAGATCCACCAATAAACTCAATTAGTGAAAAGGCTGCAGTCAAAGAAAAGAAAAAAATCTTTAAAGCAGCAAGGGAAAAATAACTTATTACTTATAAGAGAACTACAGTAAGAATAACAACTGAATTCTTGACAGAAACAACAGAAACCAAAAACAGAGAGATAACATTCAAAGTGCTCAAAGAAACGAAAACCGTTAACCAAGAATGCTATATCCAGCAAACCTATCTTTCAAAAACAAATGCAAAATATTTTCCCAGAAAAACAATCCAAAATAATTTTTGCTAGCAGACACACCTTATAAGAAATGAAAGTTATTCATGCTGAAAGCAACCAACCCAAGGGTAATCTTTAACTTATGTGAAAAAACAAACAGTACTAGTATCATCAATGATGTAATTTTAAGAAACAGGTAGAATGTATATATTTCTCCTTTATTCCTATATTTAAATATCCTTTGTGTTAAATATTAAGTAATAAATAATTTTGGCGCTATAACATATAAAAATGTAGAATGTGTGTAATAAGTTTGCCAATAATACCAAATGAGTTGGATATGTATAAAGTCATATTGGGCTAAGGAAATAACTAAGATGGTAAAGTAATACTTATTAATACATATTGCTGGGTTTGTAACATTAATAAATGTAATATATATTACAGAAAAATGGAGAAATGGAATACATCTTATAGGAATAAGGAATCTATATATCAAAGAAATTAAGCTAGTATAAGTCAGAAGCCAATTCTGATAAGGCAAGACATTTACGATAAACACTAGAGCAAACACTAAAAAAATGGTGGAAAATCAGTAGAGAAATTTAAAACCTACATTAAAAAAATGTTCGCTTAATGCAACAGAAAGCAGTAAAGGAGGAATAGAGGAACAAATAAGTCATAAACATATAAAAAACAAAAATTATATGGCTGATGTAAATCCACTATATCAATATCATTAAATGTGATGGTATTTACTTTAGATTCAAAGATACAAATAGAAAAGTAAAGGGATGACAAAAGATATATCTTCCAAACAGCAATAACAAGAAGACTGAGTGGCTATACTGATATCAAATAAAGAGGATATTTTTAAAAATTACTAGAAATAGTGAGAAATATTTTTTCTTAGTCTGCTTGAGCTACTATAACAAACTAACATAGATTAGGTGACATAAACTAAAGACTTTTATTTCTCACAGTTCTGGAGAATGGAAAGTCCAAGATCAAGTGCCAGGTGATTAAGTTCCTGGTGAAAGCACGCTTCCTGGCTTACAGACAACCACCTTCTGCTGTGTTCTAACATGATGCAGAGAAATAAATTTCTCTCTCTTCCTTTTTTTATAAAGCCACTAATCCCATCATGAGGAACCTGCACTTATGACCTCATCTAACTCTAAATACCTTCCAAAGGCCTCATCTACAAGTACTATCAGATGGGGATTAGGACTTCAAAATGGATGCTGGGGAGAAGAGACGCAATTTAGTTCATAGCAATTGAGATGGAAGAAAAATAATGGAACTTGTTTACAATGTTCTGATCTTTCTGGGGGCTGCCCAAGAGACCAATTTCTGTCTCATCTGACTTAGAGCTCAGAGAGAAAAGAAGGTATAGTTTGGTGTCAGGTTTGAGGCCATTGAAAGCAGTGGCAGGCAATGTGTTACATGACACCTGCAGGCGATCTGCAGACCCATGAGTGCAAGATAATTTGAACAGAAAATACAATAGAACATCTGTCTCTGAGAAGAAGCAGGGATAAGACTGTTGGGGAAGATAAGACATTGAAAAGCATCCAAATAAATGGGGGAATTAGAAAAAGGCATACAGCCAAGACTAAAGAAGAAATTCCTCTGCACAGAGCCACACTGCTAAGACTGGAAGAGGTGGTTATTTTTTCAAAGAATCAATTTGCACTGAAAGAGCACAAGGCAAAAAAATAAATAAGGAAATATGGCCCATTCAAAGGAACAAAATAAATTTCCAAAAACCAGCTCTAAAAAGCATAGGCTTTGGATGTATGAGGAAAAGCCTTAAAAAATTGTCTGTAAATATGCTAAAAGAGCTAAAGAAATACACAAACATAGAATTAAAGGAAATAAAAGCTATATATAAACAAAATTATCAACAAAGAGAAATGATTTAAAAACGATACAGAAATTCTAAAACTGAAAATACCATAACTGAATTTAAAGAACCACTTAGAGAGGATCAACAACAGACTCAAACAGGAAGAAGAAAAAAATCAGCAATTTGAAGTCAAGTCAGTTGAAATTATCAAAGAAACTTGTGGGACACGATAATGGAACAATATAAACAATATGAAAATTTCCTTTTACAAAAGAGAAAGAAAGGGGCAGAAAGCTTATTTGAAGAAATAATAGCCCAAAACTTTGCAAATTTGAGGAAAGATTGATATACAAATTCCAAAAAGCTAATGACTCAACCAGGATGAATCCAAAGAGACCTACACCAAGATATTATAATCAAACTGTCAAAAGACAGAGAATCTTGAAGGCAGCGAGAAAAAAGCAAGTCATCATATACAGAATATCCTCAATAAAATTATGAGTGGATTTCCAACAGGAACCTTGCAGGACAGAAGTTAATGGGATAATATATGTAAAAAACTAAACGAAAAAACTGTCAACCAAAACTGCCCTTAAAAAACGAGGGATAATTTAAGACATTCCTAGACAAACAAAGGTACAGTGAGGTTTTTTTTGCCACTGGAACTGCCCTACGAGATATTCTAAAGGGAGTATTTTAAGTTTAAACAAAAGAATACTAGACAGTTACTCAAAGCCATAAGAAAACATAAACTTCAGTAAAAGTAAATGCATGAACAAATATAAAATCCAGTGATATTGCAATTTTGGTTTGAAACTAATTTTTATCCTTTTATAAGATTTAAAAGAGCAAGCATGACAATCATAAATCTATGTTTTTAAAGTGCATAATATTTAAGTTTGTTATTTGTGACATCAATAACAAAATAGGGGACTGGAGCTTAGAAGAGTAGAATTTTGTATGTGATTAACGTTAAGTTGCCATCAATTCAAAATAGATTGTTATAATTTTAAGATGTTATATGTAACCCCAATAGTAGCCACAGAGAGAATATCTACATAATCATCATAAAAGGAAATAATAAGCGAAGAAAAATGTGTCACTACAAAAATCAACTAAACACAAAAGAAGACAGTAAGGAGGAAATTAGGGACCAAAAAACTATAAAGCATAGAGAAACCAAATAAATTGGCAACAGTAGATCCTTCCTTATCAATAATTATTTTGAATGGAAATAGATTAAACTACCCAAGTGAAATACACGGATTGGCAGAATGGACAAAAAATAAAAAGCAGGATCCAGCTATATGCCGTCTACAAGTGCTTCACTTTAGATTTAAGACAAATATAGTTTGAAAATGAAAGAAAGGGAAAAGATATTCCATGAAAATATTAGCCAAAGGAGAGAAGAGGCATCCATACTAATAGCAGACAAAATAGATTTTAAGTGAAAAACCGTTGTAAGACACAAAGAAAGGCATTGTATAATGATAAAAGGATCAATTAACAAAAACATATATAAATAGATATGCACTAAACATCAACACTCCTAAGTATACGAAGCAAACATCAACAGAATTTGAGGAGAAATAGATCAGCAACAATAATAGGAGACACCCTACTTTCAATAACAATAGAGCAAACAGACAGAAGATAAATAAGAAACTAGAACACTTGAACAACATTATAGACCAATTGCACTTAACAGCCATATACAGAACACTCAATCAACAACAGCAAAATGCACATTTTTTCCCTCAAGTGCATATGGAACATTCTCCAAGATAGATTGTATATTACGCCACAAAACAAGTCTTCACAAATTTTAGATTACAGTCATACAAAGTAGCTTTTCTGATCATCATAAAATTAACTTAAAATCAATAGCAAAAGGTAAACTGAAAAACCCAAAAATATTTGAAAATTGAACAATTCAATCTTGAACAACCAATGGGTCAAGAAGAAATCACAAGGAAATTTAGAAAATATCTTGAAACTAATGAAAATGAAAACACAGTATACCAAAACTTATGATATGCAGCAAAAGCAATGATAACAGAGAAATTTATAGCTATAAACACTTAAATTAAACAAGAAGACTTTTAAAAACTCAGACTAAATTTATACCTTAAGGAACTACAAGAAGTAAACAAACAAAACTGAAATCTAGTGGGTGGAACGAAGTAATAATGATTAGAAAGACGAAACTAAAATAGAGAAAAGAAAAATTAATGAAACTAAGAATCGGTTTGTCAAAAATATCCACAAAATTGACAAAGCTTTAGCTAGATTGACTAACAAAAAAGAGAGGACTGAAATAACTAAAATCAAAAATCAAAAAAGTGGACTTTACTACCAATTTTTTATGGGAATATAAAAGATTATAAAAGAGAACTATGCATATTAGCAGGCCAATAAATTGTATGACCTAGTTGTAATAGGCATACTCAAGAAGCACACAACTTACCAAACTGAATCATGAAGAAATAGAAAGTCCCAACCGGCCTATAATTAGTGAGAACATTGAAACAATAATCAAAAACTTTCCAGAAAGAAAACTCTAGGATCAGCAGCTTCAATCAAATTTCTACCAAACATTAAATTCTCGAATCCTCCTCAAACTCTTCCAAAATATTAAAGAGGAAGTCCTTCCAAAATTATCATATGAAGCCAGCACAATTCCGATACCAAAGCCAGACAGATATAGGAAAGGAAAACTATAGAACAATTCCCTATTGAACATTGATGAAAATTTTTCAAAAAAATACTAGCAAACTAAATTTAACAACACTTTAAAAGGATTAGACACAATGCCCAAGAAGAATTTATTCCTGGAATGCAAGAATGGTTCAAAAATCAATCAATGTAATACATCACATTAACAGAATAAAGGTTAAAAATCACAGGATCATCTCAGTAAATGCGGAAAAAAATCTGACAATTCAAGAATTTGTTACCAAGAAGTTAGGTTCTGCTTTAATAAATACCTTAAATTTTGAAAATGAATTTGGAACAGGATAATGAATAGAGGCCTGAACATGTTTTGACATGCATGTTAGAAAAAGTCTAGATGGATGTTAAAGGTGATTCTGGTGAGGTCTCAGTCAGAAGTGAGAAACATATTACTGGAAACAAGAAATTGTATTCTACTGTTTTGTGGAAAGTAGACCTTGTAAATAATGATGTTGGCTATTTAGCAGAGATTTCTAGGCAAAATGATGAAGTTGTGGCCTGGCTTTTACTTGTTGCTAATATTAAAATGTATAAGAAGAGAGATAAGTTGAATAAAGAGTTGTTAATCAAAAAGAAACCAGATGCAGACCCAGGCTGGCCTGGTGGCACAGTGCTTATGTTAGTGCACTCCACCTCAGTGGCCTGGGGTTTGTGGGTTTAGATCCTGGGAGTAGGCCTATGTACTGCTTGTCAAGTCACGCTGTGGTGGCATGTCATATACAAAATAGAGGAAGATGGGCACAGATCTTAGCTCAGGACAATCTTCATCAAGCAAAAGGAGGAAGAATGGCAACAGATGTTAGCTCAGGGCCAAGCTTACTCATCAAAAAAAAAAAAAAAAGGAACCAAAACTGGAAGATTTGGGAAATCTTCACGAAAAGCCTACCCATACTGCAAAAAAATATGAAAATGTGTTCTAGAAAGAACATTAAGGATGTGGCAGACAATCATTCCATAGATTATAGATTTGACTTGTGAATCTATCAGCCATCTCAGCAGAAGCTATGAGTAGAGATGGGGTTATAGCAGCAGAAACACTGCCAGCTTAAAGTAAAGGGGAAAGAGATGGGACAAAAATGAAGGAAGGCTGTTGGACTTTTAGAATTCTGCAGGAGATATTGTGAACATGTGCTAGCCTTCAAAAAAGAAAATTACTCTGAAGGTGACTTAGCCATTGGCAGAGCTGTCGCTCCACCCTTGGGCCTGGAAGGTATAAGTCCAGTGTATGAGGCTGTCTCTTTGGTTTCAAAGAGTGAGGCCACCTTCTCATTTTATTGGGTGAAGCTACTGTTTCCCAGGGCTTTTTGGGGAAAAGGCTGTCACCCAGGGCCAATGGGGTGAGTCTGCCACCCAAGCCTGAAGGCATGGGTGCTGCCCAAGACCAAGTGAGTGATGCAGCAACCCAAGTGGGCCCAAAAGGCTAGGCCATGGCTACTGTAGACCTGAAGTACAGAGCATCAAGCCAAAGAGGATTGTAATCACGTCTTAAAATCTAATGAAGTTTGCCCTGCTAGGTTTGACACTTGCTTGGGACCCACATGCCCTTTTCTTTTTCTAATTTCTCCCTTTGGGATTGGAAACGTCAATCCCATACCTGAACCATCATTGTATTTTGGAAGTAGATATCTTGTCTGATTTCACGTATTCACAGTTGAAGAGGTCTTAGTCTCAGAATGAATCATACCTCAAGTCTTACCCATACTTGCTTTAGGTGATATTTAGATGAAATTTGGGACAGTTGATGCAGGGAGAGGTTAAGACCTTTGGGCTGCTAAGATGGCTGTGAATGTATTTTGCATATGAAAAGGACACAAATTTTCAGGATCCATAGGGCAGAGCATAATGCACTGTATTGTGCCCCCCCAAGCAAAAATTCCCAGTACCTAATAATGTGACTATATTTGGAGATCCAGCCTTTAAAGAGGTGATTAAGTTAAAACTAAGCTGCTAGCTTGGGCATTAATCTGACACATGTCCTTATAAGAAGAGAAAATTTGGAAACACAGAGAGACATTAGGGATATATGTACACAGAGAAAGGACAACATAAGGACACAGCAAGAAAGCAGCCATCTGCTAGCCAAAGAGAGGGGCCTCATAATTATATCCTGCCAACAGCTTGATTTCCAGAACTTTGAAAAATGCATTTCTGTTTAAGCCACCAAGTTGGTCGTTGTTGCAATAGCTTCAGCAAACTAATACAAATTTCATGCTATAAACACTACACAAAGTAGGAATAGAAGAAAATTATCTTGAAGTAACAAAAGTCATATGTGAAAAGCCCACAGTTAACATCATATTCAATGGTGAAACACTGAAAATTTTTCCTCTAAATTCAAGACAAAGACAAGGATGCCCACTACTGCCACTTCCATTCAACATAGTACTGGAAGTTCTAGTCAGAGCTACTAGGCAAGATAAAGAAATAAAATCATCCATGTTAGAAAGAAAGGAGCAAAGTTGTCTCTGTTCACAGATGACGTGACCCTATATATAGAAAACCATAAACCATTAGACAGACACAAAGTGTTACAATTAATAAGTTCAGTAGATTTTCAGGATACAAATTCAAAATAAGTTGTGTATGTATATAATAACAATGAATAACATGAAAAGGAAACTGCAAAAACAATTCCATTTACAATAGCATCAAAAAGAATAAAATATTTAGGAATAAACTCAGCAGGAGATGAAATACATATACACTGAAAACTACAATACATTGCTGAAAAAAATAAATTAGACACCAATAAATGGGAAGACATCCCATTTTCATGGATTGGAAGACTAAGACATCAATATGACCTAAAGTGATCTACAGATGAATGTAATCTCTATCAAAATCTCAAGGACATTTATGCAGAAATAGAAAAATGTATCCTAAAATTCATACGGAATCCCAAGAGACCCCAAATGGCCAAAAAAATACTGAAAAGAAGAACAAAGTTGGTAGTCTCACACTTCACAATCACAAAAATTACCACAAAGATAAATTAACAAAAACATACGGTATTGGTATAAAGACAGACATATAAACCACTGGACTAAAAGACAGCCCATATATAAATTCTTGCATATATTGTCCAAATGATTATGAACAAGAATACCAAGACAATATTTTCAACAAATGGTATTGTGAACACTGGATATGCACATGGAAAAGAAGAAGGAGGAGGAGGAGAAGAGAAAGAGGAAGAAGAAAGAGAAGGAGAAAGAGAAGGAGAAAGAGGAAGGAGAAGGAGAAAGTGAAGGAAAACGAGGGGAAAGGAGGAAGAGGAGAGGGGAGCAGGAAAAAAGGAGAAGAAAAAAAGAAGAAGAAAATGAGAAGGAGGAGGAGGAGAAGGCTGGACTCTTACCTTATAAAATATGCAAAATGTAACTCAAAATGGGTCAAAAACCAAAACATTAGAGCTGAAAAGATAAAACTCTCAGAAGAACTCATGGGAGAAGCTTCATGGCATTGGAGTTGGTAATGATTTCTTGGATATGACACCAAGGCACAGGTGACAAAAGTGAAAAAAAAATGAGAAACTGGACTACATCAAATTAAAAATTTGTGTGAGTTAAAGGATATAATAACACAGTGAAAAGGCAACCCACACAGTGGGATAAAATATTTGTGATTCATATATCTGATAAGGGATTTATATTCAGAATACAAAGTACTCTTGCAACTCAATGACAAGAACAACAACAAAACTAACTTATGAAAGAACAAAGGACTATACACATTTCTCTAAAGATAAATAAATGACCAACAAGCACACGGAAAGACACTCAGCATCTTTTAGGTTAGGGAAACACTAATCAAAACCACAATGAGATGTTACCACACACTTATTACAATGGCTATTACATAAAAAAAGAAGAAAATAATAAGTGATGGTGTGATATGAAGAAATTGGAACCCTTGTGCACTGTTTATAAGAATGTAAAATGATGCAATTGCAATAGAAAATAGCACATCAGTTGCCGAAAACGGTAGAAATAGAATTACCATATGATCCAGCAATTCCTCCTCTGGGTATATATCCAAAAACATTGATAGCAAAGACTCAAAGAGATATTTATACACCCATGTTCATATTGGTATTATTCACAATAGTCAAATGGTGGAAGCAACACATGTCCATTGATGGATGAATGGAAAAGCAAAATGTAGTATATACATACAATAAAATATCAATCAGACTTAAAAAGGAAGAAAATTCTGACACAAACTGCAACATGAACAAATATGTAGGAGATTATGCCAAGTGAAATAAACCAGTCACAAAAGGACTATAAGATTTCACTTATGTGTGTTTCCCTCAGCAGTCAAATTCCTAGACAGAAAGTACAGTGATGGTTGTTATGGGTTGGGAGGAGGGAGCAATGGGGAGTTATTGTTTAATTGGTATATAATTTTAGTTTTGCAGGACGATAAGTGTTCTGGAGATGGATTATGGTGATAATTGCACAACAATAGGGATGTGTACTTAATGCTATTTAACTGTATACTTAACAATGATTAAGATTGTAAATTTATGTTATGTGTATTTTACCACAATTTTTTAGTGGATTATTATCTCATTGGTTCCTGGATAGAGTTGGATCACCTGCTGGTTTTTTCTTGGTCTCTCAGGTGGTAGATTTTGGATGGTGGTTGGAAATGTGTTTATATGAAGCCTTTCCATTCACATATTTGGTTCCTGGACTAGGATGGCTGGGATTGTTGGAGCTGGTCAGGCCACTCTCTCTTTCTCTCCTTCTCTCTTTCTCTCTGTTTCCATGGAGCTCTTTTACATTACTTGCTTAGCATTTCTTATAGCATGGTAACTGGCTTCATTAGAGCAAGTATTTCAAGTAGATCTGAAGTTGCCTTTTATGTCCCAGCCTTGGAAATTGTAAAATGTGACTTCCACCATATTTTCTTGCTCAAACAGTCATGGAAGCAGCCTAATTTTAACAGTAGTGTATCCAGAATCCACCATTCAATGGGAAAAGCAAAGAACTGCTGCCATTCAGTGCCCAGACTTTTTTTCTGGAAAGAATCACCTGCATGCTATTCCAGAAATTGTCAAATAACAAGGCAGTATTAGTGGCTCAGGAAACTCACATTTTCAAAGACTCCAGAAAACAGTTTGATGATTACACATTGTAGTCACAAAGACTGTGGCTTCTTTAGGCTTAGAATTCTCTGCCAAAATCTCTATATATAATAATATTTTGTCCCTTTTCAGCACAACTATGAAATTCTTTTAACTCATTGAAAATTTATATCAGCATCAGTGTGTTTCAGGAGATAAGTTAGAGTATCTAAGAAATGTCTAATATCTACAAAATTTGCTACAAATAATTAAAAAATTATAAAGCATCAGCTCGTATTTTCAACTGAGATCACAATGGGAACTAGACATTAAATCATATATCAACATTGTCAGCAAAACAACTAGCATGTGCATGATTCATGTAATGTATTCCTCTGGTGTTCCACTTATTCCAAAGTAACTTGCTCCTCCCTCTCCAATAGAGAGAGGAGGGAATCTAAAATAATTCATTTCCATTCTCATCGAAGGAAGCTCTTCCCAAGGAGACAACCACTCATTTTACACAGACAGCAATGAATAACTCATTCCACCTGAAAGTCTATATTAAGAATGCTGTACTTTGGCTGTAGTCAGAGTTTGTAATTTTAGTTGATAATTTCTCTACATACCTACATAATTATTTGTTAAGGATACCTCAGCATTTTGCAACATTACAGGTACTCAGTCACGCATGGCTGGAGAATTCTCAGGGATCATATTAGGGTTGCTAGATTTTGCAAATAAAAATACAGAACACACAATTAAATTTGCCTTTGAGATAATCAAGGAAAAAGTTAGTATATCTGTTTCGATATTTAGGACATAATACTAAAAATAATTATTTGTAGTTTAAAATTCACATTTAAGTGGGTTTCTGCATTTTGTCTGCATCTCTACCATAAAATGTTGTCATTCATATTCTTGCTGTTAAGTGGAAGGAATTCCTCTCCACTTGTGAAGACTAAGAGGCTCTTCATGTTCTACTTTTTTTCTCTCTGTAATTTGCACTTTGACTCTACTAACTGAATCTCATTGCCACATGAATCTAAGGGAATCAGATAGACGGGGGAGAATGTGAATCTATATGGTCATGAAGGCAGAGATAATGTTGGACCTTTACCTCTGCAATGGGCCTCCAGACCTGTTAGAAGAATTCTCTGCTCTTGTCAGAGTTGGCTATGTTTATCCTTGACACCAAAGTCTGTCGCCAAAAGAGAGGTCAAATAGCTAAGTAATGAGCGTAGAGCCCAAAGCCAGACTGCCTGAGTTCCAGTTTGCGTCTGAAACTTGATAAACTAGGTGTCCTGGGATGAAGTCCTTCTTATACCTCAGATTCTTCATCTATAAAATAAGGAAAATATTCCATGACTTACTATTTATAAAACATTATTGTGCCTGTCAACATAATAATCACTATTCAGTGTTTATTAAATCTTAAAACAAGTTTTATTTTTATGCTCTATGAATGTTCATGTGTTCATTTTTTCTCTCTTTTTAATTTTTGTAATTAATTTTTGTGCAAGTTGAACACATTCATTCAACCAGAGCTCTAAATTTGATTCCATCCCCAGAAACACCACCACTATTCCCACCACAGCAAAACAACAAAAGAACTAAATTGATTACACCAAAGAAATAACGTTGCACGACATTGAACTGTATTCTACATAAAACTATTTGTTACTGATTCTTCCGCTCCACACCGGTCACCACTCTAGCACATTGGTTTGGGCCCTCTAAAGGCTGCCCTGTAATTTATCTGAGAGAATAATACTTGCATCTGAACATTTTAAATAACAATGGAAACATGAGAACCAGGAAACTTCAGTTTCTTCAAGTCTGTCCAAAAAAGGTAAAGAAAGGATTTTTAGCCAAAGCACAAATCTGTTGGTGACAATCAGAATAAGTTACCAATTTTTCCATACTTTATAGTGATGAAAATGTATCAGGCCTTTATTTGATGCTGCCTTTAATTTTTTTCCCTCTGATAAATCAGCTTCTCTCTAAAGGATCTCAAAGGATAAATACAAGAACCAAGATTATTTCGTTTTTGTTTTTCTAGCTCCTTGAGGTTTAAAGACCGGTTGTTTGACATCTATCTTTTTTTTTAATTAGGCATTTATCACTATAAAATTTCCTCTAGGAATTGCTTTTGCTAAATCTCATAAGTTTTGATATGTTGTTTTCATTTTCATTTGTGTCGGGATATTTTTTTATTTCTTCTTTGACCTGCTGGTTATTCAGTAGTGTGTTGTTTAATTCCCACATATTTGTGAATTTTCAAAATTCCTCCTATTATTGACTTCTAGTTCATACCATTGTGACCAGAAATGAAACTTGGTATGATTTCAATCTTCTTAAATTTGTTAAGACTTGTTTTGTGGCTTAGCACACGAACTATCCTGGAGAATATTCCACATGCATTTAAGAAGAAAATGTATTCTGTTGCTGTTAAACTTGATGTGTTAGCTCCATCTGGTCTAACATGTAGTTCAAGTTCAATATTTCTTTGTTGATTTTCTTTGATCCAATGTTGAGTGACTATATATTTATAATTATTAATATAATTCTTGTGAAGAATTTGCCACATTATTATTATATGATGACCTCCTTTTTCTCTTGTTAGAGTGTTTGGCTTAAAGTCCACTTTGTCTTATATAAGTAAAGGTATCTCGTTCTCTTTTGGTTTCCATTTGCATAGATTAACTTTTTCCTTCTCTTTCAGTCTATGTGTGTCCTTAAATCTGAAGTAATCTTTTGTAGGCAAGACAGAGTTGAGTTTTGTTTTTTTATCCTTTCAGCCACTCTGTGTATTTTGATTGGAGAATTTAGTCCATTTACATTAAAAGTTATTATTTGTGTGTAAAGGCTTACTATTGCCATTTTCTTGGCTGTTTTCGGGATATTTTGTAGATTTTTTGTTCCTTTCTTCCTCTCTTGCTGTCTTCTATTGTGCTTTAATGATTTTCTGCTTTGAATCATTTCTTTTTATCTTTTGTATATCTATTGATTTTTGTCTTGTAGTTACCATGATGCATACATGAAACACTTATAACATTACTTTTTAAGCTGATTACAATTTAATTTTGATTTAATACACAAGTTCTACACTTTCACTCTCTCCTGCCATGTTTTGGTTTTGATGTCACAATTTACATAATTTTTATATTGTGTATCTATTAACAAATTATTACACCTATGGTCATTTTTAAATAATTTTTTGTCTTTTAACTTTTATACTAAAGTTATAAGTGATCTATACACTACCATTACAATATTAGAATATTCTGAATTTTACCTTTACCATTGAATTTCATACTTTCATATGTTTTTTTGTTACTAATTAGCATCCTTTCATTTCAGCTTGAAGAACTCCCATTGGCATTTCTTGAAAGGCTAGTGGTAATCAGCACCTTCAGGTTTTTTTGTCTAGGAATATCTTTATCTTCTTTCAATTCTGAAGAAGGACTTTGCTGGGTAAAGTATTCTTGGCTGGCATCTTTTTTTTGTCTTTCAGTACGTTAACTATATCATCTTACTCCCTTCTAGCATGTAAGATTTCTACTGAAAAATCAATTGATACTCTTATGGGGTTTACCTTGTACATAACAAGTCCCTTCTCATTTGCTGCTTGTAAGATTCTTTTCTTGACTTTAAATTTTGGCAATTTGATTATAATGTGTCTAAGTATAGGTGTCTGGATTCATCCTATTTAGTGTTATTTGGGCTTTCTGGATTTGGCTATTTCTTTCTCCAGGTTTGGGAAGTTTCAACCATTATTTTTTTAAATAAGCTTTTTGCCCCTTTCTCTATCTCTCCTCTCTGAGAGTCTCACAATGCATATATTGATCCATTTAATACGGTACCTAAAGGCCCTTGAGTTTTTTGGAATATTTTTCACATTTTTTTTTTCTTTTAGTCCTCTGATTTGGTGATTTCCACTGACTTGTGTTCAAGTCCCTGTTGCTTTTTTGTTTGTTGGTTTTATCTAGTCTAATGTTGAACTGTCTATTGAATTTTTCAATTCAGTTATTGTATTCTCAGCTGTGATATCTGTTTGGTACTTTTTATATTTTCTATCTCTTTGTTAAAATTCTCATTATGTTCATGCATTGGTCTCCTGACCTCTGTAAGCATCTGTATTTCTTTATTTTTTACTGACAAATAATTGACATATAACATTGTGTAAGTTTACAGTGTATGACATGTTGGTTTGATATGTTTACCTATTGCAATATGATTAAAACCATTACATTACATCACATAACTATTTCTTTTTTGTGGTGAGAACTTTTAAGATCTAGTCTCTTAGCAAATTTGAAGTTTATAATATAGTACACTTGACTATTAAAAAATATGCTGTGCATTACATCCCCAAAACATATCTTCTAACTACAGATTTGTACACTTACCAACATTTCACTAATTTCCACACCCTCTAGTCCCTGGTAACAACTGCTCTACTTTCTGTTTGTACAAGTTTGTCTTTCTTAGATTCCAAATATAAGTGATATCATACAGTATTTGTCCTTCTCTGTATGACTTATCTCATAGCATAATGCCTTTATTTCTGAATAAGATTCCATGGTGTGGGTGTGTGTACACACAACTTGTTTATCCATTTATGGAAACTTACACTATTTCCAGATCTTGGCTATTTAGAATAGTGCTACAATAAACAGAGTGTGCAGATATCACCTCAATGTCTTGTTTCATTTCCTTTGGATATATGCCCAGAAGTAGAATTCCTGGATCATATGGAGTTCTATTTTTAACTTTTATGGAACTCTATCTTGTTTTATGTGGTGACTCTACCAGTTTACATTCCCACCAACAGTATACAAAGGTATCCTTTTCTCCACATTCTTCCCAATATCTGTTATCTTTTGCCTTTTTGATGATTGCTACTCTAACAGTTATGAGGTGATATCTCATCATAGTTTTGGTTTGCATTTCCCTGATGATTAGTGATAGTGAGCACCTTTTCATGTACCTGTTTGTCATTTGTATATCTTCTTTGGAAAAATGTCCATTCAATTCTTCTGCCCATTTTATAATTGGATTTTTTGTTTTTGTTGTTATTGATTTATATGAGTCCTATACATATTTTTGGATATTAACTCCTCATCCAATTTAAACTTTGCAAATATTTCATCCCTTTCTCTAAGTTGATTTTTCATTTAGTTGATTGTTTCTTCTGCTTTGCACAAGCTTTTAAGTTTGGAGTAAGCCCACTTGTTGATTTTTGCTTTTCCTGCTTGTGTTTTTGATATAATATAAAAAAATATTGCCAAGAACAATTTCATGGCTTTTCCCTATGCTTTATTTTAGGAGTGTTCTGCTTTCAGTTCTTATGTTTCAGTCTTTAGTCTGTTTTGAGTTAATTTCTATGAGTGGTGTAACATAGAGGTCCAATTTCATTTTACGGTATATGGTTATTCAGTTTTCTCGAGACCATTTATTGAAAAGGCTATCTTTTTCACGTTGCATACTGTTGATTCTTTAATAAATATTAGTTGACCATATGTGGGGCATTTATTTATGGGCTCTTGATCCTTTTCCATTGGTCAATGGGCTATTTTTATGTCACTACCATACTTTTTATTACTATGACTTGTAGTATAGTTTGAAATCCGAAAATGTGATGCCTCTGGATTTTTTCTTCTTTCACAGGATTGCTTTGAATATCTGAGGTCTTTTGCGATTCCAACACATTTTAGTGTTATTTATCTATAGCTGTGAAAAATGCCATTGAAAATTTGCTGGGGAATGCTTTGAACCTATAGAAGGCTTTTGTACTATGGACATTTTAATAATACTAATTCTTTCAGTCCATGAACATGGGATATATTTCTATTTATTTGTCTTCAATTACTTTCATCTATGTCTTAGGGTTTTCAGTGGAAAAATTGATATTCCACTTCCTTGGTTAAATTTATTCTTAAGTATTCCATTATTTTTAATGCTGTTGTGAATGAGATTGTTTTCTGTGTTTCTTTTTCAGTTATTTTACTGTTAGTGTATACAAACAACTGATTTCTGTTGGTTGATTTATATTCTGCAACTTTACTGAATTCATTAACTAGTTCCAACATTTTTTTCGTTGAGTCTTGGGATTTTCTATATGCAATATTATGTCATCTGCAAATGATGACGATTTCACATCTTCTTTTTCCAATTTTGGTACATTTTACTTCTTTATCTTGCCTGATTGCTTTAGCTAGGACTTCCAATAATACGTTGAAGAAGAATGGTGAGAGTAAACATTCTTGTCTTGTTCATTGTTTTAGAAGAAAACTTTTTAGGTTTTCACTGTTTAGTATGATGTTAGCCATGGGTTTGTCATATATGGCCTCTAGTATGTTATGTTTCTTCTATACCCAATTTGTTGAATTTTTTATCATGAAAGGATGTTGTATTTTACCAGATGCTATTTCTGCATCTATAGATATGATTTTATGATTTCTGTCTTTCATTTCTTTAATGTGTTGTATCACATTTACTGATTTGTGTATGTTGACCCATCCTGACATCCCAGGAATAAATCTTTCTTGATCATATTGTATAATCTTTTTAATGTGTTGTTAAATTCAATGTGATAATATTTTGTTGAGAATTTTTGTGACTATATTTATCAGGGTTATTAGTCTGTAGTTTTCTTTTCTCTTAATATCCTTGCCAGGCTTGGGAATTAGAAAAATGCTGGCCTCGTAGGAGCGTTTGGGAATTTTCCCTCCACTTTCGTTTTTTGGAAGACTGAGAAGCATTGATATTAATTCTTTAAATGTGTGACAGAATTCACTAGAGAGCCATCTAGTCCTGAAGTTTTCTTTGTTGAGAGGTTTTAGGTTACAATTTCATCTCCTTACTCATTATAGGTCTGTTCAGACTTTCTATTTCTTCATGATTCAGTCTCAGTAGGTTGTGTGTTTCTGGGAATTTATCTATTTCTTCTAAGTTGCCCAATTTGTTGGTGTATAATTTTTCATAGTAGTCTCGGATGATCTTTTGTATTTCTGTGGTAACAACTCTTTTATTTCTGATGTTGTTTATTTGAGTCCTCTGTCTTTTTTTCTTGATGATTCTAGCTAAAACCTTGTCAATTTTGTTTACACTTCAAAGAACCAACCCTTGATTCATTGATGTTTTTCTATATCTTTTTAGTCTCTATTTCATTGATGTCTGATCTAATTCTTGTTATTTCCTTCTTTCTATCAACTTCTGGTTTTATTTGTTCTTCTTTTTCTAGTACCTTAGGTGTAAAACTAGATTGTTTAATTGAGAGTTCTCTTGTTACTTAAAGTAGACATTTATTGCTCTGAACTTCCTTCTTATAGCTGTTTTGTGCATAGCACAAATTTTGGTGTATTATATTTCCATTATTGTTTGCCTCAGGTACATTGTTCAAGTTTTCTTTTGATTTTTTGTCTTCTTCGACTCATTGTTGTTCAGTATCATGTGATTACTCTCCACATATTTGTAAATTTTTTAGTTTTCTTTATGTAATTAATTTATAGTTTCATACTACTGTGGTCAGAAAAGTTGCTTGACATGAATCAATTTTTAAATTCTTAAGACTTGTTTTGTGACCTAACATATGATATATCCTGCAGAATGTTTCATGTACATTTGAAAAGAATGTGTATTCTGTTGCTCTTGGACGTACATACAGGCTCAGTCCATCTGGTCTAACAAGTCATTTAAGGCCATATATTTCCTTATTGATTTTCTATCTGAATAGTATTCGTTAATGTAAATTGGATATTAAACCCTCTACTATTATTGTGTTACTGTCATTTTTGTGATATCTGCTAATAATCTTTTTTTTTTTTTTTGGTAAGGAAGGTTAGGCCTGAGCTTACATCTGTTGCTAATCCTCCTTTTCTGCTGAGGAAGATTGGCCCTGGGCTAACATCCGTGCCCATTTTCCAGTACTTTATATGTGGGATGCTGCCATAGCATGGCTTGATGAGTGGTCCATAGGTCCACACCAGGCATCTGAACCTGCAAACCCTGTGCTGCTGCAAGTGGAGCACATGATCTTAACCACTACACCACTGTGCCAGCCCCGCAAATGTCACTTTTGATGACTTCATAATATTATAGTGTATAAATATATAACACTTTTAAACACCATTTTGCAATATTTGACACATGGACTGAATCTGGTTTTGTTATAAATAATATGGAAGTATATATCTTTGTATGCAGAGCACTTTAAAATTAAATGTTTGTTTTCTGTAAGTTGGATTCCTAAAGTGGAGTTGTTGACTCATGGAGTGTAGGCATATTTTTTATCAGGTTAGTCTGGGCAGGCCCAGTGGCTGAGTGGATAAAGTTCCATGTACTCTTCTTTGACAGCACTGGTTTGTGGGTTCAGATCTTGGGTGAAGACCTACTCCACTCGTCTGCCATGCTGTGGTGGTGTCCCACATACAAAATAGAGGAAGATCGGCACAGATGTTAGCTCAGGGCTAATCTTCTTCAAAGAATAAAAGAGGAAGGTTGCCAACACATGTTAGTTCAGGGCAAATCTTCTTCACCAAAATGTTTCATCATCTGCGTATTTTTGTGACTAGCTTTCAGTCTAGAAATAGATTATTCAAAGATGAATTATCCTAGATGATCTGAGCTAGAACAGAAGACATATATGTAACTCACATGTGGACTTAATGCTTTGCTCTTGAGCTAAAGAATGTGTTAAATAAAGAATTGGGAATTACCATAGAAGTAAATGATTGTTTTGTTTCCAAGAAGAGAACAACTTGGGTGATATTGTCTGGCAGCCACTTGTTTACAACTCACAATATTACTTTCCAATGGGATTAAAGAACTCTGAACCCCCAACTAGGCTGAAGATGTTACAAGAGGCAGGGGTGATGGGTTATGCCAAAAGTGAGACTCTAATTTTTGGCATCCAGTAAAAGGAGGCACCACTGCTGGGAGATTCCCAGGAGAGGATTAGGTACCAGAAAGGCAGAGAGTGTGATAACATACATTGCAGCAGATTTTCTCTACCTTAGCACTGTTGAAATTTGGGGCATTATAATTCTTTGTTGGGGGAGGCTGTCCCTTTGTGTTTTAGGATGTTTAGCAACATCCCTGGACTTTATTTTCTAGAAGTCAGTGGCAAACCCCTTAATCATAACAGCCATAAACGTCTTTAAACATTGCCAAATTCCCTTGAGGGACAACAGTGTCCCTACATAAGAACTTTTAACCTATAGAGAAAGAAGCCAAAAAACTGAGAGTAGGAAAATGAGCTTAAGAAACAAACGGGGCAGGAAAGAAGTTGCAGCAATGGACAACAATGTCTCATAATATCACCAAGTGATTATTTCCTGAGAAAGTCCACCCCTCCCTACCTGTTGCCACCCTCACAAGGTGCATAGACTCTGAGGTATAGTAGCCCAGCTTAAAGGATCTCTAAGCATACAAGAAATTTTAAGAGAAAATCATAGATATATTTTGAGAAAATAACCACAGAAGTCTCTTACCACTTCCATTCTTATCCTTTGTAGTCTCCTCTCTACATAACCTTAATGAGTTATTTAAAAAACAGAAATCAAACTTCATGATATCCTGTATAAGTTCCTCCAGTGGTTTTCCCATCACATGCAGGCTAAACACTAGGTCCTGCCTATTGCCTAGCAGAATCTATGTGATCAAGACTCTCATATCACCATCCTCATCTTGTTTGGATCTCCCTTTGATTATTACACTCCAGCAACACTGAACTGCTTGCTAGTCCTACCACAAGGCCTTTGCTTGTGTTTTTTATCCTGCATATGATTCCTGTTATGTGGACTTTGCTTGAATTTTACTTATTTAGAGAGGTCTTTCCTGACAACTGTATCTAAGAAAATTACCAGCCCCCTGACCAAATGATACTTTTACCACTTACTGTGCTTAATTTTTTTGTGGCACACACTAATGTCAGAATTTATATTATTCAGTATTTTTGTTTCTATTTGTTTACTGGAACATGTTTATAAGCTTATTTATTTGCCTCTGTTTACATTTTCTGTGCTTAAGAGAGTCAGGCATATAATACAAATTCTATAATCATTTGTTGACAAATAACACATGGGGTCAAATGTAGTGAGATTATCCTAGATCTGCTACCCAAATAACCTGTAGCTGATTGTAGATGCATAAACAAATCCATCTAAAATCAGTAGAACCATCAGCTGGGCAATACACACAAAAGGCATAATAAATGATTGTTATTATAAGTCACTGAGTTTTGAGGAGGTTTGTGGTAAGAGTTAATGTTAAATAGGATAAGTATAATACTTATATCATATTCTATTTATAGAATTATATGAGTTATTTCAACTATTCCTTTTAGAACAGACATTTCTAAATATTAATTACTTAAAAAGTATTATCTACTTAAATTATGGCTACTGTTGTTATTAGAATAACTGTTACTAAGACTCACAATCTCTCCAAGTAAGAAAATTCAGTGGTTATCAGATAAAACTGACATCAATGTATATGTTTTAAGGAATTTTAAGGGATTAATTATTACACTCTTTTTCTTCTTTTCTGTCTCCATTTTATGATTCTTTTATTATGACTAATGTTCCACAATATGGATATACCACATTTTGTTTATCCATTTATCTGTGGTAGACATTTTGGTTGTTTCGAACCTTTGGTTATTATAAATAGACCAGCAACAAACATGCCATGTACAGTTTTTGTTTCAACAAATTGTTTATACGTATATCCTCATATAACACTATTTTGATTATGACAAGTTTTGAGATAGGGAAGTAATTACTCTAACTTTATTCTTCTTTCTCAAGATTGTTTGGTTATTTGAGAACATTTATAATTGCAATATAATTTATAGATAAGCCTTTCCATTTCTAAAAGAAAGTCCCTTGAGTAATATCAGCAAACCGTTCCTTGTTTTTCAGTTCTCTTCTCTTGGTGGGGGGGTGTTTGTGTTGTGTGTTGGTGTTCTTGTGTGGGTTTTGTTTGTGCTTTAGCTGCTGGAATTCTGGGAAATCTCTGTCAAAATATTAAACATAACCAAAGGAAACAGATTCTAGTGACAAGACACAATGAGAAATAGAATTTGCAAATAATTTTTGAAAAGTCTCAAGGCAAATAGACTACTACAGCCATCAAAAATAAAAAAACAAATCTATGGCAAGGGAGACAACATAATTTCCAAAATTATAGTAAAAAAACATCTAGTTTTTAACAAAGTTTACAAGACATAAAAAGAAACAGAAATATATGACCCATTGAAAGAAACAAAATAAATTGACATAAACAGTCCCTGAGAAAGCCTAGGTATTGCCCTTAATAGGCAAAGACTTTAAAACAAATTTCTTTAAGCAAGTTTGCTCTTTAAAGGATCACTATATGCACAATAGGAATCTCATAAGAATAAGAGACAGAGAAAGGGGGCAAGAAGATTATTTAAAAGATAATGGCTGAATTTTTTTCTAATTGGTTGGAAGACATAAATATATAATTCCAAAATTCTTAACAAACTAATTCCAAGTAGGTAAACTAGAAGGCTCACACCTAGGTACATTATAATCAAACTTTGCAATGCTACTGTTGCAAAGAAAAAAAAGAGAATGTGAAAGTAAGGAGAGAGAAGTAAATTTATCAAAAACAAGAGATTTTCAATAAGATTATCAAAGAGGCCAGCCTGGTGGCATAGTGGTTAAATTTGGATGCTCCACTTTGGCGGCCCGGGGTTTGCAAGTTCGGGTCCTGGGTATGGAGCTATGCACCACTTATCAGCCATGCTGTGGCAGTATCCCATGTAAAGCAGAGGAAGATGGGCACAGATGTTAGCCATGGGCCAATGTTCCTCAGCAAAAAGAGGAGTGGCAACAGATGTTAACTCAGGGCTAATCTTCCTCACCAAAAAAAAAAATTAGAACTTGTTCTGGAACAGCTCTATCTTCAAGCATTTGGGGGGATGCTAAATAAATGTCATGGGCCAAATTTGTCATGTGTCCAATGATGTTATGAGGTAATACACAAGAACATTTGCTTTATGTATCTAGGTATTTAATCATGTGTGTGCAAATAAGAACACTGTGTATGGGAATGAATGCTAAAAGAATAAATAAATTCCCTTAATAGAAAAAAGTAGCCTTAAAACTGAGTCACTCACCCAGTTCTGGCAACAGCCCAGAGAAATGCTGTGGCAGCATCCCACATATAAAGTAGAGGAAAATGGGCACGGATGTTAGTCCAGGGCCAATCTTCCTCAGCAAAATAGGAGGATTGGCAACAGATGTAAGCTCAGGGCTAATCTTCCTCACGAAAATATATATATAATTAGCAGATATCTCATCACAAAATTTAAAGGCCAGAAACATTTGGATGATATATTTAAATTGCTAAAAAAAAAAAAAGTCACCCAAAAATTCTATATTCAGCAAATTCTTCTTTAAAACAAAAGGATAAAGTAAGACATTATCACATAAACAAAACTTAAGGAAGTTTATTGTCTGTAGACCTGCTCTACAAAAAACGCTAAAGTTTGAAATGAAAGGGTGCCAGCCAGTAACTCATAGCCATATGAAGAAATAAAGAACCTAGTGAAGATAAATACTTGGGCAAAAATAAAAGCCAGTATTATTGTATCATGGGTTTGTAACTCCACTTTTTAGAATTTTCATGACTTAAATATAATCCATAAAAATAATCATAAATCTATGACATTGGGCCCATAATGTATAAAGATGGATTATGTGACATAAATAACACAAAGGGAGTGGATGAAGGTGCATTGCAGTAGCATTTGTATGTGTTTAAAGTTAGGTTCCTATCAATTCCAGTTATAATGACATAACTTTGAGATGTTTCAGATAAGCCCTGTGGTAACCACAAAATATGTATATGTAAGTTATACAGAGAAGGAAATGAGAAGGAATCAAAATGTATTGCTGAAAAAAAACAACTAAATACAAAAGAAGGCAGTAAGGGAGGACATGTGGGATAAAAAATATTTCATACAGATAACAAACACTAAAATAGAAGAAATAAGTCCTTCTTATCAATAAGGCAGGCAGATCAATAAGGAAATAGAATAATTCAGCCATAATATAAAATAATTAGACTTAACAGATGGATAGGAAAAACTACACCCCAAATCAGCAGAATACATCTTTTGTCTCAAGTAGACATAAAACATTCTCTTTTTATTATTTTTGTGGAGGAAGATTGGCCTTGAGCTAACATCTATTGCCAATCTTCCTATTTTGTTCTAGGAAGACTGACCCTGAGCTAAAATCTGTGTCAATCCTCCCCTATATTGTATGTGGGATGCTGCCACAGCATGCCTTGATGAGCAATGTGTAGATCTATGGCCAGAATCTGAACCCGCAAGCCCCAGGCTACCAAGGCAGAGCATGCAAACTTAACCACTATGCCACCAGGCTGGCCCTCATAAAACATTCTTTAGGATACACTATATGATCGTTCCACAAAACAAAATAAACATTTTTAAAAGTGGAAATCATACTAGTACCTTTTTTAATTAAAAAGAAATAACACCAGAAATTAATAACAGAAGACAGAAAAATTCAAAAATACATGGAAATTAGATACTCTCAAATTAAAAATAGGTCAAGAAAGAAATAACAAGAAAAATGATAAAATACTTTACCAAATAAAAACTAAAATATAATGCCACAAATTTTATAGGACATAGCAAAAGCAGTGTTCAGAGAGAAATTTATAGCTGGGGTCACATGCATTTTTTAAAAAGTAAAGATTTCAAGTCAATTACCTGTACACCTTTAGAAAGTAGAAAACGAAAAGAAAACTAAACTTAAAGGCAGCAAAGGAAAAAATAATAAATTAGAGTGGAGATAAATGAAAAAAAAGAGTAGAAAATCAATAAAAAAGAATAAAATCAAATATTGATCCTTTCAGAAGATCAACAAATTTGACAAATTTTTAGCTATATTGTAGAAGAAAAATAGAAAGAAGACACAAATTACTAAAATAAATAATGGAAGTGAGAAGACTTTATTACCAATTTAACAAAAATATAAAGGAGACTATCAACAATGGTACAACAAAGAATTAAATAACCTAGATGAAATAAACTAATTCCTAGAAACACATAATCTACCAAGAAAAATTAATGAAGAAATAAAAAATCTAAAAAGGTCTATAATAGTAGGAGGATTTAATCATTAATTTAAAATCTCCAAATGAAGAAAATCCAAGTGACATCAGCATAATGGCAGAGTGAGTTGCTGCTTTTGTCTCTCCCCTCTAAGTTACAACTATTAGGACGTCTATAGATGCCTCAAAGATCCATACATCTACTCATCTGAAGGTGGTTAGACCAGACCTCATGGAAGCAGTGGAACCAGAAGAACAAGTGCAACAGACCCCAAGACTGAAGACTCCAGGAATTGCGGTAGCACCAGTGACCAGAGGCTCTGGGTACTATAGTAAAACCTGCAAATGCCCCAGGAACCAAGGCATCCCATGCCATGGGAGACACAGGAACCTTGCAGCATCTGTGATGAGAGGCTTCAGGAACCAGTGAAAACTAGCCTCCTCCCTCTCTCCCAGCAGCAATGCCTCTGGTGTGGCTGTCCCAGAAGTAGGGGCTGCACATGGGTGTCCACAGCAGTAGCAATGGTGCCCATGACCTGAGGCTCCAGGAACTGTGGTGCCTGAGACCAGAAATTTTAGAAACCATAGCAGCTTTCACACATCAACCTATCCCCCTCCCCCAGCAGTGGTGGTGACACCCATGACCTGAGGCTTCAGAAACCACTGCAGCACCTGTTATGGGAGACTCCAGGAACAGTGGTGGTGCTGTAAACATAGCGCCTTCTCCTTCCTCAGCAGTGGTGGTGAAACCCATGAACTGATGCTCTAATAACCATAGTGGCACCCAAGAAATGAGGTCCTAAGAACCACAGTGGTGCCTACAACCCATAAACTTCTCCCTCCATGGTGGTAGCAGTGAAGTCCATGTCTTTGGCCAACCCAGCAGTGGTGGTGAAACCCATAAACCTAGTGTGCCTGACAGTGATGGTACCAGAACTTTCAGAAAACCCAGAAGCAGCAGCAAAGGTGGCATGTAAGGCACTGGCCTTTCAGCTGCAGCAGCAACTGAGGCCATGAAGAGCTCAGTAACAGCAACAGCAGACCCCACTAACCCCACAATTGGTAACAAAGCAATCACAACTCTGGCCACCACCTGTGGCAGTGGTGTTTGCAGACCCAACAAAGCCAGATGTGGTACAGGCACTAGTGATGGTGGCTCCCACATCACCATCCCCTGAACCCCACTGTGGTAGGTAAATGTGCAACCCAGGTGACCCCAGAATCAGCAGGTGTGCTCACTAGTCCAGTAACACCAGTGATGATGCCCATGACTGCAACGACACTATAAACTGCAAGGCACAAGCAACCTCAGAGGCACAAGTAGCACAAGAAAGGCAGTTACAACATCTCTGGCAGAGGAACTGGAGAGTAGAAAGCACAAGCTCTCAAATACAACCAAAAGCAGCTCAGAATCAAGGTAAACAAAACTTTATCTAAAAGAGAAATATGTTTGTGACTACAAATGCACCAGAAGAGTATCAACTCATCAAAGACCATGAAAAATTATGATAATATGGTATCACAAAAAGAAAATGAAAATTCTTCAGGAACTAAACTTTAAGTCATGGAAAATGTGACATAACTGATATGGAATTCAAAATAGTTGCCATGAAGAAATTCATTGAGCTACAAGACAACACAGAAAGACAGTTTAATGAGCTCAGAAATAAAATTAATGAGCAGGAGTACTTCACCAGAGAGATTAAAAATCGAAAAAAACAAAACAAACCAAAAAACAGAGAGATAAAGAAATCAATAAATGAGGTGAAGAATAAAGTGGAAAGCATTGGAAATAGAGCACACCATATGGAACAGAAAATTAGTGAGCTTAAGACAGAAACGTACAATATAATCAGGTGGAAAAAGAGAGAGAACTAAGATATTTTAAAAATGAAGAAAATCTATGAGAAATATCTACTTAATTAGGAAAAGCAACATAAGGATGTTAGGAAAAGCAACATAAGGATGATAGATATCACAGAAGGAAAAGAGAGAGAGTGAGGAAAAGAGAGTTTATCTAAATAAATAATAGCTGAGAAGTTCCCCAAACAGGGAAGGAAACTGGTTATACAAGAACAAGAAGCTAATGGAACAATTAATTATTTTAATGCAAAAAGATCTTCTTCAAGGCACATTACATTAAAACAGTCAAAAGTCAATTTAAAAAAAGAATATTAAGGGCAACAAGAGAAATAAAACTAATAACCTACAAAGAAACTTCTATTAGACTATCAGCAGATTTCTTGGCAGGAACTCTACAGGCCAGGAGAGAATGGAATAATATATTTAAAACATTGAAAGAGAAAAACTGCCAGCCATGAATACTTTATCCAGCAAAGTTATCTTTCAAATATGAATGAGAAATAGAGGATTTCCCAAACAAAAGCTGAGGAAGTTCATCACTACCAGACCTGCCCTACAAGAAATTTTGAAAAGAGCTTTCCTACTAAAATAAAAAGGCAAAGGTATACAAAACTTTGAACAATATGATAAATAGACATTTAGTTAGACAATTGTAACTCTATATCAGAATAGGTTAATAAAAAATTATAACATAAATGTTAAAGGAAAAGAAAGCATTAAAATAGCTGTAACCCATTCAGTTTGTTAAGAAATTCACAATACAAAAAGGGATAATTTATGAGAACAAAAACATAGAAGTGGAAGAGGAAAAGGACACAATCTGCATAAATAAATAAAGATAAGACACTACTGGAAGAAAAAGGACTATTTTGTTTATGATACACTTCATACAAATCTCATGGTAACCATAAAACAAAAAATCAGAGCAGAGTCACAAAATATAAAAAAGGAACTTGAGAAACACATCACAGAAAACCACCAAACTGAAATGGCAGACAGAAACACAAGAATAAAAGAAACAATAGAAATATAGAGCAACCAGAAAACAAAAGACAAAATGACAGTGTTAAGTCTTCATATATAATAATCAACCTAAATGTAAATGGATTGAATTCACGCATCAAAAGACACAGAGTGGCTAGATCAATTAAAAAAACAACAACAACAATACACTGCCTCCAAGAGACCCATCTCAGCTCTAAAGACAAACATAGGCTCAAAGTGAAGAGATGGAAGATGAGTTCCAAGTAAATGGCAACAAAAAGAAAGTGGGTTAGCCATACTCATATCAGACAAAATAGAATTCAAGCCAAAAAAGATTAAAAAAAGACACTACATAACGATAAAGGGGACAACCCATCAAGAGGACCTAACATTTATTAATATATATGTACCTAATATAGGAGCAGCAAAGAATATAAAGCAACTATTAACAGACCTAAAGAGAGAAAATAATAGCAACACCACAATAGTAGGGCA
This sequence comes from Ceratotherium simum simum, assembly GCF_057802395.1. Classification (NCBI taxonomy): domain Eukaryota; kingdom Metazoa; phylum Chordata; class Mammalia; order Perissodactyla; family Rhinocerotidae; genus Ceratotherium; species Ceratotherium simum. The sequence goes on from NC_141941.1 coordinate 10,226,675, forward strand.
CTTTAATACTCTGTTTCATCAAAGGATAGATCATCCAGACAGAAACTCAATTAAGAAATATTGGCCTTAAATGAAACACTAGGCCAGAAGGATATATATATAAATAGAACATTTCATCCAAAATTAGCAGAATACACATTCTTCTCAAGTGTACAGGAACATTCTCAAAGATAAACCATATATTGGGAAAAAAACAAGCCTCAGTATATTTAAGATGTTTGAAATCACATCAAGCATCCCTTCTGACCACAATGGCATGAAACTAGAAATCAGTTACAAGAAGAAAGCAGGAAAAGACACAAATATGTGGACACTAAACAACAATGCTTGCTACTGAATAACTGTTGCATCAATGTAGAAATCAAAAAACTAGAGATAAATGAAAATGAAATCACAACAGAGCAAAACCTATGGGATGCAGCAGAAGTGCTAAGAAGAAATATCATAGCAATACAGGCCTACCCTAAAAAACAAGAAAGCACTCAACAATCTAAAACTACACTGAAAATAATTAGAAAAAGAAAAATAAAGTACAAAGTTAGTAGAAGGAAGGATATAGTAAAAATCAAAACAGAAATAAATGAAATAGAGACTAAAAATATAATAGAAAAGATTCATGAAATTAAGAGCTGGTTCTTTGAAAAGATAAAATTGACAAACCTTAGACACATTAAGACAAAAATAGAGAAAATTCAAATATGTGAAATCAGAAATGAAAATGGATAAATTACAATGGATATCACAGAAATGAAAAATATAATAAAAGAATACTATACCAAGCTGTACACCCAACAGAACACGAGGAAAGCTGTATGCAAGAAAATGGGTAATGTAGAAGAAATGGAAAAATTCTTAGAGTTGTATAACCTCCCAAATCTGAGTCAAGAGGAAATAGAGAATCTGAATAGGACAATCTCTACTAACGAGATTGAAACAGAGAATTAAAAAAAAAAAAATCTCCCATGAAACAAAAGTCCAGGACCATAAGACTTCTCTGGTCAATTCTACTGAACATTCAATGAAGACTTGATATATATCCTTTTCAAACTCTTCCAAAAAATTGAAGAGAAAGTAGTGCTTCTTACCTCCTTTTATGAGGCCCTGATAGAAAACCAGCTAAGAACAACACAAAACAAAGTAGTATACAAACCAACATTGCTGATGAACAGAGATGCAAATATCCTCAACAAAATACTAGGAAACTGAATACAATAATTCATTAAAGAATTAAACACCATAATTGAGTGGGATTTATTTCACAGATTCAAAGATGTTTCAACACTTGCAAATCAATAAATGTGATACACCATTAAAAAAATTAAGACTAAAAATCATATGATTATCTCAATAGATGCAGAGAAACCATGTGGCAAGATTCAGCTTCTATGTATGATAAAAACCCTCAATAAAATGGGTATAGAAGGAAAGCACATACATATAATAAAAGGGCATATATGACAAATCAACAGTTAACCTCATACTCTATGCTGGAAAGCTATCCTTTTCAGAACAGAAACAAGACAAGGATGCCACTCTTATCATTCTTATTCAACATAGTCTTGGAAGTCCTATCCAGAGCAATTAGGCAAGGAAAAGAAATAAAAGCTATCCAAATTTGAAAAAAGAAATAAAACTTACTATTTGCAGATAATATGGTTTTATATAAAGAAAACCCTAAAGAATCCACTAAAAAACTTTTAGAAATAATTAATGAATACAAAAAGTTGCAGGGTACAAATTCAACATAAAAAATTAGTTGTTTCTTTAAAAAATGATGAACTTAGAGAAATCAAGAAGACAATCTCATTTACAATCATAACAAAAAGAATAAAATACCTAGGAATAAATTTAACCAAGGAAGTGAAAGACCTATACATGGGAAATTGTAGACATTATTGAAAGAAATTGAAGAAGCCCTATGGAAATGAAGAGAAATTCTGTGCACATGGATTGGGAGAAAAAACATGGACAAAATATCTGTATTACTCAAAGCCATCTACAGATTCAATGCAATCTCTATCAGAATCCCAATGACATTTTCCATAAAAATATTTATTTTAGAATAAAGAATCCTAAATTTATGCAGAACAACAAAGGACTTCGAAAAGCCAAAGCAATCCTAAGAAAAGTGAAGGAAACCGGAGGTATCACATATCCTGATTTCAGAATATATTACAAAGCTATGGTAACAAAAACAGCATGGTACTGGCAGAAAAACAGACAGTCAGATTAGTGGAACAGAACTGACAGCCCAGAAATAAGCCCACACATCAATGGACAGCTAATTTTTGACAAGGGAGTCAAGAACAGACAATGGAAAAAGGAAAGTCTTGTCAATAAGTGCTCTTGGTTAAACTGGCTAGCTACATGTCAAAGAACAAAAACAGATCATTGTCATACACTATATGCAAAAATTAACGCAAAATACTTTAAAGACTTGAATCCATCACTTAAAACAGTAAAACTCTTAGAAGAAAAGAAAGGAGGCACACTGTTTGACATTGTCTTAGCAGTATCTTTTTGACTATGTCTCCTCAGGCAATGGAAACAAAAGAAAAAATAAATAAGTGGGATTACATCAAAATGAAAAGCTTCTGCACAGCAAAGGAAACCATCAACAAACTGAAAAGACGACCTACCAGTGAAAAGAAGATATTTGCAAATCATATATCCAATAAGAGATTAATAGTCAAAATAAAAAGAACTTACAATTCCATAGCAAAAGGAAAAATATGATTAAAATATGGAGGAAGGATTTGAATAAACATTTTTCCAAATAAAACATACACATAGCCAATAGACACATGAAAAGATGCTCAACATCACTAATAACCAGGGAAATGCAAAGAAAAACACAAGATATCACCTCACACCGGTGAGAATAGCCATTATCAAAAAGATAAATATCTAGTGTTGGCAAGGATGTGGAGAAAAGGGAAGCCTAGTTCACTGTTGGTAAGAATGTTTATTGGTGCAGCCACTATGGAAAATGTATGGCTGTTCCTCAAACAATTAAAAATAGAACTAGCAAATTATCCAGCAATTCCACCTCTGAGTACTTTTCTGAAGAAAATGAAAACACTAATTTTAAAAGGTATATGCACCCCTATGTTCATTGCAGCTATTTACAATAGCCAAGATATTGAAAGAACCTAAATCTCCATCAATGAATTAATGGAATAAGAGGATATAGTATATATATATATATAGGCCTTACATATATATAGGCCTTATATATATATTATATATATATATATAAGGCCTATTAACCTGTGAATTTCCCCAAATGTATAAATGCTCTTAAGACGATGGGAAGCCACAACTATGAGGCAATCAATAATGAATACACATTGATGAGAAGGTAAATTTTAGTCAAATTGGTCATTGGACCAACTGATCTGTATTTGTGATGAATTGACTCATGTCTCTTTCTATATATTCTCCTCACTGTTCCTCAATTCGTGTGTCAAAATTTGTTGCTGTTCAGACATAGTTTTTTGTATAAAGTGCTAATTATTTTTCTGGTCATCTTGCATGTCTTACGTAGGCCATTTGTACCTGATAATTACTAACTTTGATTAAAAGTGGACTTGACATTTAATTTATTTTTTTATTGCAGTAACATTGATTTGTAACATTGTATAAATTTCAGGCATACATCATTATACTTCTATTTCTGCACTGATTACATCATGTTCACCACCCAAATACTAATTACAATCCATCACCACACACATGTACCTAACCATCCCTTTCACCCTCCTCCTGCCGTCCTCTCCTCTGGTAATCACCAATCCCATCTCTGTCTCTATATGTTAGTTTGTTGTTTTTATCCTCTACTTATAAGTAAGATCATATGGTATTTGACCTCTCTTTGACTTATTTCACTTAGCATAATACCCTCAATGTCCCTCCATGTTGTCACAAATGTCTGGATTTCATCATCCTTTCTTATCACGGAGTAGTATTCCATTGTGTATATATACCACATCTTCTTCATCCATTTGTCCCTTGATGTGCACTTGGGTTGCTTCCAAGTCTTGGCTATTCTGAGTAACGCTGCAATGAACACAGGAGTGCATGTATCTTTACGCATTGGTGTTTTCACATTCTTTGGATAAATACCCAGCAGTGGAATAGCTGGATCATATAGTAGTTCTATCCTTAATTTTGTGAGGAAACTCCATTCTGTTTTCCATAATGGCTGCACCAGTTTGCACTCCCACCAGCAGTGTACGGGAGTTCCCGTCTCTGCACATCCTCACCAACTCTTGTTGTTTCCTGTCTTGTTAATTATAGCCATTCTGACAGGCGTGAGGTGATATCTCATTGTAGTTTTGATTTGCACTTCCCTTAGAGTTGATGATGTTGAACATCTTTTCACGTGCCTATTGGCCATCTGTATATGATCTTTGGAGAAACATCTGTTCAGGTCTTTTGCCCATTTTTTAATTGGGTTGTTAGTTTTTTGTTGTTGAGCTGTATGAGTTCTTTAAGTATTTTGGAGATTAATCCCTTATTCACAAGTGTTAGGTTGTCTTTTCATTTTGTTGATGGTTTCCCTTGCTGTGCAGAAGCTTTTTAGTTTGATGTAGTCCCATTTGTTTATTTTTTCTGTTATTTCTCTTGCCAGGTGCAACACGGTGCTTAAAAATACGTTCCTTACACCAACGTTGACAAGCATACTTCCTACATTTTCCTCTATAAATTTCGTGGTTTCTGGTCTTAGGTTCAAGTTTTTAATCTATTTTGAGTTAATTTTTGTGTATGGTCTAAGATAATAGTCTACTTTCATTTTTTGCAAGTAGCTGTCCAATTTGTCAACGCCATTTGTCGAAGAGACATGCCTATCTCCAGTGTATGTTCTTGGCTCCTTTGTCGAAGATTAGCTGTCCACAGATGTCTGGGTTTATTTCTGGGCTTTTGATTCTATTCCATTGATCTTTCTGTCTGTTTTTTTGCCAAGACCATGCTATTTTGGTTACTATAGCTTTGTAGTATATTTTGAAATCAGGGAGTGTGATACCTCCAGCTTTGTTCTTTTTTCTTGGGAGTCCTTTAGCTGTTCCGGGTATTTTCTTGGTCCGTATAAATTTTAGGATTCTGTGTTCTATTTCTGGGACAAATGTTATTGGAACTTTCATAAGGATTGCATTGAATCTATAGATTGCCTTAGGAAGTATGGACATCCTAACTATCTTAAATTTTCCAACCCAAGAGCACAGAATATTTAACCATTTCTTTGAGTCTTCTTCAATTTCTTTCAGCAATGTTTTATAGTTTTCAATGTACAGATCTCTCACATCTTTGGTTATGTTTATTCCTAGGTATGTTATTCTTTAGGTTGCAATTTTAAATAGTATTGTATTCTTAATTTGTCTTTCTGCTACTTTGTTGTTAGTGTATAGGAATGCAACTGATTTTTCTATGTTGATTTTGTACCTGCAAATTTACCATATTCGTTTATAACTTCTAAAAGATTTTTGGTGGATTCTTTAGGGTTTTCTACATATAAAATCATGTCATCTGCAAATGGTCACAATTTCACTTCTTCCTTTCCAATTTGGTTCCATTTTATTTCTTTTTCTTGCCTGATTGCTCTGGCTAGGACTTCCAATACTATGTTAAATAGGAATGGTGAGAGTAGGCATCCTTTTCTGGTTCTTGTTCTTAGAGGAATAGCTTTCAATTTTTCACCATTGAGGATGATATTAACTGTGAGTTTGTCATATATGGCCATTATTATGTTGAAGTACTTTCCTTCTATAGCCATTTTATTGAGATTTTTTTTATCATAAATGAGTGCTGTATCTTATCAAACACTTTCTCTGCATCTACTGAGATGATCATGTGATTTTTATTCTTCATTTCATTAATGTGGTGTATCACATGAATGATTTGTGAATGTTGAACCATCCCTGCATACCTGGAATAAATCCGACCTGATCATGGTGTATAATCTTCTTAATGTTTTGTTGTATGTGATTTGCTAGTATTTTGTTGAGGATTTTTGCGTTTATGTTCATCAGTGATATTGGCCTGTAATTTTCTTTTTTTCTGTTGTCCTTGTCTGGTTTTGGTATCAGGGTAATGTTGGCTTTGTAGAATGAGTTAGTGAGCTCCCCCCGCCCCTCAAGTTTTTGGAAGAATTTGAGAAGGATAGGTATTAAATCTTCTTTGAATGTTTGATAGAATTCACCAGGGAAGCTCTCTGGTCCTGGACTTTTATTTTGGGGGACGTTTTTGAATATTGTTTCGATCTCCTTACTGGTGATTGTTGTATTCAAATTCCCTACTTCTTGATCCAGTTTTGGATGGTTTTATGATTCTAAGAATTTATCCATTTCTTCCAGATTGTCCAATTCACTGGCATATAGCTTTTCATAGAATTTTCTTATAATCGTTTGTATTTCTGAAGTGTCCATTGTAATTTCTCCTCTTTCATTTCTGATTTTACTTATTTGAGCCTTGCTTTTTTTCTTGGTGAGTCCAGCTAAAGGTGTGTCAATTTGTTTATCTCTTCAAAGAACCAGCTCTCGGTTTTATTAATTTTTTCTATTATTTTGTCTCTATTTCATTTATTTCTGTTCTGAATTTTATTATTTCCCTTCTTCTACTGATTTGGGGGTTTGTTTGTTCTTCTTTTTCCAGTTCCTTTAGGTCCATTGTTAGATTGTTTATTTGAGATTTTTCTTGTTTGTTTGAGATAGGCCTGTATTGCTATAAACTTCCCTCTTAGAATTGCTTTTGCTGCAACCCATAAATTCTGACATGTTGTATTTTTATTTCCATTTGTCTCCAGGTATTTTTTTTATTTCTTCCTTGACCCAAACTTTGTTCAGTAACATTTTGCTTAGTATCCACATATTTGTGGTTTTTCTGATTTTCTTCCTATAGTTGATTTCTAGTTTCATATTGCTGTGGTCTGAAAAGACGCTTGGTATTATTTAAATCTTCTTAAATTTATGAAGACTTGTTTTGTGGCCTAATATGTGATCAATCCTGGAGAATGTTCCATGTACATTTGAAAAGAATGTGTATTCTTCTATTTTTGGATGGAATTTTCTGTATATATCTACTAGGTTCATCTGTTCTAGTGTGTCATTTAAAAGCAGTGTTTCCTTGATCTTCTGTTTGGATGATCTATCTGTTGGTGTAGGTGGAGTGTTAAAGTCCTCTACTATTATTGTGTTACTGTCTATTTCTTCTTTTATGTCTATTAATAATTGCTTTGTATATTTAGGTGCTCCTCTGTTGGGTGCATAGATATTTACAAGTATTATATCGACTTGTTGGCTTGTTCCCTTGATCATTATGTAGTGCTCTTATGTGTCTCTTGTTACAGTTTTTGTTTTAAAGTCTATTTCATCTGATATGAGTATTGCTACTCCAGCTTTCTTTTCATTGCCATTTGCATGTGGTATCTTTTTCCATCCCTTCACTTTCAGTTTGTGAGTGTCTTTAGGTCTGAAGTGTCTCTCTTGTATGCAACATATATATAGGTCTTGTTTTTTCATCCAGTCAACAACATTATACCTTTTAAATGGAGCATTTTGTCCATTGATGTTTAAAGTTGCTATTGATAAATATGTACTTACTGCCATTTTTTAACTTTTTTTCTCAGTGTTTTAGTAGTGCTCTCTGTTCCTTTCTTCTTCACTTGATCTCTTCCTTTGTGGTTTGATGGATTTCTTTAGTAATATGTTTCAGTTCATTTCCCTCAGTTTTTTATGTGTTTATTACAGGTTTCTGGTTTGTGATTACCAAGGAATTCATATACAGTAACCTACATATATAGCGATCTACATTACATTGATCACCTCTTTACTTTGACCTCTGTCTGAAAGTTCTACTCTTTAGCACCCCTCCTCCCATATTTTATGTTTTAGATATCATATCTAAAATTTTTCAGTGCCTTTGAATCTGTTATCCTCTTATACTGGAAATAGATAATTTTTCTGATAGGTAGTCCTCTCTTTCCCCCTTAGAAAGTTCCTTTAGCATTTCTCATAGAACTGGTTTCTTGGTGACAAACTCCTTTAATTTTTGCTTGTCTGAGACACTTTTGATCTCTCCCTCCATTTTGAATGATAACCTTGCTGGGTAGAGTATTCTTGGCTGTAGGTTTTTTCCTTTTAGCACTTTAAATATATCATGTCACTCTTTTCTAGCCTGTAAGTTTTCTGCTGAGAAGTCAGCTGATAGCCTTGTGGGGTTTCCTTTGTATGTAACTTGACATTCTCTTGCAGCTTTTAGGATTCTCTCTTTATCTTTAATTCTGGACATTTTTATTATGATGTGTCTCGCTGTGGGCCTCTTTGGGTTTATCTTGTTTGCTGCTTTCTGTGCTTCCTGTACCTGGATGGTTTCCTTCGTTAGGTTAGGGAAGTTTTTGGTTATTATTTCTTCCAATAGATTCTCTGCCCCTTTGCCTCATTCTTCTCTTTCTAAGACACCTATAACATGGATGTTAGTACAGTTGGTTTTCCCAGAGGTCCCTTAGACTGTCTTCACTGTTTAATTCTTTTTCCTTTTATCTGTTCAGCTTGAGTAACCTCTTCTAGTCTTTCATCCACTTCATTAATCCATTCTTCTGTATCCTCTACTCTGCTTTTGAGTCCCTCTAGTGAATTTTTCAGTTCCAATATTGTATTCTTCACTTCTGATTGGTTCTTTTTTATATCTCCCATTTCTTTGTTGATGTTCTCACTGAGTTGATCCATTCTTCTCCCAAGGTCAGTGAACATCCTTAACACTCTTTGTTTGAACTCCATGTTGGGTAGGTTGCTCATTTCTGTTTCATTTAGTTCCTTTTCTGGGGTTTTGTCCTGTTCCCTTACTTGGAATGTTTTCCTTTGCCTCCTCATTTTACCTCTTTCCCTGTGCTTGTGTCTGTGTATTAGGTAGGTCAGCTACGTCTCCTGCTCTTGGAGACGTGACCTTATATAAGTGATGCCTTATGATGCCTTGCAGTGTGCTTCCCTCTCATCACCAGTCCCAAATGTTTCAGGAGTGCCCCCTGTGTGGGCTGTCTGTGTCCTTCTTTTGTTGCTGGGTTGCTCTTCCGATAGGTGCCCAGGGAGTCGGAGCTGTCCTGCTGTCCAGCTGGTTGTAATGCCTAGCTGCTTGTAGTTGTTGTGGGCCCTTCAGTCTCTTTATTGGGTGTGGGGAGCCCCAGCACAGTTGGCTACAAGGTCTAATAGCACATTCCTATTGCAGTATTTCTATTAAGTGAGTAGGCCCCCAGTGTGTCAGGTTCTTAGGCTCAGGGGCTTACAATTGCTTTAAGCCTCCAGCCTATAGGTCTCTTGTCAGCTTTCTGAGGATTGCAGCTGAGTGGGGCTGGCCTCTGGCATTGGGGAGCACCCAATTGTTTCAGGTTTTGGAAGGTAGGGCCAATCCCCTATGTGGGTCTTTGAGAAGCACAAGTCTTCTGCAGCTGACAAGACCCACTGCCCACAAGTCCACACACACAGTCAACACATTCTTGTCCCACATGTGTGCCTTGATCCACTGAAGTGTATCCAGTCTCTCCAAGGCAGGAGACCCACTCACTCCACCACTGCCCCACACTCTCCACCCACTCCTTGTGCACACCCTGCCCCATAGAGGTGGGCTCATTCACCAAGCTGCTGAGAATCCAGTCACCAATCTATGCAGGCCCACAAGTTCCCCAAGGGCTTGTTGTTGGGTGGGGCCTGTCCTTAGGGTGGGCTGCCTGCCCTGGCTGAGCTGGATTAAATTGATACTCTAAAGAGTGGGGCAGACCCTGGGGTAGCAGGCCCCAGGGAGTACTCCAATGGCATCTGCCAGCGTCCATGTCAGCTCGCCCACACCAGGCCACAACAATGGCCACCGTCAATGTCCCAGTCCCTGGAGAGGTCTCACCTCTCACCAAGATGCACTCAGATCCTATCAGGTGAGTCTCTTTTCACCAACAGACTATGCACCTTTCTTTCTGGTGATTTTAGGTTGTTTTCTGAGACACATGAATTTGTGCATGGGAACTATAAGAGCCAGCTTTAATTTCTTTGCGAACCAGCTTTTCTACAGGTATTTCCCCCTGTTAGTAGCAAGCAAAGTCAGATATTATGCCATTTGACTAGGTTGTACTGGGTCCAAAAAATGCCTATAGTGGGCATGCTCCCCAGATCAGTTCCCCTACTCCTCCAGGGAAGGCTGTGTACATTTGGGTTCCTCCTGGGTGGCCATGAAGCATTGTAGCTTGTGAAGGTGGCATTTTTTCTCTCCAGAAGTGAATTTCTGCCTCTTCCACTTCAATTAGGATTGTCATTTGTTGCAGGAGTTCCTCCTATCCAGTTTTCGGTTCTGTCTCAGGGGTAATTTTTCCAAGAGTAGCTGTAAATTGGCTGTGTCTGCAGGAGGAGGTAAATTCAGAGTCCGCCGACACTGTCATCTTGACTTCTCTGGCCTTTACATTTTAAACTCCCCATGACCACTACCAACCCCTCTATCCCTACACACATACATACACAAACACACACTCACACTGGGCTATTTTTCAGCTTTCAGCATTTTAGCATTACCATAATATTTCCCTTTATTATTCTAACTTGTCTCCTCCCTTATTTTCCCATTCACATACTGTCTCTCCACACTCATTGCATTTGACTCCTATCATGGCTTTCTGTAACATACCTGCTGAAAAGACAAAAAAACATTTTTTTGGAACCTACGATTTTGCCAAACAGAGCAGTTCACACAACATTTGGTAGGAAACAAAAATCAAGGTGATTTGCTTTCCATTTTCAGGAAAATAAGACTGTTCTCTTAAAAAAAAGAAATAGGCCCAAAATGGAGTCACTTACCCCCATGACAAAAAACCAAGCCTTAATTACAGTTTCAACCTATTCTAGGAATGTGAGCTTTAAGCAGTTGATCTGAAGTTTTCTTATTAGCACTGTTGGGATAACGATAAAACCCCTGCTACTTTCTTCCCCCCAAAAGATGTTATGGCCTAAAATAATTGTTTCTTTTCTCTTGCTAAAAACTCACTTGTCCCCCTCTTCTTCCTATAAAAACCTTCTATTTTGTATAACTCTTTGGACCATCCTTTCTACTTGCTACATGTGAAGCTGCCTGATCCATGAATCAACTAATAAAGTAAATTAGATCTTCCAATTTACTCCATTGAATTTCATTTTTTTAACAGATTTGGGGGCAGTGATAGTGATACCAGCTCAACACATGCTTGACATAAGGAAAGCCATTTTGTAAAAGGGGAGCCATATTGTAACTATAGATAACCCCTAAGTAATTAACCCTGCTGGACATACTCTGGCTTGCACATAGCCTACATAATAAATAACTGAAACATAAAGAAAACTGCACATAACATGCATTATGAGCCCGGATTAGCTATATACCTCCCAACTGTGATGAGATGACAACTTTGTTCTTTTGAGTTCCTTAGAAATATGACGACCCCTGACAAATTCTGTACAGGCATCCATCATCAATGACAGCTGACAGATCTGGTGTGGTGTCCCCCAGTCTGCAGTGCCAGATGTTCAACATTCCTGATGTGCCCCTCTATAGCCCACTAGCCCTATATATCTGCTTCAAGATTCTGCATTCACCTATAAATTGTTCTTTAGAACTCTAGTCCACCATATTCCAATTAGCTAGTTCATCAATTAATAAAAGTCCTTTCTCTACCACCATCTTGCTCTTGACAGATTGGCTTCTACCAACCCCTATTTGTGTTCACTGTCTTTCTCACCATTTCTGAAGGCCATTGGTAAATTCCTCTAGATTTGAGCTCTAGTTTCTTGTATCAAGCTTTCAATTTAATTGGCTTTCTTTGCAGGCTAGATCACCTTTAGATTTTGGATGATTTTGCCAGAGATTGAGCTAACTGACAGTTCTGCCCAGATCCAAGGCCCCAGTCTTTCAGATCACAATTCCCAGGATGCAGTAACATCTCTTGGTTTCTGCCCATATAATGGAAAAACCCAGCCTTTATTCTGTCCCCAGACTCCACATTGTTAACTGCTGTCAGTTTAGTCTGCAACTCCTCATTTGTTTGGAATCCTTCCCTAGATTTCACACTGGGAACTGTGGGTGGCAGCTGCAGTTCTCCATTTTGTTTGGAATCAGTTTGCAGTCCTGACTTCATGGCATTTGCTTGTCCCATCCTCTTCCAAGTCCAAGTTTCCACAGGAATTGGTGGTGGTACACATAGGGTCTTCTTTGGGCTGCAGTGACATATCTCAGTTACTGACAATATATTAATGTGCATGTGTGTGTTTGTCTTATTTTGTGTAAAGGATTTTTTTGGCTTCAAGAAACCCAAAGGCCTAGTGAAAAAAATGAGATTCTTTATATCAAAAGAATTGACTGCACCACATTCCAGCAGACCTAACAACTATAGTCCCAGAAGCTGCAAATATTTAGCAAAATGGCAAAGCTTTAACAATTGCCATTATGGGGGGTGTTTCAGTTTGACCTGATTGCTCATTTAGGAAATGCATAAGATCAAGGGATCCTAGGTTCAAAACACAGAACAGGATACCTATTTTAAATGGTATGTAGACACTTCCAAAAGACTTCAGAATTCCAAAATATCTTCATTTAAAGATTGGTTGCAAAGGCTAATAAAAAATTAAAAATACAAAAGGCATCTAAAACAATAGAGGAGAAGTCAAGATGATGTAGGCAGACTCTGAACTCACCTCCTCCCGCAGATACAGCCAATTTACAACTACTCGGGGAAAAATTACCCCGAGACAGAACTGAAAAATGGATAAAAGGAACTCCTGCAACAAAGGACAATCTTAATTGACGTGGAACAGGCAGAGACTTCCTTCTGGAGAGAAAAAACGCCACCTTCACAAGCCGTCAGCTTCACGGCCTACCGGGAGCAGCACACAGGTATACAGCCTCCCTGGAGGAGCGGGACCCTGAGCTGGGGAGTGCCCCCACTGTGGGCATTTTGTGGACCCAGAATAATCAAGACCAGTGGCATAGTATCTGACTTTGTCTGCTACTAAAACGTTGGGGAGTACCCCCAGAAAACCTGGTTCACAAAGAAATTAAAACCGGTTCTTAAAGGGCCCATGCGCAAACTCACCCATTTCAGAAAGCAACCTAAAATCACCAGAAAGAAAGATGCATAGTGCTTTGGTGAAAAGAGACTCACGATAGGCCCTGAGTGCATCTCGGTGAGAGGTGAGAACTCTCCAGGGACTGGGACATTGGCGGCAGCCATTGTTGTGGCCTGGTGTGGGCGTGCTGACACAGACGCCATTGGAGTTCTCCCTGGGGCCTGCTAACCCAGATCTGCACCACCCAATAGAGTACCGATTTGATCCAGCTCAACCAGAGCAGGCAGCCCACAATGGAGATTGGCCCCACCCAACAACAAGCCCTCAGGCAACATGTGTGCCTGCATCATTGGTGATTGGATTCTCTGCAGCCTGGCAACTGAGCCCACTTCAGTGGGGCAGGGCATGCACAAGGAGCAGGTGGGGAGTGTGGGGCAGTGGTGGAGTGTGTGGGGCTCCCGCCGTGGGGAGACTGGGTCCACGTCCGGAGGTCAGGGCACACACACGGAGTAGGACTGTGTTGACTGTGTGTGTGGACCTGTGGGCAGCAGGGCTTGTCAGCTGCAGAAGACTTGTGCTTCTCAAAGAACCACATAGAGAGTTTGGCCCACCTTCCAAAGTCTGAAACACTTGGGTGCTCCAGTGCCTAAGGCCAGCCCCACCCAGCTGCAATCCTCAGAGAGCTGACAAGAGACATAAAGGCTAGAGGCTTATAGCAATTGTAAGCCCCTGAGCCTAACAATCTGCCATGCTGGGGGCCTACTCACTTAGAAGAAATACTGCAACACAAATGTGGTATTAGACCTTGCAGCCAACTGTGCTGGGGCACCCCACACCTGATAAAGAGACTGAAGGGCCCGAAACAACTACAAACAGATGAGAATTACAACAGCTGACCAGGAGCATAACTCAGCCTATGGGGGTACATACAGGGAGAGCAAACAGGCCACAACAGAAGGAAACACATATACCACATAGGGGTCACCTCTGAAACATTGAGAACTGAGGGAAGCACACTGCAGGACTCCTAAGCCATCACTTGTATAAGGTCACCTATCCAAGAGCAGGAGACATAGCTGACCTACCTAATATGTAGCACAGGGAAAGAGGCAAAATGAGGGGGCAAAGGAATACATTCCAAGTAAGGGAACAGGACAAAACTCCAGAAAAGGAGCTAAGTGAAACAGAAATGACAGAAAGTTCCAGCTAAGAGTGTTAAGGATGCTCACTGATCTGGGGAGAAGAATAGAAGAACTCAGTGAGAATGTCAACAAAGAAACGGAAGATATAAAAAAGAACAAATCAGAAATGAAGAATACAATACGGGAAATGAAAACTTCGCTAGAGGGACTCAAAAGCAGAGTAGAAGATACAGAAGAATGGATCTGCGTGCTGGACGAAAGACTAGAAGAAATTACCCAAGCTGAACAGGTAAAAGAGAAAAGAATTAAAAAGAGTGAGGACAGCCTAAGGGACTTCTGGGACAACATCAAGGACACTAACATCCATGTTATAGGTGTCCCTGAAGGAGAAGAGTGAGACAAAGGGGCATAGAATCTATTTCAAGAAATGATAGATGAAAACTTCCCTAATCTAAGGAAGAAAGCAAACATCCAGGTACAGTAAGCACATAGAGCCCCAAACAAGATAAACCCAAAGAGGCCCACACCAAGACACATCATAATCAAAATGTCCAGAATTAAAGATAAAGAGAGAATCCTAAAAGCTGTCAGAGAAAGACAAGTTAAATACAAAAGAAACCCCATAAGGCTGTCAGCTGACTTCTTAGCAGAAACCTTACAAGTTAGAAGAGAGTTGCATGATATATTTAAAGTGCTAAAAGGAGAAAACTTACAGCCAAGAATACTCTGCCCAGCAAGATTATCATTCAAAATGGAAGGAGAGATCAAAAATTTCCCAGACAAGGAAAAATTAAAGGAGTTTGTCACCAAGAGACCAGTGCTACAAGAAATGTTAAAGGGACTGATTTAAGGGGAAAAGAGAAGACCACAAATAGGAAAAATTATCTATTTCCATGAGAAGAGGACAATGGATACAAATGAACAAAAAGAGGTTAGATATGATATCAAAAACATAAAATGAGGGAAGAGGGGAGTTAAAGAGTAGAGCTTTCAGACAGAGGTCAAACTAAAGAGACCATCAATTCTGTATAGAAGAAGAAAGGAACAGAGAAGGACTACTAAAACATTGAGAAAAAAAGTTAAAATATGGCAGTGAGTACATACCTATCAATAGCTACTTTAAACGTCAATGGACTAAATGCCCCAATTAAAAGGCATAGGGTGGCTTATTGGAGAAAACAACGAGACCCATATATATGCTGCATACAAGAGACACACTTCAGACCTAAAGAAACTCACAAACTGAAAGTGAAGGGATGGAAAAAGATACTCCATGTAAATGGCAATGAAAAGAAAGCTGGGGTAGCAGTACTCATATCAGACAAAATAGACTTTAAAACAAAACCTGTAAAAAGGGACAAAGAAGGGCATTACATAATGATCAAGGGAACAATCCAAAAAAATATATAACACTTGTAAAGATCTACGCACCCAATGTAGGTGCACCTAAATATATAAAGCAATTATTAACAGACATAAAAACAGAAATAGACAGTGACACAATAATAGTAGGGGACTTGAACACTCCACTTACACCAATGGACAGATCATCCAAACAGAAGATCAATAAGGAAAGATTGGCTTTATATGACACATTAGAACAGACCGACCTAGTAGATATATACAGAGCACCCCATCCAAAAACCGAAGAATACACATTCTTTTCAAATGCACATGGAACATTCTCCAGGACTGACCACATATTAGGCCACGTAACAAGTCTCCATAAATTTAAGAAGATTGAAATAATGCCAAGCATCATTTCTGACCATAACAGTATGAAACTAGAAATCAACTATAGGAAGAAAATCAGAAAAGCCACAAATACGTGGAGATGAAACAAAATGCTACTGAACAACGACTGGGTCAATGAAGAAATCAAAGAAGAAATCAAAAAATACCTAGAGACAAAGGAAATGAAAATAGGACATGCCAGAAGTTATGGGATACAGCAAAAGTGTTTCTAAGAGGGAAGTTTATAGCAATACAGGCCTCTCTCAACAAACAAGAAAAATCTCAAACAAACAATCTAACAATGCACCTAAAGGAACAGGAAAAGAAGAATAATCAAAGCCCGAAATCAGTAGAAGAAAGGAAACCGTAAACATCAGAGCAGAAATGAGTGAAACAGAGACCAAAAACAATAGAAAAAATTAATAAAACCAAGAGCTGGTTCTTTGAAACAATCAAAAAAATGGACAAAAATATAGCTGGACTCACCAAGAAAAAAAGAGAGAAGGCACAAATAAGTAAAATCAGAAATGAAAAAGGAGAAACTACAACAGACACTTCAGAAATAAAAAAGATTATAAGAGAATACTATGAAAAAGCTATATGCCAACCAATTCGACAATCTGGAAGGAATGGATAAATTCTTAGAATCATACAACCTTCCAAAACTGGATCAAGAAGAAATAGAGAATTTGAATAGACAAATCACCCGTAAGGAGATCGAAACAATAATCAAAAGCCTCCCCAAAAATAAAAGTTGAGGACCAGACGACTTCCCTGGTGAATTCTATCAAACATTCAAAGAAGACTTAATACCTATCCTTCTCAAACTCTTCCAAAAAATTGAGGAGGGGGGGAAGCTCCATAGCTCATTCTACGAAGCTGACATTACCCTGATACCCAAACCTGACAAGGACAACACAAAAAAAGAAAATTACAGGCCGATATCACTGATGAATATCGATGTAAAAATCCTCAACAAAATACTAGCAAATAGCATACAACAATACGTCAAAAAGATTATACACCATGATCAAGTGGGATTTATTCCAGGTATGCAGGGATGGTTCAACATTCGCAAATCAATCAACGTAATACACCACCTTAATAAAATGAAGAATAAAAATCACATGATCAACTCAATAGATGCAGAGAAAGCATTTGACAAGATACAGCATCCATTTATGACAAAAACTCTGAATAAAATGGGTATAGAAGGAAAGTACCTCAACATAATAAAGGCCATATATGACAAATCCACAGCTAATATCATCCTCAATGGTGAAAAACTGAAAGCTATCCCTCTAAGAACAGGAACCAGAGAAGGATGCCCACTCTCACCACTCCTATTTAACATAGTACTGAAAGTCCTAGCCAGAGCAATCAGGCAAGAAAAAGAAATAAAAGGGATCCAAATTGGAAAGGAAGAAGTGAAACTGTCACTATTTGCAGATGACGTGATTTTATGTATAGAAAACCCTAAAGAATCCACCAGAAAACTTTTAGAAGTAATAAACGAATATGGTAAAGTTGCAGGATAAAAAATCAACATACAAAAATCAATTGCATTTCTATACGCTAACAACGAAGTAGCAGAAAGAGAAATTAAGAATACAATCCCATTTACAATTGCAACAAAAAGAATAAAATACCTAGGAATAAACTTAACCATAGAGGTAAAAGATCTGTACACCGAAAATTATAAAACATTTCTGAAAGAAATTGAAGAAGACACAAAGAAATGGATAGATATTCTGTGCTCTTGGATTGGAAGAATTAACATAGTTAAGATGTCCATACTTCCCAAAGCAATCTATAGATTCAATGCGATCCCTATCAAAAGTTCCAACAACGTTTTTCACAGAAATAGAACAAAGAATCCTAAAATTTATATGGAACAACAAAAGACCCCGAATACCTAAAGGAATCCTGAGAAAAAAGAACAAAGCTGGAGGTATCACACTCCCTGATTTCAAAATATACTACAAAGCTATAGTAACCACAACAGCATGGTACTGGCACAAAAACAGACACACAGATCAATGGAATAGAATTGAAAGCCCAGAAATAAACCCGCACATCTATGGACAGCTAATCTTTGACAAAGGTGCCAAGAACATACAATGGAGAAAACAAAGTGTCTTCAACAATTGGTGTTGGGAAAACTGGATAGCCATATGCAAAAAAATGAAAGTAGACCCTTACCTTACACCATACACAAAAATTAACTCCAAATGGACTAAAGACTTGAATGTAAGACCTCAAACTATGAAACTTCTAGAAGAAAACAGAGGCAGTATGCTCTTCGACATCAGTCTTAGCAACATATTTTAAAGTACTATGTCTGACTCAGCAAGAGAAACAATACAAAAAATAAACAAATGGGACTACATCAAACTAAGAAGGTCTACACAGCAAAGGAAACCATCAACAAAACGAAAAGACAACCTAACAATTGGGAGTAGATATTTCCAAACCATACATCTGATAAGGGGTTAATCTCCAAAATGTATAAAGAACCCATGCATCTAAACAACAAAAAAACTAAGAACCCAATTAAAAAATGGCATAACACCTGAACAGACATTTCTCCAAAGAAGATATACAGATGGCCAACTGACACATGAAAAGATGATGTTCAAAATCATTAACTATCAGGGAAATGCAAATCAAAACTACAATGAGATATCACCTCTCGCCCGTCAGAATGACTATAATTAACAAGACAGGAAACAACATGTTTTGGAGAGGATGTGGAGAGAAAGGAACTCTCATACACTGCTGGTGGGAGTGCAAACTGGTGCAGCCACTATTGAAAACAGTATGGAGATTCCTCAAAAAATCAAGGATAGAACTACTATATGATCCAGCTATTCCACTGCTGGGTATTTATCCAAAGAACTTGAAAACACCAATGCGTAAAGATACCTGCATGCCTGTGTCCATTGCAGCATTATTCACAACAGCCAAGACTTGGAAGCAACCCAAGTGCCCATCAAGGGAGGAATGGATAAAGAAGATATGGTACATATACACAATGGAATACTACTCAGCCATAAGAAACGATGAAATCCATCCATTTGTGACAACATGGATGGACATTTCGGGTATTATGCTAAGTGAAATATGTTGGAGGGAGAAGGTCAAATACCATATAATTTCCTTCATTAAGTTGTAGATAATAACAACAATAAACAAACACATAGAGACAGAGATTGGATTGCTCGTTACCAGAGGGGAAGGGGGGAGGGAGGAGGGCGAAAGGGATAATTCGGCACATGTGTGTGGTGATGGGTTGTAATTAGTATTTGGGTGGTGAACATGATGTAATCAATGCAGAAATAGAAGTATAATGATGTACACCTGAAATTTACACAGTGTTATAAACCAATGTTACTGCAATAAACAAAAAATTTTTTTAAAAAAGATTCCCCTACAAAAATAAATAAATAAATAAAACAATACCTAAGCCTCCCCCATTACATCCTCCTTGGGGAGGATTGATTTTGTACCCTGCAACTTTGCTGTAGTTGTTGATTGTTTCTAATAGTTTTCCAACAGATTCTTTAGGGTTTTCTGTATATACAATCATGTCATATGCAAATAGTGAGAGTTTCACTTCTTCATTACCTATTTGGATTCCTTTTATTCCTTTTTCTTGCCTAATTGCTCTGGCCAAAACCTCCAGTACTATGTTGAGGAAGAGTGGTGAGAGTGGGCAGCCCTGCCTCATTCCTGTTCTCAGAGGAATGGCTTTCAGTCTTTCCCCGTTGAGTATGATGTTGGCTGTGGGTTTGTCATAAATAGCCTTTATTATGTTGAGGTACTTTCCTTCTATTCCCATTTTATTGAGAGTTTTTATCTGAAATGGATGTTGTATCTTGTCAAATGCCTTCTCTGCGTCTATTGAGATGATCATGTGGTTTTTATTCTTCTTTGTTTTGTTGATGTGATGTATCACGTTGATTGATTTGCGGATATTAAACCATCCCTGCGTCCCTGGTATAAATCCCACTTGATCATGGTGTATGATCTTTTTAATGTATTGTTGTATTCGGTTTGCCAATATCTACATCTGTCTGAATGTGTTTATAAATATGTGTCATAGATGTGTGGTATTTTCTGCCTCTGGATAGTATTGCCAAAATTAATTTGTAAAAGAGACCTATTTAATTGGCTTAAAGAAATCAATCACTTTTATAAGTTAGGGATTGGATATTTTAAAAGTCTCAGAATATAGAAAATAACTCAATTATTTTTAAGTTCATGTGATCTGGGATAATCTTTACTAAATAAAAGTTAGTTTAAGTTTGTTGATTTAACTGAAATAGACATGCCTTTAGAGTTGTCAATATCGAAAGTAATGAAAATAAACAACTTTTATTCTACCTGGGTTTACTAGTTAAATTTATGTTATCTCTGCTGCAAAACTTGTCAGCAAAAAAATAACTTGGAATGATGGCTGATTTTGTCTAATATCTCATAAAATTTCCATGGGTATTATAAATATAATTTTTAGAAACAAATGACTTAAACAGATGTAAGTAATATAAAAATTTTTAGGTGGACTCTTTGGCAATAATTATAGGATATATGTATTTTAAAAGTTTGCCCAAGTGTCTTGCATAACCTGAAACTTTAGAGTTTTGCTAAGTTAAATCAAATGATGGGAAATTTATTGAATATCTAAATCATTTCTAAATAAGATAAAATACTGAAACATTATTCACTGAACATAGGTTTATCTACTATGTTTTTCTTTTTTACAAAGAAAGTAAAGATATTTGACACTGTTAGTAAACATGTTTTAAGTCATACTGAAGCTCATGTTTCTAATAATTATAAAAGGTATTTATAAAATTTGCCAAGGCACACAATGCTAATATAAAAGATAGTTCACAATGGCTTGCCTCTTAGTTTCCACTGGAAATATAATCTATATATGTAATTAAAGCTACTCAGAAATGACAACTCTATGTGCAAAGAAAGTAAGATGTGTTTTTACTT
The DNA here is from genome assembly GCF_057802395.1 of Ceratotherium simum simum. NCBI lineage: Eukaryota > Metazoa > Chordata > Mammalia > Perissodactyla > Rhinocerotidae > Ceratotherium > Ceratotherium simum. Next base: position 10,247,622 of record NC_141941.1, read on the forward strand.
AAGAAAAGCAATAAGGTACAGAGATGTATTTTTTAAGGGAAATCAGAAGTAACTTTGTCTAAACTAAAACTTGATTATGAAAGTCAAATTATATAGAAAGTTGGGAAGAGATAGAGACAGAATTTATTCTGTGTAGACAGGTTGAGTAAAAACTAAATCGTTATTATAAAGAGCTTTGGAAATAGTCTTTAATATCAATAGTGTACCTATGTAAAACTAAACCTTAATTTTTTTCATCTTAGAAGAACAAAGTTTTCTTCCAAGTTTTGCTTCTGATAATATATTGCTTCTGATAAGAGATTGTAAAGGATTTTTTAATGTAATCTCCCTAGAAAACAAAGAAGTTATGTTTTATCAAAATAATTTCCTGTATTGTTTTGATCAGGTCTTTGCTTAAAACCAAGTCTTCTTAATATTAACAGAGCTAAGTTTTGCTCACAACTGTGTAAAAATCTGTCTTTGCCTTTGAAATCTTTTGTTGTCACTTTGGTTAAACAGATAACTAAGTATTAAGTTTCACAGTGATCCGAGATTTTATTTAAGCAAGTGTTTTAACGCTTTTTTTATATTTTTGACAAACTTCCCAAAATGAAATCCCAAAAATAAAGTCTTTTGACCACAAACTAAATTTGAAGTTTTCCATAGGCCCCTTGGAATATTTCAAAGGATTTGTTCCTGTTCCTTATGAACAGGAAGTTGTTAAACTAGTTAGGCTTATTTGACATGTTAAATTAATGGGAAGCTTTTTCAAGTGAAGTAAGCCTTCTTTATGCTATATATGCATGGGTACTTACATGTTCTAGAAATTATGTAAAATTTCTGAAAATATGAGATGTTGTGGTATAAAATGTTGCCTGTCTTCAAAATTGAAGCTCCTCCTAAAGGAGTAAACCTGAGAATCAGAAATATTCCACTGATTTTCATACAAAGGTAACAGTAACAGAATCTATAAATATTGTGGTACATGTGAATGAAGTCCGTTCTGTTTCTCAAAAAAATGACTCCTCATTGCCAGACTTTTGCCATCTTTATGTCCTTATAACATGCAACAATCTGTCCCTGAATTAGAGAAACTAAAATAAGTAAACAATGGCTATAAACTAAACGAACAGTCAAGGCTATGGGAAATCCAAGACTGCTTCTTGATTTTTTTTTGGCTCCCTGAAAACCCCATTTTGGTTTTGGCATTCCTTCTCACACCATACTGAATTTAAGAAAAACTATTTTTGCCTGTAGATGCATAAGAATTCCTCCCTCTGGGACCTTTAAACACCCTTAGCTAGACATCATTCAACTGCCTCCTAGTATTTGTTATCAATATGCTCTTGTTATTGTATGTAGGTTTTCCAGATGGGTTGAAGCATTCCCCTGCTACCAGCCCAGTGCCCTCACAGGATATGAGACAACTGGTTTTCCCTGGCCTAAGGCATTTCCTCTAGTCTTGCTGACTGATCACAGTAACCACTTTGGAAAACATAAACTCACTCAATACAGAATTGTCATCAGTAGACCAATGTCTATTGGTACACAACCTTCTGCTGATTATTTTGTTATCTATGACCAGCTACTGTAATTCTGTAATGTCTTAAGTTCAAGCCTATCATCAACAGGTTAATGAAGATTTATCAGATCATAATTCAAAGAATCCTGTTGGTCACAGTCTGGAATCTGGAGATGTCCTCAGAGGAAGACAGCCCTTGAGCCCCATTTGAAAGGACCTTATCAAGTACTTTTGACCACTGACACTGCTGTGAAACTAGAAGGTATTGAACCTTGAGTACATATTTCACAGATAAAGAAGGCTCCATCTGACTTCTGGTTCTTTACAAATGCTGGAGACCTCTGAATTAAGTTGACAAGAGAGAGAAGTAGCTGAAATCAAAGTAGACTGATTCTAGAATGCTTACTCTGGAATTTGCCTGGAAATATAATTCCATCATGCATATTTTCCATGTCATTGCTAAGGGAGGTAGGCTTTCAGATTGCTGGATTTGTCATCAAAAACTCCTCTGTCCATTAACAGCATCACCTTGATACTGGCTTAACCCAAGGTTGACATAAGGGAAGCCATATTGTAGAAAAGATACCCTATTGTAGCTTTGAATGACCCCTGATTAACTAGCCCAGACATGTTCTGGGGATTTTATGGCCCCTCCCAGCTGCAATAAGTTGATAATTTTGTTCTCTTGAGTTCCTTAGGAATGTGATGATCCCCAAGCAGAGAGTCTATGTTGAGACCCATCATCAAGGACAAGTGAAAGATCAGGGTATAGTGCAATGATGCTCCCATCTCTGATGCATAGCCAGTAAAACCAAAGACTGTCAGGAACTAAGAACAGATGTCTGCCTCTACCTGGAGGCCAGATGGAGCACCACCTGGAGAGTAGATGTCTGCCTTCCCCTAGAGATCAGATGGATGCCTCCACCCAGAGACCAGATGCCTCTCCCACTCAGAGATCAGCCCCCTATATAACTGGCCTGTAATCTTTGTTCTGTAAGATATTTCTTTCAGATATGAGTCAGCCATCTTCCCCCTTGCTAGCAAGCTGTAATAAAAAGTCTTTCTTTCCTACCATCTTGTCTTTTGACTATTGGCATGTCTTGTGGAAAGCAGAAGACCCCTCTTGAGCAGTAATAACCTTAATAAGAATGGTTTGTGCCCCAATAGGATTTATCTTATTCTGTGGTGTTATCATTCTCCTGAGCCTATAAATGCCTAGATGACTGGCACACATCCAGGCTATGCCTCTTAGGTTATCAAAATGTACCCCTAACTGGTCTATGAAGGACTGACCAGGAGGTTTCAAATTCCAAATTAGCTCATTTTGACATATCTCTACTTCCCTAGCTGGGAGTAAATACTAACAAAACTATCACCAGAAATCTCTCCTTAACTCTTAGAGACATTGCAGATTCTGTTCCTAAGACATTGGCTGACTGGCAAAATTTCTTAGACTCCCTGGCCAGTGTTCTTCTTGATAATAGAATAATGCTTGATTATCTTTTAGCTGAGCAAGAAGGTGTCTGTGCTGTGGCCAACACCAGCTGCTGTTTGGATCAATACTCCTCGGGAGGTTGAAACTCAGTTACATAAGATTACTGAAAAAACCATTTGACTTAAAAAGTTAACTTCTTTAACAGAGTCTTTTCTGACTTATTTGATTTTGATGGGTTTGTGTCTTGGGGACCATTTCTCTGAAGTACACCCCAGAGAATTGTGAATGATCCTGCTTATAATTCCCCTGGAATATTGTATTCTCTTGAAAGCTTTAAAAGCATGTTTGCAGCCACTAACTACCAACCAAGTGATCTCCCCAAGACTAGAATGTCAGAGAAGGAATGAAGAGAATGACCAATTTAAAAATTGTGAACCTGAGGTTGTGGCTAACAGATCAAAAAGGAACTCATTTTCCCCCATAACAGCAAACCAAGTCTTAATTACAGTTTTAAGCCTATCCCAGGAATGTGACCTTTAAACTGTTGACCTAAAATTTCCTGATTAGCACTAATGAGGTAATATACATGACAAAACCCCTGCCCTTTCCTTCCCTCCAAAAGATGATATTCTGGCTTACAATTATCTTTACTTTTCTTTTGCTAATAACTCCTTTGCTCAACTCCTCTTTTATAAAAACATTGCATTTTGTATAACTCCTCAGAGTGCCTTTCTACTTGCTAGAAGGGATGCTGCTCAATTCATGAATCACCCAATAAAACCATTAGATCTTCAAATATGTTTGGTTTAATTTTGTTTTCTTTTCTTTTTTTTTGGTGAGGAGATCTGCCCTGCGCTAACATCTGCCAATCCTCCTCTTTTTTTGCTGAGGAAGACTGGCCCTGGGCTAACATCCATGCCCATCATCCTCCATTTTATAGGGGACGCCGCCACAGCATGGCTTGACAAGCAGTGTGTCGGTGCGTGCCCGGGATCCAAACCAGTGAACCCCTGGCCACCGCAGTGAAGCGTGAGCACTTAACCGCTTGCGCCACTGGGTCGGCCCCTAATTTCATTTTTTACCACCTTGAAGCATTTTCTTTTTCTCTGGCAACTGCTGGTACACGGAGGTTGTACTATCTTAAGCTTAGCAGCATGGGTGCTGATGAACAGACTATGAAAAGATAAGGATTTAAATTAGAACACTTGCTGAGTCAGAAATCCTAACTCATCCATCATAAAAAAAATTAGGACAGTTTATTATCCTACATTAGCTATCCTCTGATCCCTCTTCTCACCAATTGAGAGGCACAGAAGTGAGCAGGATCCATGACAAGTATCTCAGAACTCTGTTCTACTTCTTTGTGCTTTTCCTGACTCTGTCCCCCTTAGGTGTTGCTTTATCTTCAGCTATGTTAGTAGGAGGCCTGCTGCGGTTCCAGCAACACATCTGCCTCTGATTCATCCAGATTTAACAATGTCCAGCCAAAATAAAGACCTTCTCTTTCTTGTCCCTCTTTCTAAAAGTTAAGAAACCTCTCCTAGACACATCTCAGCAAAGTTCTCATTGCCACTTGCCAAATCATGTAAAAAAGATACATTTAAATGAACTACCAGCAAAAAAATGTATAACCAAAATGATCAATTTAGACCAAGATTTCACAACCTCATACTATTAACATTTTGTGGTGAATTTCATATATCCTTTATCCAGATTTATCAATTTTTAATATTTTGCCACATTTGCTTCATATTCTTTCTACAACTGTAACCACACAAGGGGCACAATCTGCTCACTGTGAGACAAAAGCCAATAATCAACAGACAAAATGGTGGAAAAGAATGGCAGTTTATTACAGCTTGCTAGCAAGGGTGAAGGTGGCCAACTCATGTTTGAAAGAACCATCTTAGGGGCCACAAAATCTTACAGCAGTTGTATAGTCCATTGAGTTATAGCGGAGAGGGTTAGGAATGTTGACCTTCTGGTGTTACACTTTGGGAGTGCCACACCAGGTCTTTCAGTTTTCACTGATGACTGCTATCAGCATAGACTCTCTGTTTGGGGGTCATCACATTCCCAAAGACCTCAAAAGAACAAAGTTATCATCTTATCACAGCTGGGAGGTACATATACAAGCAGGAGTCATAAAATCTGCAGAGCAGTTAGATCTCCTGGAGGGGGCATATCCAGCTGGGTTAGTTTGTCAGAGGTTATTCAAAGTTACAGTAGGGCTTCTTTTCTACAATATGGCTTTCCTCATGTCAACCTTGTCTTGAGCTGGTATCATAGCTAACTATATAACTTATTTTTTGTCATATAAGGAGGCTAGGTTTTCTACATCATGCTTCTTTACCTCTTAATTCTGTATTGTTTATTTCCTAGGACAAGACTTTTGTATATCCACAGTGAACACCATTATATTTACACAGCACTGATATAATTGTATCTAAATTGCAGTATATATTTCAATTTTCTCAGTTTTTCAATACCATTTTTCTTTCCAGTACAAGATCACAAAATGCATTTAGTTGTCATGTAACTGGTACATTTAAGTTGCCTTAACACCCCCATCAAATTATATCTACACTGTAAACATGACAGAGGAGATACACTGCTAACAGTGAATAGGAAAATAGGAATTCTTGACTCTGCTGATAATACAATTTTTGTAAAAAATTTTTTAAATCATTAACAGTAGTAAAGAAAATAACATAAACCTCCCACCTTAAGAATAAACTGGGGGCTGGGCCAGTGGTGTAGTGGTTAAGTTCACATGCTCCGCTTTGGTGGCCTGGAGTTTGCAGATTTGGATCCCAGGTGCGGACCTACACACTGCTCATCAAGCTATGCTGTGGTGGTACATACAAAATGGAGGAATATGGGCACAGATGTTAGCTCTGGGCCAATCTTCCTCACCTAAAAAAAGAAAGAATTAAGTGTACATTTCATTTATTTTAAGTATATACAACAGATATACAGAACTTCATCTTGCATAGCTGAAACTCTATAGTCATTAAACTGCAACTCTTCATTTTCATCCCCCATAACCCTTGGCCTACTTTCTTTTTCTATGAATTTAATTACTTTGAGTACCTCACGCAAGTGGAATCATACAATATTTGTCTTTTTTGTGACTAGCATACTTCACTTAGCATAGTGTCCTTAAAGTTCATATATTTTGTAGAATGTCACAGAATTTTCTTCTTTTTAATGCTGAATAATATTCCATTGTATGTATATACATACATATTACATACATATTATGTATGTACATATTATGTATGTACATGTATATACATACATATTATGTATATACATACATAAACATATTTTGTTTATCCATTCATCCTTTGTGGACATTTGGATTGCTTTCATCTCTTAGCTGTTGTGCACAAAGCTATTATGAACCTGAACGTGCAAATATCTCTTTGAGATTCTGCTTACAATTCTTTTGGATGTATACTCAGACTTGGAATTGTTGAACCATGTGATAGTTCTATTTTTTTAGAGGAACTACCTTACTGTTTTCCATAGTAGCTATGCCATTTTACATTCCCACCATTAATGCACAAGTGTCCATATTTCTCTACGTCTTCACCAATACGTGTTGTTTTTTGATATTAGCTATCTTAATGGATGTGATTTGATATCTCATTGTGGGCTGATTAACATTACACTTGTACTTAGTGATTTTGAGCATCTTTTCATATGTGCGTTGATTATTTATATGTTACCTTTGGAGAAATGTCTATTCAAGTCTTTTGCTCATTTTAAAAACCATGTTGTTCATTTGCATTTTGTTGTTGAGTTGTAGATGTTCTTTATATATTGTGAATATTAATCTCTTATAAGAGATTTCTCCCAAATATTTTTTCCCATTTCATAGATTGTCCTTTCATGCTCTTGGTTGTGTCCCTTGAGGCACAAAATGTTTAACTTTTATGTGGCCCCTTTGTCTATTTTTTATTTTGCTTCTTGTGCTTTTGGCAACATACCCAAGCAATCATTGCCAAATTTAATGTCATATATATTTTCTCATATGTTTTCTACAAGGAGTTTTAGAATTTTAGGCCTTAAATTTAGGTCTAAATTAAATTATGAGTTAATTTTTTATATGGTGCAAGATAAAGATCCAGCTTCATTCTTTTGCATTTCTATACCAGTTTTCCCAACACAGTTTGTGGAAGAACTGGTCTTGTCTCCATTGAGTGATCTTGGCACCCTTGTCAAAGATTGTTAGACCATATTGTGAGGGTTCATTTCTTGACTCTTTATTTTATTCCATTCTATTTGTCTGTCTCTATGCCAGTACCACACTGTTTTTATTACTGTTGCTTTGCATTATGTTTTGAAATTAGAAAGTGTGAAAGCTCCAACTTTGCTCTTCATTTTCAAATTTGTGTTGGCTGTTCAAGGTCTCTTGAGGTTCCTTATACATTTTAAATCTTTTTTGTATTTCTGAAAGAAAAGGAAGAGTGCCATTAGATTTTCATAGGAATTACATTAACCTATAGATCACTTTGGGTAGTACCGACATGCATTGTACTTCACAATATTGTTTTCCAAGTTTCTTACATGGAGTATTTTTCCAATTTATTTGTCTTCCTTAGTTTTTTTCAGCAACGTATTGTGATTTTCGGTGTACAAGTCTTTCCTCTCCTTGGTTATGGTTATACCTAAGCATTTTATTCCTTTGATGCTTTTGTAAATGGAATTGTTTTCTGAATTTTCTTTTCAGATTGATTACTTTTAGAGTTTATAAGTGTAAGTGATATATATGTGTTGATTTTGTATTCTGCAACTTTGCTAAAATTGTTCTTAAGTTCTAACCGTTATGTGTGTGTAATCTTTCGAGTTTTCTACATAAGTACATGTCACCTGTGAATGGAGACCATTTAAATCTTCCTTCCAATTTGAATGACTTCTATTATTTCTTGCCTAATTGATCTAACTAGGACTTGGAGTACTATTTTCAGTAGAAGTGGCTGAAGTGGGCATCTTTCTCTTGTTCCTGATTTTAGAGGCAAGATTTCAGTCTGTCATCACTATGATGTAAGCTGTGGGCTCTTATATACGACCTTTATTATGGTGAGTTAGTTCCCTCTATTCTTAGTTGAATGATTTTATCAGGAAAGGGTGTTAAATTTTGTCGAATGTTTTTCCTGTATTGATTAAGATGACAATGGAGGTTATGTCCTTTATTTTGTTAAGGTGATTTTTACATTGATTGGTTTTCATGTCTTAAGCCATCCTTGATTCCCAAGAATAAATCCCACTTGTCATAGCGTATAATATTTTAATATGCTGCTTAATTTGGTTTGCTATTATTTTGTTGAGTGTTTTGCATCAATATTTATCAAAGATATTTGTATTTAGTTTTCTTGTTATGTCTTTGGTTTGACGTCAGGATAATGCTCGTCTCATAAAATTTGTTTGGGTTTGTTGTTTTCTCTTCAATTTTTTTGAAGAGTTTGAGGATGGTTGGTATTAATTTTTCTTTAAGTATTGGTAAATTCTCCAGTAAAGCCATCTGCTCCTGGGTATTTATGTTGGGAGGTTTTTTTATTGATAGTTCTATTTCTAACTAGTTGTAAATCTGTTTGGAGTTTCTACTACTTTTTGATTCAATCTTGGTAGATCTTGTATTCCTAGAAATTTATTTCTTCTAGGTTATTCAACTTCTTGGAGTAGAATTATTCAGAGTACTTTCTTATAATCCTTTTTATTTCTGTGGTATTGATTGCAACATCACTTCTTTCATTTCTGTTTCAGTCTTTGTTCTTTTCATACTTAATCTCTGTGTTAGTCAATTTTGTGGATCTTTTCAAAAAGCTGATACTGAGTTCTGTTGATTTTCTCTATTGTTTCCTATTCTCTTTGTTCATATTTGCTCTGAATTTATTTACTTTCCTCGCTAGCTTAGGGCTTATTTTGTTCATCTTTTTTCTAGTTCATTGAAATGTAAAACTGTTGATTTGTAACTTTTTTAGGTATTATTTTTCACATTCTATAATATTTTCTTTGTGGTTACCATGGAGATTTCATAAAATATTTAAAGTTATAACAATCTATTTTAAACTGATAATTTAACTTCAATTACACACAAAAACTCTATAGCTCCACCCCCTACACTTATGTTATTGATCTTATTAATTATTTTTATATATTATACCTTCATCATCATTGATTACAATTTTTATGTTTTTGTCCTTTAAATTCTATTCAAGAATTAAAATTGGAATTATGTACCAAAATTACAATAGTTAAAGATTCTACATTTGTCTATATTTTTATATTTAAATCAAAACTTTATGTTATCATATGATTTCACAATTTTGTCTAGTTTCTTTGTTTCAACTTGTTTAGCACTTCCCATAGAACAGTATAGTTGGTATGAATTCACTCACCTTTTGTTTTCTGGCAAGGTCTTCATTTATCTTCCTTTATGAAGGACAATTTTAATAAATATAGTATTCTTGGTTTACATTTTTATACTGTCAGCACTTTGAATATGTCTTCCCTGTGCTTCCTGGCTTGCCATTATTCTGCTAATAAATTCAATGTTATTATTATAAATGTTGTCTAGTACATGATAAGTCACTTTTCTCTTGATGCTTTCAAGAATATCACTTTGTCTTTTGGCAGTTTGATTATAATGTGTGTTGTACAGCTCTCTTGGGTTTATCACACACGGAATTCATTGAGCTCTTTGGATTTTTCTCTGCATGTGTTAAATTTAGGAAATTTTTGGCCATTATTTCTTCAAGAAAGCTCATTCTTCCACTTTTCTCCTCTGGAACTCCCATAATGGGAATAGTGGTCTGCTTTATGGTGTTTCATACACTTCCTAGGCTCTCTACAATTTTATTTTTTTCTTTTCAGACAATAATTTCAAATGACCTGTTTTAAAGTTAACTGATTCTTCCTTCTGTCAGTTTAAGTCTACTGTTCAACGACTGTAGTGAATTCTTCAATTCAAGGATGGTATTTTTCAGCTCCAAATACATTTTGTTCTTTTTTTAGTTTCTCTTTGTTGACATTCTCATTTTATTCATGTATTGTTTACCTGATTTCATTTAGATGTCTATTTGTGTTCTCTTTAAGCTAATTGAGAAATTTTTAAGACAGTTGTTTTAAATTCTTATCAGATTATACAGACAGTGGCATTTCTTTAGGGTCAGTTTCTGATGATTTAGTTTCTTCCTTTGACTGTAACATGATCCCTCATTTCTTTGTATGTGTTGTAATTTTTTATTAAGATTTGGACATTTGAATAAAAAGCAACTTTTCTGAAGCGGAAAATCTTCACTAGTCAACTGAACTAGAGGTTCTAGGAACTCTCAAACGTTTCTGGAGAAGCATTCCATGGTCTTCTTCATGCGTTTTTACACTAGTATATTAACCTGATTTTAGCCATCAATCTCCTAAGTGACTTGCCTAGGAATTTTATTTTGTATGCTAATATAAACAGAATTGTTTTCAGGATTTTCTTTTTTTAGATTGTTGATTGCTGGTGTAAAGAAAAGAACTGATTTTTTTTTATGTTGATCTTGTATTCGGAAACTTTGCTAAATTCACTTATTAGGTTAGGTTCTGTGTGTGTGTGCACGTGCGTGCATGCATGCATGCATGTGTGTGTCTGTGGATGTCTGGAATTTCCTACCAATCTTCAAGACATTTCTATATCTCTGAGGATAAGTTTATTTGTTTCTTTCCAATTTTATTTTCACTTCTTTTCTAATTGGCTTAAGATCTTCCAGCACTGTGTTCAAAAGAAGTGGTGAAAGTAGGAATCCTCATCTTGTCCTAATCTTGGGGAAATTTTTCAGTCTTTCACCATTGAGTATGATGTTAGCTGTGGGATTTTCATAAATGCCTTTCATCATGTTCAGAATGTTTCTTCAAATCCTAGTTTGTTGAGTGTTTTAATAAGAAAGCACTGTTGAATTTTGTCAAAACTCTCTCTGATTCAACTGAATTGATAATTTTTTCTTTGTGATTTTAATACATTAAAATATATTACTGTATATTATATTGATTGATTTTCTTATATTAAACCACTTTTGTATTCCTAGGAGAAAAGAAATTCCAAGAAATATCTTGGTTAAGATACATAAAACTTTTAATATGTGCTTGGATTGGGATTGTTAATGTCTTCTTAAGGATTTTTGAATCTATATTAATAAATATTGGTCTGTTGTTTACTTTCTTGTGGTGTGTGGCTTTGGTACCCTAATGATACAGGCCTCGTTAAATGACTTAAGAACTGTTCCATCTCCTTTTATTTTTTGAAAGAGTTTGGGAAGAATTGCTGATAATTCTTCTTTTAATGCATAGTAGAATTATCAGTGGCTATATTAGATCCTGGAATTCTCTTTTAGAGGATGTTTTTGATTAATAATTGAATGACTTTGCTTCCTATATAAAGGAAGTTAAATCCTTGTTATAATCCCTTGTATTTCTCTTTATCTCTGTAATTATAATATTTTTTATTTTGGTACTAATGTTCCCTTTTCTACTTCTGACTGTAGTGAATTATATCCTGTGTCTTTCTTTCTTTGTTTCTTTCTTAGTGTATTTAGTTCTCAAATCCTTGATACTGCTTTTTTTGTGTTTAACTGATTATACCTAGTGGACTGTTCTAGTCTCTCTTCATTTCTTTTTTGTATATATTTTAGTTCTAGTAGTTATTCTGAGTGATACAATTTATATCTTCAACTTATAATAAGCTAGTTTGTGTATATATAAATTTAGCTTCAATAGTATAAAAGTGCTGCCCCTAGACAGTTTTGTCACCCATCCTTATGCTATAATTGTCACAAATTATATCTTTATACACGTGTGTTCATTAAATAGTTTAATAATTATTATTTTATGCATTATCTTTTACATAACATAGGGTAAAATTGTCACAAACCAAAAATACAATAATGCTGACTGTTATATTGTATCCCGTGTGTACCTTTACTGATGCTTTTTATTTCTTCATATGGTTTTGAGTTATTATCTAGTGTCTTGTCTTTTCTGTCTGAATGTGTCCCTTTTACATATCTTGAAATAGAGATGTACAATGTAAAAATTTCCTCATCTTTTGTTTGTCTGGGAATGTATTAATTTCTCCTTTGTTCTTGAGATAATTTTTCCAGATATAGAATTTGTGTCCAATAGATTTTTTTCTTTCAGTGTATATGTATGTCTTCCTTTTGCTTTACAGTATACATGGTTTCTGATGAAAAATCTGGTGTTAATATTATTGATATGCACGGATATCATAATTTGCTTCTCTCTGGATGTTTTGAGACTTCACTTTGTCCTCATTGTCAACAATTAGATTATAATACATATTCCTGTGCTTCTCTTTGTCTTTAATCTTTTGAAGTTCCTTTAGTTTCTCGGTTGTGGAAATTTATGTCTTTCATATTTTTGTATTGTTTTCAGCCACTTTATCTCCAAATGTTCATTTTGTCCCTTTCTTACTCCTTTCTAGATCTGGGTTTTCCATAATGCATATGCTGATACATGTGATGGTTTCACATATGTCCATTAGGCTATATTAATTTCATTCTTTTACATTTTTATTCTCATGCTAGATAATTTAAATTGATCTATGTTCAAATTTTTTGCTTATTTCTTCTGCCTGCACAAATTTGCTATTGAAACTCCCCAGTGTATTTTTTTCTATCATTTATTATAGAATTTCCTTTATATCTTCAAGCACACTTAAAACCACTGAATTAAAATCTTTGTCTTGTAAGTCCAATGTTATGGCTTTCTTAGGAACAGTTTGTCAACTTCTTTTTTGCCCTGTGAATGGGCTATCATTTCCAGTTTCATAATTTTTTGTTTAAAAATTGGCATTTCAAACAAAATAGTGTGGTAATATGGAAATTATAGTCTCTTCTCTTTCTAGGACTTACTGTTATTCCTTTTTGTGAGCTGTTTTTAGTAACTTTATAAACTATTTTGCAAAGAATATTTCTGCCATGTGTAGCCACTAAAATCAATGTTCTCTTGTTTCAGCAGTCAACCATTGTCTGTCAGAAAGTTTTCTAAACACAGAAATTTAACAGCATATTTCTTCATTAAGCACTCTCCTTTTGTTTTAAGTCTTTGAATAAACACTACAGTTCTGATAAAGGTAATTCTGACAATTCATGCATGCCAATTGACATAGTAAAGACACTTTCCCAGAAAGGATTGAAAAGATTATCAGCATTCATAAAAAGCTGATTAATGACACTCCTCCCCTGTACAGAGCCAGTCAGCAAAGATTGGGAGAGGTGACTATTTTTTCAAATACCTAAATTTAACAAGACAGTGCAAGGCATTCAACGAAACAGAAAAATCAAACCATTCAAAAGAGAAAAACTAATCTTTAAAAATAATCCCTGAATAAACATAAGTATTGGACTTACTAGAAAAAAATTTTAAATCTACTATCTTAGATATGAACAAGTAACTAGAACAAAAGACTAAATAATATTATAAAAATAATACATGAACAAAAATTATTAACAAAGACAGAAATTACTTTTAAAAGAACCAAGCAAAAAATCTGAACACAAAGTATAATACCTGAATTGAAAAATTTACCACAGGTTGAACAGCAGACTTAAACTGACAGAAGAAAGAATCAGTAACCTTGAAATCAAGCAATTTGAAATTATGGAGACTGAGACAAAAAATGAAAAGAAAAGATAGCCTAAGAGACTTATGAGACACCATAAAGCAGATCAGTATACACATTGTGTGAGTCCCAGAAAGAGAAGAATAAAAGAAGGGAACAGAGAGCTCATTTGAAGAATTTGTGGCTGAAAGCTTACTAAAGTTCAGGAAAGACATGGAAATTTGAATGCAGAAATTTAATGAAGTCCACATATGATAAATCCCAAAACACCTACAATAACACACATTAAAATCAAACTGTCAAAAGACAAAGACAGAGAGATATTCTTGAAAGCTTCATGAAAACAGTGACTAATTATGTACAAAGGATTCTCAATAAGAATATCAGTAGAATAACAAGCAGAGATCTTGCAAACCTGAAGGCACTGGGATAATATATTTAAAGTGCAAAAAGAAAAATCCTGTCAATGTAGAATTTTTTATCTAGCAAAACTGACCTTCAAAAATGAGGGAGAAGAGTAGACACTCCCAGATAAACAAAGGTTGATGGAACTTATTATACTATATATGCCCCACAAAAAGTGCTAAAGTGAGTCCTTCAAGTTGAAATAAAAGAATGCAAGAGAGTCACTTAGAGTCATAAAAATATATAAAGATAAATATAAGGTAAATATAAGGTAAATATAAGGAAAATATTAATACCAGTATTATTATAATTTTGTGGTGTAATATTACAATCTATTCTTCTATAGGATTTAAAGGACAAAGGATAGAGCCAGCCCTGATTGTCTAGTGGTTAGAGTTCAGCTCTCTCACCACTTCAGTGACCCAGGTTTATTTCTTGGTCATGGAACCACACCACCCATCTGTCAGTTGCCATGCTGTGGCAGCCCCTCACACAGAAGAAATAGAAAGACCTACAACTAGGGTATAAAAACACCAACTGGGCCTTTGGGGAGGGGAAAAAAAGAGGAAGATTGGCCATATATGTTAGCTCAGGGCATCTTAAAAAAAAAGACAAAGGATAAAAAATTATAAAACTATACAGTAGGTACACAGTATATAAAGAGGTAATTAGTGATATCAATAACATAACGTGTGTATGTAGAGAGTTGTAAAAAGATAAGTTTTGTACATTTGATTGAAATTGGTATCAGAAACATATTGTTATAACTTTAGCATGTTACGTGTAATTCCCCTCATGACAACCACAAAGAAAATATCTATATAGACTATGCAAAAATTGAAATGAGAAAGGAATCAAAATATGTCACAGCAAAAATATAAACAAAACACAGCATAGGCACTAAGGAAGAAAATGAGGACCAAAAAAAATGGTATAAAACATACAAAAATCAATAACAAAAAGGCGATAGTAAATGTTTCTCCATCAGTAATTACTTTAACTATAAATGGATTGAACTCACTATCAAAAGACATAGAATGGAAGAGTGGATTTTTAAAAAGGAGGATCCAG
Organism: Ceratotherium simum simum; assembly: GCF_057802395.1. NCBI lineage: Eukaryota > Metazoa > Chordata > Mammalia > Perissodactyla > Rhinocerotidae > Ceratotherium > Ceratotherium simum. The sequence continues at coordinate 10,262,661 of NC_141941.1, forward strand.
CTATATGCTGTTTATAAAAGATTCATTTTAGACTTAGGACATACCTAGGTTGAAAATGAGAGACATGAAAAGATATTACATGTAAATAGTAACCAGAAGAGAAGTGTAGCAATGTTAATATCAGACAAAATAGACTTTGTCAGCCAGCCCTGGTGGTCTAGTGGTTAATATTTGTGTTCTTACTGCCATGGCCCAGATTTTTTTCCTGGTCAACGAACCATACACTCATCTGTTAGTTGTCATACTGAGATAGCTGCATGTTGCTGTGATGCTGAAATCTATGCCACCAGTGATGAAAATAGCAGTGTGTTCACCCATGGTGGAGAGGTTTCAGTGGAGCTTCCAGACTAAGATAGACTAGGAAGAGGAAATTGCAACCCACTTCTAAATAGTCCATAAAAACCTTATGAATGACAGTGGAGCACTGTCTGAGATAGCACCAGAAGGTGAGAGGATGGCATGAAAGAAAAAAAACAGGCAAGGTAACTCTACCATACATAGGGTTACTAGAAGTCAAAGTCAACTTGGCACTAACAAAACAAAAGACTTAAAGTAAAATCCTGTCATGAGAAACAAAGAAAAAAATTATATAATAATAAAAGTGTCAATTAATAAGGAAGAGGTATAATGTACATGCACCAAATATCAGAGTTCATATTACGTGAAATGAATATTGACAGACACGAGGGAGAGGAAAGACAGGTCTACAATAATAGAAGAACTTACTACTCCAGTTTTGGTAATGAATATAGAATAATGATAATAGAACAACCAATGTGAAGGTCAATAAGGAAATAGAGGACTCGAAAAATGCTATAGAACAGTTGGACCTAATAAACACGAAGAACACTCACTCCAGCAATAATACAAGACACATTTTTCTTAGTGCACATGGAACATTGAAGATAGACTATACATTAGGTCACAAAACAAGTCTCAACAAATTTAAAATACTGAAGTTATATAAAGTATCTTCCCCAATACAGTGCAATTAAACTAGATATCAAGAGAGAGAATACCAGAAAGTCCACAAATATGGGGAAATCACTTTAAGAAGTAAAACCTATTCTTCTCAAATTTTTCAAAAATTTTGCAAAATCCTTGAAATGGAAGGATACTTGTAAATTATTCTGAGGCTAAGATTTCCCTGATACCAAAGGCAGAAAAAGACACTACAACAAAACTACAGACCAGTCTCTAGTATATATACTGATGAAAAATCCTCAACAAAATACCAGCAAACTGAATTCAACAGCATATTTAAAAGATTAACACAATGGTCAAGTGGGATATATTCCTGGAATGTAACTTTTGTTCAACATATGAAAAGCAATTAATTTAATACACAGTAATATAATGAATGACAAAAACCACATCATCATTTCAACTGATGCAGAAAAAGCACTTGACAAGATAGAAGGAAACTACCCTAACATAATAACACTTATATATTGGGGGGGGGAAAAACAGCTAATTTCATACTCCATGGTGAAAGAATAAAATATTTTCCTCTAAACAAGGGACAAGACAGATGTTTTCTTTTACCACTTCGATTCAACATAGAATGGAAGTTCTAGCCAGAGCAATTAGACAAGAAAAGGGGGAAAAGGCATCCAAATTGAAATGGAAGAAGTATAATTATTTCTATTTGCAGATAACATGATGTTTTGTGTAGAGAATCCTAAGTATTCCACAAAGTAACTGTTTGAACTAATAAACAAACTCGGTAAAGTTGCAAGATACTAAATCAACACACAAAAACAGTTGCATTTTTATACACTAACAATGAACAAAATCCAAAAAGAAAATTAAGAACACAATTTCATTACAATACGTTAAAAAAAATAAAATACGTGGGATTAAATTTAACTAAGTAGGCAAAGACTTTACACTGAGAACTACAAAATGTTACTGAGAGTAACTTTAAAAGATGCAAATAACTAGAAAGACATCCCATATTCACAATCTGGAACACAATATTTTTAATATATCAGTACTAATAGCCATCTACAGACTCAATGAAATTCTTATCAAAATTCCAATAACACTTTTTGCAGAAATATAGAAATCCAGTCTAAATTATACAGAACAATCAAAAAACCTTGAAAAAGAACAAAGTTGGAGAACTTACAGCTATTAATTACAAAACTTACTATACAGCTAGAATAATCAATGTAGTGTGTACTGGCATAAAGACAGACAGATAGACAAATGGAATATAATAGAAAGTCTAAAGATAGATCTTCTTACATGTGATCAAGTAATTTTTGATAACAGTGCCAATACCATTCAATGCGGAAAAAACAGTCTTTTCAACAAATAGTGTTGTGATTTCCACAAGCAAAGAGTAATCAATACCTTACAACATGTAAGGTATTACATTACAAAACTTAACTCAAAATAAGCCAAATACCTAAACATAACAGCTGAAACTACTAACCTTTTAGAAGAAAGTTTAGGGAAAATTTTTCATGATATTCAATTTGGCAATGATTTCTTGGCAGTGACACCAAAAGCATAGGCAGCAAAAGAAAAAACAGATAAGTTGGACTACATCAAAATTTAAAACTTTTGTGCATCAAATGACACTATCAACATAGTGAAAGGACAACATACAGAATGAAAGAAAATATTTTAAAATAATATATCTGATAAGGAATTAATATCTAGAATACTAAAGAACCCCTACAAGTCAACCACAACAACAGCAGCAACAACAACAAAAACCTTATTTTTAAAACTGACAAAGGACTTGAATAGACATTTCTCCAAAGAAGATATCCAGATGACCAATAAGTGCATGAGAAGATGCTTCAGATCACTCTGATCCGGGAAACATAAATCGTAACCACAAGACACCATTTCATATACATATGATAGCTATTATCAAAAAATAGAGAATAAGAAACATTAGCACAGATATGGAGAAATTGGAACATTTGTCTACTGCTGTTGGGAAAATAAAATTATGCAAACACTGAAAAAACATATGTTAGTCATTCAAAAATGTAACAGAATTACCCTATGATCCAACAATTCTACTTCTGGGTATATACCCAAAACAATTGAAAGCAGGGTCCTGAAATGATATTTGTACACCTATTATATTCATAGCAGTGTTATTCACAATAATCAAAAGGTAGAAACAAGTCAAAGGTCCACCAAGTGATGAATGTATAAACAAAACATAGTATAAACATATAATGGAAAAATATTTAGCTTTAAAACAAAGCAAATGCTGATACAAGCTCCAAAGTACATGAACCTTGAGGACATTATGCTAAATGAAATAAGCCATTCACTAAAACACAAACACTCTATGATTTTACTTAAATGAGTAGTAAACTTTATAGAGAAAAAATAGAGTGATTGTTGCCAGGGCTTGGTGGAAGAAGAGACTAGGATGTTATGGTTCAGTGGGTACAGTTTGAGTTTTTTAAGATGAAAAAAAGTTCTGCACATGGATGGTGGTAATAATTGCACAATAATATGAATATATATAATACCACTGAAATGTACACTTAAAACTGGTTAAGAAGGTTTCCTTAGCCATGCAGAAGCTCTTTAGTCTGATGTAGTCTCATTTGTTTATTTTTTCTTTTGTTTCCCATGCATGGGTAGATACGGTATTCGAAAAGATGCTGCTAAAACCAACATCAGTGTACTGCCTATATTTTCTTCTAGGAGTTTTATGGTTTCACATCTTACATTCAAGTCTTTAACCTATTTTAAGTTAATTTTTGGTAAGGTATAAGATAATTGTCTATTTTCATTCCTTTTCATTCCTTTTATTTTTTATTTTATTTTATTTTTTTAGTGAGGAAGACTAGCCCTGAGCTAACATCTGTTGCCAATCCTCCTCTTTTTTGCTGAGGAAGACTGGCCCTGGGCTAATATTCATGCCCATCTTCCACTACTTTATATATGGGATGCTGCCACAACATGGCTTGATAAGCAGTGCATAGGTCCACACCTGGGATCAAAACTGCAAACCCCGAGCCACCAAAACAGAGCATGCAAACTTAACCACTATGTGGTTAATGAAAGTAGGCAGGCCCTACTTTCATTCTTTTGCATGTGGCTGTCCAGTTTTCCCAATACCATTTCTTGAAGAGATTTCCTTTCTCCATTGTATATTCTTAGCTTGTTTGTCAAAGATTAGCTATCCATAGATGTGTGGTTTTATTTCTGGAATTTCAATTCTGTTTCATTGATCTGTGTGTCTGTTTTTGTACCTGTACCATGCTCTTTTGATTACTTTAAGTTTGTAGTATATTTTGAAGGCAGGAATTATGATGTCTCCAGCTTTGTTCTTTTTTCTCAAGATTGCGTTAGCTATTTGGAGTCTTTCATTGTTCCATATAAATTTTAGGATTCTTCATTCTATTTCTGTGAAGAATGTCATTGAGATTCTAATTGGCATTTCATTGAAGCTATAGATTGTTTTAGGCAATATGGACACTTTAACTACGTTTATTCTTCCAACCCATGTTCATAGAATATCTTTCCATTTCTTTATATCTTTTTATTTATTTATTTTTGTGAGGAAGATCAGCCCTGAGCTATCATCCATGCTCATCCTCCTGTTTTTGCTGAGGAAGACTGGCTTTGAGCCAACATCTATTGCCCATCCTTCCCCTTTTTCCCCCAAAGCCGCAACAGATAGTTGTATGTCATAGTTGCATATCCTTCTAGTTGCTGTATGTGGGATGCAGCCTCAGCATGGCCACAGAAGCAGTGCGTCAGTGCGCTCCCAGGATCTGAACTCAGGCCACCAGTAACAGACCGTGCGTGCTTAACCGCTAAGCCACGGGGCTGGTCCTCTTTATATCTTTTTTGATTTCTTTCAATAATATCTTATACTTTTCAATGTATAGTTCTTTCACTTTGTTGTTTAGATTCATTCCTAGATATTTTATTCTTTTTGTTGTTATTATAAATGGGATTATATTCTTGAGTTCTCTTTCTGCTAGTTCATTATTACTGTATAGAAATGCAATTGAGTTTTGTAAGTCGATCCTACCTGGCAACTTTGCTGTAGTTTTTGATTATTTCTAAAAGATTTCTGGTGAATTCTTTAGGGTATCCTTGTAAGAATAAGAGAAGAAAACAGAGATACAGAAACACAGGGAGAATAGAGCTGTGTACAAATGGAGGCAGAGATTAGACTAATGCTGCCACAAACCCAGGAACTACTGAGACTACCAGCAGATTACAGAGGCAGGAAGGACTCTTTCATAGGTCCTTTGGAGTCAGTATTGCCCTACTAACATGTGGATTTCAGACTTCTGGCCACTAGAACTGTGTGAATACATATTTATTGATTTAAGCCGTACAGTTCATGCTAATTTTTTACAGTAGCCCTGGGAAACTAATACAACCATTATTTAGAAGTTATAAAGTAATTGTTCTATTTAACATAAGTACATGATAAGTCATTCTTTTCCCATCCAGAAAGAGTAGGTTTTCCTTTCTGTGGTTTCCATCGAACATGTTTTCAATTGAGAGGTCAGCTGAAGAGAATCTGTTTCTCTCATCATCTACAGTTGTGTCTCCTTGTAGACAGTGTAGACTCTACAATAGGTAGAGTTGAGAAAAATTATGAGTGAATTAAATTTCTAAAAATGGGACCTTATTATAGATGCTCTATAAGGATAAAAAACTTGAGTGAAACTTGTGGTCAATAACTCTCTACCTTATTGCTAAGTCATTGTTTTCTCATCCTAGCCATAGGAATATTTCAGAGATAGCTCCCAACTCTTACAGGGTACCTCAAACTCTTTGGTAAGAGAGAATAATAAAAAACTAAGTGTACATTCATTAATTTTTTTGTCTTGCACAGAAATTGACTGATTTTAGAACAAAAACATATCACAAGTCTCAACCTATATTTTTACTTTGAAAGCACTAAAATTTTATTTTGGGGGCTGGCCCAGTGGTGTAGTGATTAACTTTGCCTTCTCTGCTTTGACAGCTCAGAGTTCACACGTTCGGATCCCAGGCGCAGGCCTACACAATGCTCATCAACCATGCTGTGGCAGTTTCCCACATACAACATAGGGGAAGAGGGGCAGAGATGTTAGCTCAGGGCTACTCTTCCTCATGAAAAAAAATTATTATCTACTGTAAACATTGTATTATCTGAGCAGGTAAAAGGGCAAAGGTTAGTACAGCCTTGCAATTAACTGTACATTAAAATTCCCTCTGTATGTGTTCACACAGAACTAGGACTACTTCAGAGGGCTTCATGACCTGGAAAATTCACATGGGATAATTCAGTTGTCTAGTAATATATTTTCTCAGGAAAAATCAGGTTAAAATAAACTTCAAAGCCCCTTCAGATCAAGAGAAACTAAAGCTTAAATGTCAGGTTTAGAAGGAGAAAAAATTGTGTTTAAAATAAGTCATTACAAGATAGTATTAGTAATAAAAATTCAACTGAGTAAATTTAAAGATTAAATTGGCTTTATGAAATGATTCATAAATTGGGAATCTTCCCATCTAACAACAGAAATGAGCTCCATCAAGCTGCAGAAAAGAAAAAGTTTTCTTTTTCTGTGGAAAAAAGAATGGTTTATCTTAGACAAAGGTCATTCCCATTAATGACTCAGCCAATCCCAGACCCCAGTATGGCCTAAAAATAACTCAAAGATGTCCACTATGTCACAGCATACACCTGACTCAGACTAGGAAGCTTGCAAGAGGAGGTACGGCATGGCTTCTTCTTGAATCTTTCTTCACATATTTTTCCACTCCTACTGACCTACTTACTATGCTGCCTCTGGCTACTACAGGGTGGGTAGGAGAGGAGGAGAAGAAGGAAGGGAAAAAAAGCCTTTATTTATGTGGACTTGCAATCTGGTTTTGTAGCCGATGCACAAAAGCCAGATCTTTCTCTTGCTGGACGCTCTGTGGTCTTTTTCACAAATCCACCCTCCTTTGGGAACTTGATGCTTTTCACTTTCTGCTGTCAGGATGCAATCTCCTGGTGGCCCCCTGCCACTCTACTCCTGGCTGGCTCCTCTCACAGGCTCCTTCTGCCTGGATCCACTCTCCTAGAGAGGCAGTCTTCTGGAGAGGGGTCCCTTTTTAGTGCCTTGACTGTACCCATTAGAAATCCACACACATTGCCAAGCCAAAAGTTCAAACTTTAAGCCACTCACACAGCAAACTTCTCTTTCCTCTCTGCCTGCACAGAAAGTGCCAGCCTTCAGACTTTGGGCATATCCTAGCAAATGTCAGTCAGCAGTCTGGGTACCCTCCGAATTCTAGGCGTCCTTTGCCTGGATTTTCTATAGACTTTCACACGAAGTTCTACTCTGGTCTTATAGCTAAAGATAGATGATGTGTTCCTACCTCTGAATGAGCATTCAAAGGAGAGTTGGGAGTAGAGGTAAAATCTACCCACCACTCTCCAAAAAATGCTCACTGTTCAGATTCTCTGATCAACCCTCAGCCCTCCTCACATACTCAGTAAGTTAGTGACAGATAAATGCCTATATGACTTGCTGTTTTGTCATGCCTGCTGATTGTCATTGTCAGTCATAGGATTGCAACCTAAAAATATGAAATATCTCATTTGCTCTCATGTTACAGCAGATTAAGGGGTGAATCATGCTGTCAGCATTTTCTGAGAATATTGGAAAGAGAAAAACCTACCAATGCAGTGATAAATATTTGGCACTTCAAGAGGCACTTTTACTTAATTGCACAAGCAAAAACTCAATTCTACAAATAATATACTGGATCCTCCAACCCAGAACAGAATGGAATGGATCAAAAACATGGTTTAGTCATTCAGAAGAGCAGTATAGTGACACTCTGATGGACTTCTATAACAAAAGGACTTGCCACATTTGTTAAAACTGTCTAATGTATGTATTGGAGAACATGTGGAGAAAAGGGAACTTTCAAACACTGCTGGTGGGAATGCAAACTGGTGCAGTCACTATGGAAAATACTATAGAGATTTCTCAAAAAATTAAAAACTTGTGACTCAAATCATACAGTATTTGTCTTTCTCTGAAATATCATAGTATCCAGCTATTCCATTGCTAGGTATTTATCCAAAGAACATGAAATAAATAATTCAAAACAATGTATGCACCCCTATCTTCATCACAGCATTATTCACAATAGCCAAGAATAGAAGCAACCCAGTGCCCATCAGCAGATTAATGGATAAAGAATATGTGGTTTATGTATATATATATATTGTATACGTATATATAGCATACATATATAGTATACATATATATATGTATACATATTGTATACAATGGAACACTACTTAGCAATAAAAGAACACAAAATTGTGCCATTTTCAACAACATGGATTGACCTTCTGGGTATTTTGTTAAGTGAAATCAGTCAGACAGAGAAAGACTACTGTGTGATTTCAGTCACATGTGGAAGATACACAAACAAACACATACATAAGGAGAACAGATTATGGAGTACCAGAGGAAAAGGGGGTGGAGGAGGGTAAAAGGAGTAGAGAAGCATATATGTGTGGTGACAGATAAAAAGTAGACTATTGGGGAGGAGGGAAGTCAAGATGGTGGCGAAGGCAGACTCTGAACTCACCTCCTCCTCCCACGGACAGAGCCAATTTACAACTACAGGTGGAAAAATTACCCCTGAGACTGAACTGAAAACTGGATAAGAGGAACTCCTGCAACAAAGAACAATACTAATTGAGGTTAAAGATGCAGAAACTCCCTTCTGGAGAGAAAAACCTCAGCTTCACAAGCCGCAGTGCCTCACGGCTGCCCAGGAGCATTGCACAGGTACGCAGCCCTCCCTGGAGGCGCAGGGCCCTGAGCCGGGGAGCGCCCCCACTGGGGGCATATTGTGGACCCAGCACAATCAGGGCAAGTGGCATAATATCTGACTTTGTCTGCTACTAAAACATTGGGGAGTAGCCCCAGAAAAGCAGGTTCACAAAGAAATTAAAACTGGCTCTTAAAGAGCCCACGAGCAAACTCACCCATTTCAGAAAGCAACCTAAAATCACCAGAAAGAAAAGTACACAGTGCTTTGGTGAAAAGAGACTCACCTAATAGGCCCTCAGTGCATCTCAGTGAGGGGTGAGACCTCTCCAGGGACTGGGACAGTGGTGGTGGCCATTGTTGTGGCCTGGTGTGGGCGTGCTGACACAGACGCCATTGGAGTTCTCCCTGAGGCCTGCTAGCCCAGGTCTGCCCCACCCACTGGAGCGCCGATTTAATCCAGCTCAGCCAGGGCAGGCAGCTCACCCTAGAGACTGGCCCCACCCAACAACAAGCCCTCAGGCAACTCGTGGGCCTGCATAGATTGGTGACTGGATTCTTTGCTGCCTGGCAACTGAGCTGACTTCAGCAGAGCAGGGCATGCACAAGGAGCGGGTGGAGAGTGTGGATTGGTGATGGAGTGTGTGGGGCTCCCATGGTGGAGAGACTGGGTCTGCTTCGGGTGGTCGGGGCACACACACGGGGCAGGACTGTGTAGACTGTGTGTGTGGACCTGAGGGAGGTACGGCTTGTCAGCTGCAGACTTGTGCTTCTCAAAGACCCACATAAGGGGTTTGCCCCACCTTCCAAACCCTGAAGCAATTGGGTGCTCCTGTGCCTGAGGTCATCCCCACCCAGCTGCAATCCTCAGAGCGCTGACAAGAGACCTGAAGGCTGGAGGCTTACAACAATTGTAAGGCCCTGAGCCTAACAACCTGCCACACTGGGGGCCTACTCACTTAAAAGAAATACTACAACACAAATGTGGTATTAGAACTTGCAGACAACTGTGCTGGGGCTGCCCACACTTGATAAAGAGACTGAAGGGCTCACAACAACTACAAGCAGCTGAGCATTACAACAGCTGGCCAGGAGCATAACTCGGCCTCCCTGGGCGCCAACAGGGAGAACGAACTGGCCACAACAGAAGGACACATGTAGCCCACAGAGGGGTCACCCCTGGCACATTGAGAACTGAGGGAAGCACACTGCAGGCCTCCTAAGCCATCACTTACATAAGGTCACTTATCCAAGAGCAGGAGACGTAGCAGACCAACCTAATATGTAGACACAAGCACAGGGAAAGAGGCAAAATGAGGAGGCAAAGGAATACATTCCAAGTAAGGGAACAGGACAAAACCCCAGAAAAGGAACTAAGTGAAACAGAAATGAGCAACCTACCTGACAGAGTTCAAACAAAGAGTGTTAAGGATGCTCACTGATCTGGGGAGAAGAATAGAAGAACTCAGTGAGAATGTCAACAAAGAAATGGAAGATATAAAAAAGAAGCAATCAGAAATGAAGAATACGATACTGGAAATGAAAAATTCACTAGAGGGACTCCAAAGCAGAGTAGAGGATACAGAAGAACGGATCTGTGAGCTGGACAAAAGACTAGAAGAAATTACCCAAGCTGAACAGGTAAAAGAGAAAAGAATTAAAAAGAGTGAGGACAGTCTAAGGGACGTCTGGGACAACATCAAGTGCACTAACATCCGTGTTATAGGTGTCCCGGAAGGAGAAGAGCGAGACAAAGGGGCAGAGAATCTATTTCAAGAAATAATAGATGAAAACTTCCCTGACCTAAGGAAGGAAACAGACATCCAGGTACAGGAAGCACAGAGAGCCCCAAACAAGATAAACCCAAAGAGGCCCACACCAAAACACATCATAATCAAAATGTCTAGAATTAAAGATAAAGAGAGAATCCTAAAAGCCGCAAGAGAAGTCAAGTTACATACAAAGGAAACCCCATAAGGCTATCAGCTGACTTCTAGGCAGAAACCTTACAGGCTAGAAGAGAGTGGCACGATATATTTAAAGTGCTAAAAGGAAAAAACTTACAGCCAACAAATACTCTACCCAGCAAGGTTATCATTCAAAATGGAAGGAGAGATCAAAAATTTCCCAGACAAGCAAAAATTAAAGGAGTTTGTCAACAAGAAACCAGTGTCACAAAAAATGTTAAAGGGACTGATTTAAGGGGAAAAGAGAAGATCACAAATAGGAAAAATTATCTATTTCCATGATAAGAACGTAATGGATACAAATGCACAAAAAAGAGGTTAGATATGATATCAAAAACATAAAAGGAGGGAGGAGGGGACTTAAAGAGTAGAGCTTTCAGACAGAGGTCAAACTAAAGAGACCATCAATTCTGTATAGAAGAAGAAAGGAACAGAGAAGGACTACTAAAACATTGAGGAAAAAAAAGAAGTTAAAAAATGGCAGTAAGTACATATTTATCAATAGCTACTTTAAACATCAATGGACTAAATGCTCCAATTAAAAGGCATAGGGTGGCTGAATGGATAAAAAAACAAGACCCATATATATGCTGCATACCAGAGACACACTTCAGACCTAAAGACACTCTCAAACTGAAAGTGAAGGGATGGAAAAAGATACTCCACACAAATGGCAATGAAAAGAAAGCTGGGGTAACAGTACTCATATCAGACAAAATAGACTTTAAACAAAAACTGTAAAAAGAGATAAGGGCATTACATAATGATCAAGGGAACAATCAAACAAGAGGATATAACACTTGTAAATATCTACACACCTAATGTAGGTGCACCTAAATATATAAATCAATTATTAACAGACATAAAAACAGAAATTGACAGTAACACAATAGTAGTAGGGGACTTTAACACTCCACTTACACCAACGGATAGATCATCCAAACAGAAGATTAATAAGGAAACATTGGCCTTATGTGACACCCTAGAACAGATGGACCTAGTAGATATATACAGAGCATTCCATCCAAAAACTGAAGAATACACGTTGTTTTCAAATGCACATGGAACATTCTCCAGGATTGATAACATATTAGGCCACAAAACAAGTCTCCATAAATTTAAGAAGGTTGAAATAATACCAAGCATCTTTTCTGACCACAACAGTATGAAACTAGAAATCAACTATAGGAAGAAAATCAGAAAAGCCACAAATATGTGGAGATTAAACAAAATGCTACTGAACAATGACTGGGTCAATGAAGAAATCAAAGAAGAAATCAAAAAATACCTAAAGACAAATGAAAATGAAAATATGACAGCCAGAATTTTTGGGATACAGCAAAAGCGGATCTAAGAGGGAAGTTTATAGCAATACAGGCCTATCTCAACAAACAAGAAAAATCTCAAATAAACAATCTAACAATGCACCTAAAGGAACTGGAAAAAGAAGAACAAACAAAGCCCAAAATCAGTAGAAGAAGGGAAATCATAAAAATCAGAGCCGAAATAAATGAAATAGACGCCAAAAAACAATAGAAAAAATTAATAAAACCAAGAGCTGGTTCTCTGAAAAGATCAACAAAATTGACAAACCTTTAGCTAGCCTCACAAAGAATAAAAGAGAGAAGGCACAAATAAGTAAAATCAGAAATGAAAGAGGAGAAATTACAACAGACAATTCAGAAATACGAAAGATTTTATGAGAATACTATGAAAAGCTAGGCCAACCAATTCGACAATCTGGAAGTAATGGATATTCTTAGAATCATACAACCTTCCAAAACTGGATCACGAAGAAGTAGAGAATTTGAATAGAAAAATCACCAGTAAGGAGATCGAAACAATAATCAAAAGCCTCCCCAAAAATAAAAATCCAGGACCAGACAGCTTCCCTGGTGAATTCTACCAAACATTCAAAGACTTAATACCTTTCCTTCTCAAACTCTTCCAAAAAACTGAGGAGGGGGGGAAGCTTCGTATCTCATTCTACTAAGCCAACATTACCCTGATACAAAAGCCAGACAAGGACTACACAAAAAAGAAAACTACAGGCCAATATCACTGATGAATATCGATGCAAAAATCCTCAACAAAACACTAGCAAATCTCATACAATACGTCAAAACGATTATACACCATGATCAAGTGGGATTTATTCCAGGTATGCAGGGATGGTTTAACATTCTCAAATCAATCAACGTGATACACCACATTAATAAAATGAAGAATAAAAATCACATGGTCATCTCAATAGATGCAGAGAAAGCATTTGACAAGATACAGCATCCATTTACGATAAAAACTCTGAATAAAATGGGTATAGAAGGAAAGTACCTCAACATAATAAAGACCATATATGACAAACCCACAGCTAATATCATCCTCAATGGTGAAAAACTGAAAGCTATCCCTCTAAGAACACGAACCAGACAAGGATGCCCACTCTCACCACTCCTACCTAACATAGCACTGGAAGTCCTAGCCAGAGCAATCAGGCAAGAGAAAGAAATAAAAGGGATCCAAATTGGAAAGGAAGAAGTGAAACTGTCACTATTTGCAGATGACATGATTTTATATATAGAAAACCCTAAAGAATCCACCAGAAAACTTTTAGAAGTAATAAACAAATATGGTAAAGTTGCAGGATAAAAAATCAACATACAAAAATCAGTTGCATTTCTTTACACTAACAATGAAGTAGCAGAAAGCGAAATTAAGAATACCATCCCATTTATAATAGCAACAAAAAGAATAAAATACCTAGGAATAAACTTAACCATAGAGGTAAAAGATCTGTACACCGAAAACTATAAAACATTGCTGAAAGAAATTGAAAAAGACACAAAGAAATAGAAAGATATTCCGTGCTCTTGGATTGGAAAAATTAACATAGTTAAGATGTCCATACTTCCTAAAGCAATCTATAGATTCAATGCAATCCTTGTCAAAGTTCCAGCAACGTTTTTCACAGAAATAGAACAAAGAATCCTAAAATTTATATGGAACAACAAAAGACCCCGAATACCTAAAGGAATCCTAAGAAAAAAGAACAAAGCTGGAGGTATCACACTCCCTGATTTCAAAATATACTACAAAGCTATAGTAACCACAACAGCATGGTATTGGCACAAAAACAGACACACAGATCAATGGAATAGAATCAAAAGCCCAGAAATAAACCCACACATTTATGGACAGCTAATCTTTGACAAAGGAGTCAAGAACATACAATGGAGAAAAGAAACCTCTTCAACAAATTGTGTTGGGAAAACTGGACAGCCACATGCAACAAAATGAAAGTAGACCCTTATCTTACACCATACACAAAAATTAACTCCAAATAGATTAAAGAGTTGAATGTAAGACCTGAAACTATGAAACTTCTAGAAGAAAATATAGGAAGTACACTCTTCGACATCAGTGTTAGCAACATATTTTCAAGCACCATGTCTGACTGGGCAAGAGAAACAATACAAAAAATAAACAAATGGGACTACATCAAACTAAAAAGCTTCTGCACAGCAAAGCAAACCATCAACAAAATGAAAAGACAACCTAACAATTGGGAGAAGATATTTGCAAACCATACATCTGATAAGGGCTTAATCTCCAAAATATATAAAGAACTCATGCATCTCAACAACAAAAATACTACCAACCCAATTAAAAAATGGGCAAAAGACCTGAACAGACATTTCTCCAAAGAAGATATACAGATGGCCAACAGACACATGAAACATGTTCAAAATCATTAACTATCAGGGAAATGCAATTCAAAACTACAATGAGATCACCTCTCGCCCATCAGAATGGCTATAATTAACAAGACAGGAAACAATATGTGTTGGAGAGGATGTGGAGAGAAGGGAACTTTCATACACTGCTGGTGGGAGTGCAAACTGGTGCAGCCACTATTGAAAACAGTATGGAGATTCCTCAAAAAATCAAGGATAGAACTACTATATGATCCAGCTATTCCACTGCTGGGTATTTATCCAAAGAACTTGAAAACATCAATGCTTAAAGATACATGCACCCCAGTGTTCATTGCAGCATTATTCACAATAGCCAAGACTTGGAAGCAACCTAAGTGCCCATCAAGGGACGAATGGATAAAGAAGATATGGTATATATACACAATGGAATACTACTCAGCCATAAGAAACGATGAAATCCAGCCATTTGTGACAACATGGACGGACATTTCAGGTATTATGCAAAGCAAAATAAGTCAGAGGGAGAAGGTCAAATACCGTATGATTTCCTTCATTAAGTAGTAGATAATAACAACAATAAACAAAAACATAGAAACAGAGATTGGATTGGTGGTCAGCAGAGGGGAAGGGGGGAGGGGGGAGGGCGAAAGGGATAATTCGGCACATGTTTGTGGTGATGGGTTGTAACCAGTATTTGGGTGGTAAACATGATGTAATCTATGCAGAAATAGAAGTATAATGATGTACACCTGAAATTTATACAATGTTATAAACCAATGTTACTGCAATAAATAAAAAATTAAAAAAATAAATAAAAAATAAAAAAATAAAACAAAAAAAATGTAGACTATTGGTAGTGAACATGATGCAGTATATACAGAAACTGAAATATAATAATATACACCTGAAATTTACACAATGTTATAAGCCAACATGATCTCAATAAAAGATTTTTTTTAATTATCTCTTTATTATTATCCCTAATACAAGATAGCGCATCAGGAAAATACGGTCACGTGCCACACATGCTACATAACGACATTTCAGTCAACAACAGGCTGCATGTGAGACAGTGGTCCCATAAAACTAGTACCATGTAGCCTAGGTACGCAGTATGTTATACCATCTAGGTTTGTGTAAATATATTCTATGGTGTCCATACAATGACAAAATTGCCTAACAACACATTTCTCAGAACTAATCACTGTCGTTAATCAACGCACAACTTTAGTAAATGTTGTATAATTAGTTCTGAAATGGACGGAGTGAGGGAGGGAGGGAGGGCTGGGTGAATGGATGGATGGATGGCTGGATGGATGGATAACAAGAAAACCCTGAGTCAAACATCCTGAGTTCCTTAGTCAACTTTATGAAGAGTTCTTATCATGTCCTTAAAAAGAAGTGACTGGAAATAGTAACAGAACTCCACAGTACATTCTTTGGAGTTTTTGGTAAATATTTATTTATCTTAATATTAAAACAGATGTAGTTCTGTTTCCACAGCACAGTTTGATTTCTCAGCTAATTCTTCTGTTAACTTCGCAAAGTCTCAGGTTAAAGAATCCTTCTGGCTATCCAATAAATTGATATATGAATTGAACAATCCTATCTGGCAGTTGAAATCAAGATAGCTAGACCCAGACTGTGGGCAAAACCAAGTTAACAGCCCTTGTGTATTTCATCTCTACCAGTTCAATTCTGTTTGTTTTTCCTAGTACAGGGCCATCTCTGTCAGTATTTGTGCCTGGAGGTCATCACACCATCCACAGTGAGTGCTAAATCATTTATCAAGAAAAGAACACTAAGAACAAAAATAGTGGTTTCAAGTGAAACTTGATTGCTCTTAGCCTCAAGCAATGGTTTTTCATCTAATGATAAGGAATTTCTTTCTCTTTCTGTTGAGTGAAAATTTTATTTCCTCTTGCAACACATAGTATCATATTTATTGATCTACTGCAAAGTCAGGATGCTCTGAACTTCTCTTCATTTATCCATGTCTTTTGATTTTTAAGTGAGATATTAGGTGTAAGTCTCTTACTCATACCCTAAAATGATGAGCTCCCCACTCCTCCCACCCAAGCAGTAACTCAGTTAATAAAATTTAAAGTCTGTTACCTTATTAAGATACTGTCCTATTTTCAGGCTATGTCTGGTGTGTGTGTGGGGGGGTGGGTGGGTGTGTGTGTGTGTGTTTAGTTCTAAAAGGGCTCATGGTCTAAGGTAGGAAACAGAGTGATAAGCTAATAATTGCTTTTATCCAAATAACTTCTGTTAAAGGAAAATTTGCCCAGGCCTTTGGGAAAGTGACTGCTGCATGCCCTGAGCATGATAGTCTTTGAAAGTCATGTTTCCATCTTTATGAGTCAAAATAGAAGAATAAACAGTCACAGGGGAGACTCTACAATCTTTTGTTAACCAATCAGAACTTCATAGAAATCTTCCTGCTATAGTTGTCTCTCTGTGTAATAACCCACTCCAAATCTAGAGGCTTAAACCAATACTACTTATTTTTTCTCATGATTGTCTGACTGGCCTCCAGTGACTGGTCTCAATTGGATGGTTCTTCTGCTCCATTTGGCGTTTGCTGAAGTCACTCCCTCATCTGTATTCAGCTGGCAACAGGGTTGAACTGGAAGTTTCAGAAGGCTTCACTTACATTTGGTGCCTAACTGCTTTTCCACATGAACTCTTCACATGATTTTCTTGGACCCGTTCAGAGCACAACAAACTTCTTAAATGGCAACTGGCTTCCAAGAGGGAGGAAGCCAAAATAGCCATTCATCTAAGTCTTGGTCTCAGAAATCCTAGAAAGGTACTTCCTCTACATTCTACTGGTTAAAGCAAGTCATACAAGTAGTCCAGATCCTAGGGACGGAAGTTGGAAATAGACTCAACTCCTTGATGAACGTAGCAGCATGCACATACAGGGGAGGATAGGAGTTGATGGAGACCACATTTGAAAACTACCACTTTCTAATATGGAATAGATTCCTCTTTGCCTAAGTTTGACAAGCTACACCACTAACAATAATTTCAATACTATGTGACAGGTTATATATAGAGGTAAATCTTGTTATCATGTTGTCAGGAAGGAGAAAATAATCAGCACTATCTTTGGAAGGCTGCATTTGGAAATTCTTCACAAATATGGTAATCTTGAAGCCTTTGAGCTTTAGCAGAGGTATTTAGAGTACCTACTGAGCTTCTTTCTATAGTGAAAATTTTCAGAGAATAAGAGCTGAGATCTCTGTATTAGTCAGGGTAGGTTAACTATTGCAGCAAACAGCTCCCAAATCTCAGAAGAGTCACACTTGAAAGGTTTATTTCTCATACATATTACAGTTCAGTGTAGCTCAACAGGTAGACTCCACTCCACACAGTAATGCAAGGACACGGGTCCTTCATCTAATGGCTCTACCATAGCTGAGGGGCTTGAAATCTTTCACTAGAAGATCTGCATTAGGCTATCCCTCAAAGAAAGAAAGAGGGTTTGGAGAACTGCATGGATGAAGAGTATTTATGAGCCAGGCCTGGAAATGATGGATGCATTAGCCTTCTCCAAAGAAACAGAACTAATTACTTTGCCTTTCTCAACTAAGCTTAATCATTTCTAGCTTTTTATTAAAAGTGAGAGATGTGTTACTTTTCCTTTTTCCATATCAGCAATAAGTCTGTTTCACAATCTTGTCCTTCATGTGTTCACTGGAGTAGCACTTTCAATTTCCTTCAAGAATTTTTCCATTGCATTCACAGCTTGGCTAACTGTTTGGCATAAGAGGCCTAGTTTTTCGGCCTATGTTGGTTTTAGACATGTCTTCCCTACTAAGCTTAATCATTTCTAGCTCTTGATTAAAAGTGAGAAAGGTGTGACTCTTCCTTTCTCTTGAAAACTTAAAGGCAATTGTAGGGTGATTAATTGGCCTAATTTTAATATTGTTTTGTCTCACAAAATAGGAAGGCCCAAGGAAAGGGAAAAAGATGAGGAAATGGTCCGTCGTAGAGCAACCAGAACACACAGAACATTGGTTGATTAAGTTCACCATCTTATATGGGTGCGGTCATGGTGCCCCAAAACAATTACAATAGTAACATCAAAAATCACTGATCACACTAACAAATATAATAATAATGAAAAACTTTGAAATATTACAAGAATTACCAAAGTGTGACACAGAGAGATATAGTGAGCAAATGTTGTTGGAAAATGGTGCCAATAGAATTGCTCAATGCAGGTTGCCACAAACTTTCAATTTGTAGAAAAATACAATATCTGCAAAGTCAATAAAGTAAATCTCAATAAAATGAGATATGCCTATATTGTGAATTGTGCTACCATGACCACTGGCATATAAGTATCAAGTATCTGTTTGAGTCACTGTTTTCAATTCTACTGGATATTATATTAGTCAGAGAGCTCCAGAGAAACATTTACTTATTATAAGATATTTGTGAAAAATTGACTCATCTGATTATGGAGGCTGACAAATCCCAAGATCTGAAGCTCACTGGAGACCCAGAAGAGTCAATGAAATAGTTCCAGTATGAGTCCAAAGGCCCTAGAACTAGGATACATGTTCCTATCCAAAAGCTGGCAGTCTTGAGACCCAAGAAGAGCTGATATTCCAGTTCATGTCCAAAATCCAGAAAAGACCAATGTCCCAGATCAAGGAGTCAGACAGCAGGAGTTCCCTCTTACTTAGGCTTTTGTTCTATTCAGATCTTCAACTGATTGGATGAGGCCCAGCCACCTGGGAAGGACAATCTGCTTTACTCAGTCTATGGATTCAAACATTAATCTCATACAGAAACTCCTCACAGACACATTTAGAATAATGTTTGACCAAATGTCTGAATATTCTATGTCCCAGTCAAGTTGATACATGAAAATAACTATCATAGATACATACTCGTAGAATTGCTGAATCACAGGTTAATTCTATTTTTAAGTTTTAGGAAAAACTTCCACATGCTTTTCCACAATGCCTGAATGACTTTACATCCTCACCTGCAATGCACAACAGTTCTAATTCCTCCATATCCTCACCAATATTTGCTATTTTCTAGGGTTTGTAAAAATAATAGCCACCCTAATGGATGTAAACTGTATCTCATTATGTATTTTATTTGAATTTCCACGCTGAAAATTATTTTGAACACCTTTTCATGTGCTTTTGTCTATTTGTATATCTTCTTTGGAGAAAAGTATATTCATTTTTTGCTCATCTTTTTATTGTTGAGTTGTTGTTCTTTATACATTCTAGATATCAATCCCTTATCAGATATGACTTGCAATATTTTTTCTTCCTGGAGGTTGTCTTTTTTTTTTTTTTTTTCGTGAGGAGATCAGCCCTGTGCTAACATATGCCAATCCTTCTCTTTTTTTGCTGAGGAAGACTGGCTGGCCCTGGGCTAACGTCCACGCCCATCTTTCTCGACTTTTTTATATGATACGCTGCCACAGCATGGCTTGCCAAGCAGTGCATTGCTGCACACCCAGGATCCAAACCGGCTAACCCCGGGCCGCCACAGCGGAGCGCGTGCATTTAACTGCTTGCACCACCGGGCAGGCCCTGTCTTTTCTCTTTTTTGATAGTGTTCTTTAGTGCACAAAAGTTTCTAACTTTGTTGAAGTCCATTTATCTATTTTTCTTTTGTTGTTCATAATTATAGCATAATATCTAAGAGTTTACTGCTGACAGTAAGGTCATAAAAATTACCCCAATGTTTTCTTCTAAAAGTCCTATGGTATTAGCTCTTATATATTTCTTTGATCCACTCTGAGTTAGTTTTTGTATATGATGTGAAGTTGAAGTCTAACAATTTTCTTTGCATGTGGAAGTCCAGTTGTCTGAGTTAAGATGGTATTTTAGTAAAGTTTCTGAATGAGAAAAGAATAATTGTTAACAGTGGTTGATACTATGACAGAAAATAATTCTCTGGAGATTTGAATCAGGAGGAACTTTGTTTTAACTATGTTCATATTGCAAATTCCAGACAGTCAGCAAATGCAGCACATAGTTCATAATGACATTTGAAACTTCAAATATTGGCATTCTCTGTTCTTTTATTCTCTCCAAAACCTATTGCTTCTAATATTTGCCTTGAGAATTATGTAGTAAAAGACAAGATAAACTCATTGATCCCCATTTGCAAGATATTAGTTTCAAAACTAACCCATCTATAATTATAGTAAATAGAATTTACAAATCATACGTTGAGAAGAGTTTACTATCCAGAACATCTAGAGAAATTCTACAACTTAACAACAAAAAATAAATCACTCAATTAAAAAAATGGGCAAAGAACATGAATAGACATTTCTCCAAAGAAACACTGATGATGAATAAGCATATGAAATGATGCTCATCATCACAGCATATTACCATGAAATACAAATGAACACTACAATAAGATATCACCTAACACTCATTAGGATGGGTAATATAAAAAAAGAAAGATGTATTGGAGAGGATGTGAAGAAATTGGAACACTTCTGCACTATTGGTGGGAATGTAAAATGGTATAGCTGCTATAGAAAAGAGTTGATAGTTCCTCAAAATGTTAAACATAGAATTATCATATGATCCAGTAATTCCACCTCTAGGTATGTACCCCGAAGAATTGAAAGCCAGGTCTCAAAGAGGTATTGGTACACCAATGTCCATATCAGCATTATTTACAATAGACAAAAGGTGGAAACATCCCAAGTTGTTCATCTAGTGAGAGATAAATGGATAAACAAAATGTAGTGTATATATATATATACTGTATATATATATACACACAATAGAATATGAGTCAGGCATAAAAACGAATAAAATTCTGATATGTGCTATAACATCGATGGACCTTAAAAACTTTATGCTAACTGAAAAAATTCAGATACAAAATGACAAATATTGTATGACTCTACTCATACGCAGTACCTAGAAAAGGCCAATTTATATAGAGAAAGTAGGTTAGAAATAACCAAGGTATGGGGGAGAAAGGAATCAGGATTTATTGTTTAACTGGTACGGAGTTTATGTTAGGAATACTAAAAAGTTTTGAGTATAGATAACAGTGATAGTTACACAACTTTGTGAACCTATTTAATGCTACTGATTTGTATACTTTGAAACAGCTAAAACAATAAATACATTACATATATTTTATTCAATAAAAACACAAAAAAAGGAATAAATAGAATGATTTTTGGTGCCTATGTTTTTGCAGGGTATATATTCTAACAAGATTGGTGGGACTGGGAGAGGGGCAAAAATTGAAGAAGCTGAACTTCAAAATACCAAACTAAAACATTTCCTTCAGGTCCATGATTCTGGGATTTTCTTTCTCACACATTAATTTGCAAGGATAAACACTGCAGGTCCTATTTTTCTAAGCCTTGATCTATTATTTTTGAAAACCCATCTATCACCAGAAGTTGTCAGGGTGTTCTTACTGCCTTCAACATCATGTTTTTGGAAATGAGATATACAATTTATCAAGCCAAAAAAGAACTACTTGGGTATCTGCCATATGGTCAGACCACGGACTGGCAAACTATGGTCTGTCGGCCAAATCCAGCCCCTTACCTCTGTTTGTGTGGCCCGCAGACATTGCTAGAGCAGGCTGGCATTGTGAGTCAAGAGACCAGCCAGGGTATCACCCTACTCACCAATTCCCACTCTATACCTGGAATCTGACCAATAGCCACTGCTCAGGGCCTATACTTGTCACCACTTACACACTGAGGTCTCTGCTTTTTGCAACTGATGGGCAAAGAGCAGCCCAGGAGCCTCCAGCCAAGTTGAGATGGCTTGGCTCTTCAGGAGGAAAGAGGAGTGTGCTGGGACCTGGAGGTCACTGAGGCAGAGAGTGAAACTGATCAGGGCAGCATTCCTCTCCCCCTTCACCCTACTTCACTTCTCAACAATCCTATCCCACCCCTGTTCAATCTAGCACCAGGCTCCAACCCTAGGTACAGTCACTCGTGTAAGGTCAGGGTCTCTGCTCTGAGAAGCCACCAGCCAATGGGTGAAAGCAGCCCTCACAGCGGCTAATCCCAACTTGGATTTGTGATAGTTAATCCACAAAACTGATTCCTAAAAATAGACTAGCAAACATCATAATGTAAAAAGTAATTCAAAATTACTTATAAAAACCTTATAAAACTTATAAAACAAAAAAACTTGTAAAACCTGAATATATGAGTATGTTAGTTTCCTATGGCTATTGTAATGAATTGCCATCAATTTAGTGGCTTAAAACAACAGAAATTTATTATCTGTATTATCTGAAGTTCAGGAAATCTAAATAGCGTTTAGGCACTAAAACCAAGGTATTGGCCAAGCTATATTATTTCTGGAGGTTCTAGGAAAGAATCCATTCCTTGTCTCTTTCACCTTCTGGAAGCTGCCTAAATTCCTCGTCTCCTGGTCCTATATCATTCCAACTGCGCTTCCAACACACATCTACTACTACAGATTCTGATTCTCCTTCTTCCTTCTTATAAGAACACTTGTGACAACATTGTGTCCACCTGGATAATCTATGATAATTTCCCATCTCAAGATCCTTAACTTAATCACATCTCCGAAGTCCTTTTGGCCATGTAGGGTAACATATTCACAGGTTCCAGGGATTAAGACATGGTCATCTTGGACAGGGGTGGGGGTGCAATTGTTGTGTCTACCACAGTACAGAAATTCTGATGAAACACATATCTCACCCTAAAGTATTATAATGATGTTAGATCATAAGAAGAGAACTCTCCAGTTCTATCATTTTTAAGATAGTGATTCAAATCAATCATCTTATATATGAATTTACTAAAGAGATCTAATGAATATGGAGGTCAGGGTGCATGTACATCAGAGTCAAAGTCAAGGGCAGCCAAGAGAATATATGTGAAATCCAGACTGAGAGATCAGAATAAAGGAGTCAGCTCACCTCTGATAAAGCAAGGAGTAAAGAGATTTTCAAGGGCCATTTAGTTGAAAAGCAGAGACTGCCTGGCTCTCTGGACAGGATATGGGCATCCTAAAGATAGGCTGCTACACTGACCAATGACTAAAAAGAGCTGATAGATAAATACCCTAGACTCTTGTCCCTTTTTGGAGTGATATCTCACATTTTTGAGCATTCATGCAGGACCACGTTTGGTAGTAAACAAGTTCACATGGATAAATGGATTATTATCATCTATTATAGATGAGAAACTTGGAGACATTAATTTACTTGCTCAAGATTACACAGCTAGGAAGTAGCAGAGCCCATACTCCCAACCAGGTCCATTCTTTCCCAAAGTTTAAATGCTTCAATATTTTGTTTTCAGCTAGCTTTGTCTCTATAAAAATGATGGCTAAGTAGGATATAATCCTAGTTTAGGTAACAGCTAAGGCAGCTCTCTTGGCAAGATAATTCTCAATCTTGCCATCTCAGTCCCTTTGCCCCAAAGGGGTAAGACTAGAGTTAAACAAAGGAGTACACTAATACTAGTCAAGTGATGGATTTAAGCAAGCATATATTTTTATATTTGAGTTATTCCATCTGAAGAATGAAAATTCAAGGTGACTCTCTTTTGGCTAGCATAGAAGTACAATGGAAAGGAAATCTGCCATCTTGAGCACGGAAGGAGGTGGGATGGAGCTAGGTCCTTGAAGGCAGGGAGAGAGAAAAGGAAGATAAACAAGAGAGATTTGCCTTCTGGCCCAGAGCAACTAGAGGGAACACAAAAGAAATATTTGCACTGGCTTTTGTCTTACTGGTGAGCCTTAATGAAAAATGAGTTCTTCCAGGTACAAGATGGGGCTACATGAACATTTGTGGACATTCCAGGGTGTAACGGCAGATACCTGTCAACACAGCTCTGCACTGGCAGCTGCGATGTAGGGTCCAAGAGATTTGTTAATAATATGAAGTATGCATAGTATTTCTTCTTTTTATAAAATATAAATTAGTATATTTATTCCTGCAATGTCGTACCCCAACATTTTGCCTCCTTGAATCCCCAAGAAAGGAGTCAAGTTGCAAAGAGTATCCTGAGATTTGCCCACAAATGCAGTCTACCTGTGGGAGTGTCTGTGCCAGTGAATTTCAGCCATCTTGGATGTCATAGCTGAAAAAACTTCTGAACTACCTCTCCAAAGATTATAACGCTCTTTCTATCTACAACTATACTTTTATAGTTGTATACTTCAGATATGGCTAACAGATGCATCTTTTTGATATTTTTCTAGTAGTAAATAGAAACACTTAAAGTTACTACATTTAAAAGAGATAAAAAGTCTATTAACCAAATCCACAAATCATGAAATTTAATCTTATTTCTATTCTCTTTCAATATTGAACACCAAAAGAACTTTCCAGTCAGTGGGGCATTTTTTCCTTCGATGTGACTTGCCCAGCAAAGTCATGGCCATGGATTTCTTGAGTCTGCTAAATTTCCTTGCAGGTTCAGTTTTATCAAAGATACACCAGGCCATGTAGAGTCTTCAGATTCAACTTTCATGACACGGAGTGTTTTATGTGACGTCTTACACAACGGCGAACAGATCTCTTTTGCAGAAATGTTGTATGTCTTAAAAATACTCGGCCAGGATTATTTTTCTGATATGTTCTAAAAGATCACAGCTAAAGAAAAGGTTTTCAGCATTTCTGTGTTCTTCAAAAATACATAATAATTACCATCAGTCTCAAGATACTAGAACTGACACTGAAGAAAGATGATGGAGACATAGCTCCTTGATCCTGAGAAGCTCGTAGATTTGCCCAAGAAAGCCAATATAAGTTTTTTACCTTCAGAATTCCTCCTTTAGGAATCAATACTTCATATTATCTCTGAGCTGATGAAATAAAATAGAACCACAAGTTGCCACATGTGCTTTGGAACTTAAAATTAAGCTACTATGTAAAGCAAGGCCTGCTTTTGTTAACTCTTAGAGTCAAACTTGAATGTCACAGTGCAGATTTGAATCCATTATGAGCTCACACAGTGCCACTCATCCTGGAAGCAGCATGTGCTTTGCACTTAGTCTCTAGGTCGAGTAATTGCAAAAACAAAACCAAAATCAGATGATGTGGTTTCAGCCAACAATAGCCCCTTCTCAGAGGCTATAATCACTGTTTATACTTTCCCTTGTCAGTCTGCGGGAGTGCCCCTCTCTGCTTTTCTTCTCCAGTTGGCAGCTGGTGCTGTGAACTTTTGGTTGAAACAAACATTCTTTCCTGGGGCATAAATGTCTGTCCCTTCGCTCTAGGTGACCACTGCACAGCCTGGAATTAAGTATGTCTTGGTGCAGTTTTCAGATTGGGAATGGCAATGCGTTGGAGGGGGAAGCTCTGAAAGGGGTAAAAATACGGCTGGATTCTTTCACTCCTGTGCCACACTGAGGTGTCCCTTTCCCTTAATGATCCTTGACTGGCAATGCCTCTCTGTGTTTCATCTCAGGGAGAATTTGGAGCTCATATTACAATATGACTTCTGGGACTTTGAAGTCAGCTGCAGGGGCAGAAGCACTGTGGTGATTAGAGAGCCAGCCCTCTCTGGGGAGCGGGATGGTTGCACAGTTGAATAGGAAATGCAGTTAAAAAGGAGCTCCTGGGCTGAAATCCAAGCAAAGTGTGGTTTTGGCCCCAAGCAGAAGAGGGCTCATTTAATCATACAAGAATGTTCATCCCTACGAGGGACTTGATTCAGAAAAACCCAAAACTTCAAAAAACAGAACAAAATGAAACCACAAAAACCCTCTGACTTGCCAGCACAGCAAAGAAATGCAGAGATTCTAATAACTTCAGTGCTGCCCATGTGAAATTAACTTAGCTGAGTCTCAGGATTCTGGTGAGAACCTTTAACCTTTTTGCTTCCCTGGAATCTTCATATTTCCCCAACAGCCCATGGACTTTTACTTTTTCTCTTCACTTTGCATGTGAACTCCACCTTTCTTCCCAGAGCTGGCTGATTTTCCAGAGGCAAGGCCTGTTCCAGGTGTATGTGTATGTGTTTTCTTCTGTTTTAGGAAACTTACCTCCATCAAAACTTATGTCTTCTTTCCTATTACCTCAGGCCATTGGTTCTCAAACTTGAGCTGTATCCCAACACCTGGAAGGTTGTTAAAATGTAGAGGGATTGGCCCCATTCTGGAATTTCTGATTCACTAGTTTCAGGATAGGCAGAAACTTGTATTTATAACAAATTGCCAGGTGATTCTCATACTGCTGGTCCGGGAACTACACTTCGAGAACCACTGGCTTAAGCCAAGCAACTTACTATGAGCTCAAGTTGGTTGTAGTGTCATAGGAAATTGAAGTCACCAAGATGTGCTAAGTTTGACCTCCAGTCAGAACACCTCCCAGCTGTATTAACTTGGGCAAGTCCTTGTAACTCAGAGGTTTTAAGTCTTGACAGCATTAAGAGTCACTGGTAACCTATTGTAACGTTTATACCAGACCCCATGCAAGATTCACATTAAATCTGACTTGTTCATTGCCCTCTCAGGCTTTTAACTGCATCTTGTTGAAAGGAAACATCGAGGCCACAAAAGGTTTTCTCCTTGAGTTTACTAACTAGACTTATTTCTACATTAACACCATGCCAGAGAGATGTTAACACACCTCAAAGTGCTGTAGGGGCCAAGGTTTACAGTGTCTGAAAATAAAAAAGTTGCATACATTCTTGTGTTTCATGAACACTTGCTTGAAATTTCAACCTAATCAATAGTTCAGTATCCATGTACCTTTATGTTTTCTGATTTCCAGACCAATATAAAGCTACAGAGAAATGCAATTTTCTACCAAGCGATTTCTTTCCCAAAGATTCTCCATTAATTTGGAATCAGTGAAAAGTTTTTTTTTTCTTTTTTGACATCTCAAGTGATCTGGGTTTTTGTTTTGTTTTTGTTTTGTTGATGTAAGAGGAGTTGGCAAGAAATGCAATTGGTTGGCCAATTTGTATTTATGTTTGAGGGTCTTATATTTAAATTAAAGTGTACTATTCCCTTTAACAACACAAAATTAATTTCCAGTTAAAGCTGCTAAAAAAGCTTCACAATATAGGAAGATAATATCTCCCACTTGCATGGTCACTTTACATTCCAGGCACTTTACAGTGATTGTCTCCTTTAACTGTTGCAGCCATGTTGCTGGGTTTACAGCAATAAAAAGTGCACTCTACAGAGATAGGAAACCTAGGCTCATAGAGGTTTGATATTTTTTCAATATTTAAATTCCTATGAGATAACAGTTCTGTTCACTCTTAGAGTATCATTAGATCATGAAACTTTCCAAGCATGGCTTCAAATACTGCTGACACATCAATGGCTTTGTTTATGTCTCCAACTCTAATGAATCCTCTGAACTTTGGACTTTAATGTCCAACAGAAATCTGTAATGAAGCATTTCCAAAATAGAGCTCCTCACCTCATCTAGTCCATCTCAGCAAATGTTAACTTGGTTGTACACTTTTATATCCAGTCTATAAGCAAATCCTATGAGTTCTGGTTTGGAAATATATCCAGAATTCAAGAATTTCTCTCGTGCAAGCCCCCATCATTGCCCATCTATCTGCATTAGCCTCCTAGCCCTCCTGTCAGCTTCCAGTCTTGCTATACAATAGCCAAAACAGTTTTTATACAAGACAATTAATATCACTCCTCTAAATTCTAGGTCTTTACCTGGCCCCACAAAACCCTGAACTCTCCCCTCAAGGAAAATCAACTTCAAATCCTTATTTGTAAACACCACATTTCACCACCATACCTGTAGCCACTTACCCCTGACTGAGCCATCAGCTGTCCAGGCCCTTCTCCACCCTCAGAACATTTGCACTTACTGTCCCTTATGCTTCAAATACCCATATCCTCTGATTGGCTCCCTCCCCTAAACTGAGGGGCACCTCTTATGGCCCATATTAAATACCAATTCTTCCAGGTCAAGAATACATGGTCATTCTTTGAGCTATTTTTTCCTAAAATTTTCTGTAAGGTTAAAAGTTTTCAAATAAATAAATAAGCTTCTCCAATGCTATTTTCCATTGTGAAACGGCAAACTAGGAAACTCCAACCCCTCATTCCCCATCAGAGACACTGAGTTAACAACATTACACAGACCAGAATATCTTTGTAAGAATTCTAGAGGCTAGTTGAGTATCTACAGCACTTAAACCTAAGTAAACCAAGAAGAGATTCCAACAAAAGACAAAGAAAATTTCATAGAGTTTTGTGCACAAGTCCACACCTCTCTCCCTTTTCTACGTAGCATGGCACAACTAAAAGGAAACCGCCCATACTCCCAGGACTCCTTCCTTAGGTTATAATTAAAAAGTGGACCATGAATCCAACATTCTGGATTGCCTGGGAGCTTCCCAAAGAAAAGTTTCTGTTTTGCCTAACTCAAAACACTAATGAGACAAGTAGCATAGTTTGGAAGCCGCTATAATCAGAGGTGAACACTGAGGCACATTAGAGCTGCAGTTTCACAGGCAGATGCAAGAGGGAGCAAGGGATTACAAGCTTCTGAGAAGAGGCAAAGGCAAGCTGTTTAGATTTTTTGAGAAAGTTTAAACATACACATAAGCCTAGACAAGGCACATCCATAAAGGTTTGAGAGTTCCTAGAACTAGAAAGTTCCTAGCTGGGCTGATTGGTGAAGGTCTTCCTAGCATGAAACCAGTCCATGAAGTCTAGGAGAGGTCATTGGCTTTTAAAATGCCCATATCTCAACAAAAGATTACAAGGCTTACAAGAAACAGGGAAACATGATCCAATAAAGGAAAAAAAATAAAACTCCAGAAATCAACACTAAAAAAAACACAAATCTATAAGCTGCTTGACACAAAATTTTTTTAATTGTCATAAAGATGGTCAATTAGCTCATAGAGAACCACAGTTTTAAAAAATCAGTAAAATGATGCATAAGCAAAATGAGAATAACAAGAAAGAAATAGGAATTACAAAGAAGAAACAGAAATTCTGGAGCTAAAAAATATAATAACTGAATTGAAAAATTCACTGGTAGATTTGATAAGGCAGAAGAAAAAAATCAGCAAACTTGAATACAGTCATTTGAAATCATTGTCAGATGAGCAAAAAGAAAAAGAATGAAGAAAAGTGAATAGAGCCTAAGGAACTTATGGGACACCATCAATCAGATCCAAATACACTTATGGACATCCCAGAAAGAGAAGAAAGAGAGAAGGAGCAGAGACCTTAACTTGAGGAAATAATGACTAAACAACTCCCAAATCGGAGGGGAAAAAAGTGGACATACAAATCGAAGAAGAGCACAAACTCTTCTTAATGAAGTTGGATGAAGCCAAAGAGACCACCCCAAGACACAATATAATCAAACTGTCAAGTTCAAGATAAAAAGAGAATCTTTAAAACAACAAGAGACAACATGGATGGAAATTGAGGGTATTATGCAAAGTGAAATAAGTCAGAGGGAGAAGGTCATATACCATATGATTTCCTTCATTAAGTAGTAGATAACAACAACAATAAACAAACACATAGAGACAGAGATTGGATTGGTGGTTACTAGAGGGGAAGGAGGTAGGGAGGAGAGCGAAAGGGATAATTCGGCACATGTGTGTGGTGATGGATTGTAATTAGTATTTGGGTGGTGAACATAATGTAATCTATGCAGAAATAGAAGTATAATGATGCACACCTGAAATTTATAGAATGTTATAAACCAATGTTAGTGCAATAAACAAAAATAAATAAATAAATAAAACAAGAGAAAATCAATTCATCACATACAAGGAAGCTTCTATAAGATTATCAGAGGACTCTTCAGCAGAAACTTTGCAGGCCAAAAGACAGCAAGATGATATAGTCAAGGTGCTGAAAGAAAACAACTACAAACCCAAAATAGTAAATCTAGAAAAGAATCCTTCAAAACTGGCAAAAGTAAGTCCTTCCCTATCAATAGTTGATTACACATAAATAGGCTGAAAGTGAAAGATTGAAAAAATATATATATTGCAAATACAACAAAAGAGTGGGAATGCCTTATATTAATATCAGACAAAAAAGATGAGACAAAAAAGGACATTATCAATAACCAAGGACAGTATCAATAACCAAGAAGATATAACAATTATACATATTTAAGCACAAAACATCAGAATTCCTAAATATAACTTTGACAGAATTAAAACACAATACTGGTAGTAACTTCAATAATCTGCATTCAATACTGGACAGAATAACCAGGCAGAAGGCCAATAATGAAACAGAGGATATGAACAACACTCTAGACCAAATGTAGCTAACAAACATACAAAATATTCTATCCAACAACAGCAGTATATACATTTGTATCAAGTACATATGGAAATTCTCCAGGATAGAGCACATATTAGTCACAAAACAGTTCTTAACAAATAGAAAATGATTGAAATTATGCAAAATATCTTTTCTAATCACAACGGAAAAAAACTAGAAATCAATAGGAAAAGATAAACTGGAAAATGGACAAATAAGTGGACATTCTTAAACAACCAATAGATCAAAGAAGTCACCTAGAAAATTAGAAAATAACTTGACACAAATGAAATAAAATACAACATACCTAAACTTTATGGGATGCAGTGAAACAGCTGTATAAGATTTATAGCTGTAAAAATGTACATTAAAAAAGAAGAGAGATGTCATCAACAAGCTAACTTTACACATCAACGTACTATAAAAAGAAGGACAAACTAAACCCAAAGCTAAGAAAAGAAAGAAACTGATTAGAGCAGATATAAATGAAATAGAGACTAGAAAAACAATAGAAAAAAATCAATAAAACTGTGTTGGTTTTTTGAAGTGATCAACAAAATGGACAAAACCTACGAGAGATTAAGAGAAAAAGAGAAGATTCAAATATGCAAAATTAAAAATAAAAAAAACAAAGCAGGCCACAGAAATAAAAAGAATTATAAGAGAAAACTGCAAATAAGTGTACACCAACAAATTGCATTACCTAGGAACAACGAATAAATTACTGGGAACACGTAACCTACCAGGACTGAATCATGAAGAAAAAAAGTCTGAACAAATCAAACTAGTAAGGAGACTCATTCAGTAATCAAAAATGTCCCAAGAAAGAAAAGACAAAGACAAGATTGCTTCACTGAAGAATTCAACCAAACATTTAAAGAAGAATTAATTCAAGTCCTCCTCAAGGTCTTCCAAAAAGATAAAAATTGAAAAGGAAACACTAACTCCTTCTATAAGCCAGTATTACTCTGATCCTAAAGCCAGATAAAGATATAATAAGAAAAGAAAATTATAGACCAATGTCCCTCAAGAATATTGCACTGATAGACATTCAATGCAATCCCTATTAAAATCCCAATGTACACCTGAAATTTTTACAATGTCATAAACCAATGTTTCTGCAATAAACAAAAAATTAAAAAAATAAATTAAAAAAAAATCCCAATGACATACTTTGCAGAAATAGAAGTAATCATAAAATTCATATTGAATATCTAGGTGCTGCAAATAGTCAAAAGAATTTGCAAAAGAAGGACTAAGTTGGAGGGCTTCACACTTCCTAACTTCAAAACTTATTACAAAGCTACAGGAATCAGAACAGTGTGGTACTGGCATAAAGACAAACATAAAGAACAGTGGAAGAGAACACAGAGTACAGAAACGAACCTTCATACCTATGATCAAATCATCTTCAACAGGCTGTCAAGAACCTCTTAATGTGGAAAGGACAGTCTCTTCAACAAATGATTTTGAAAAATCTGAATATTTGCATGCAAAAGAATGTAGTTAAACCTTTATCTTATACCATAACAAGAATTAATTCAAAATAAATTAAAGACCTAAAATTTAAGATCCAAAACTACAAGACTCCTAATGGAAAACATAAGAGGAAAATTTTATGATTGGATATGGCAATGATTTCTTGGATATGATACAAAAAGCACAGGCAACAAAAACAAAAATAGACAAATGGCATTATATAAACCTAAAAACTTGTTCATCAAAGTACACAATCAATAGAGTGGAAAGTCAACCTACAGAATGAGAGAAAACTTTTGCAAGTCACATATATGATAAGGGGTTAATACCCACAATATATAAAAACCCCCTACAAGTAAACAACAACAAACAACCCTACTAAGAAATGTGCAAAGGATTTAAATAGATATTTCTCCAATGTGATATATAAATGATCAACAAGTATATGAAAATATGCTTAACATCACTAATCATCACAGAAATGCAAATCCAAACCACAGCCATTAGGATGGCTACTGTGAAAAAACAGAAAATAGCAAATGTTGGTGAGGATATGAAGAAACTGGAACCCTTGTGCACTACTGGTGGGATTATAAAATGAGGTAACTACTATAGAAAATAATATTACAGTTTCTCAAAATATTAAAAATAGAACTATAATATGGTAATTCATATCATATGGTAAGTAGCAATTCTTCTGGATATATATCCAAAAGAATTGAATGTAGTATTGACAGAGATATTTGCTCATGTTCATAACAGCATTATGCATAATAGGCAAGAGGTGGAGGAAACACAAATGTCCATCAATGGATGAATGCATACATAAAATATGGTACATACATACAATGGAATATTATTCAGCCTTTAAAAAGAATGAAGTCCTGTCGCATGCTACAACAAGGATGAACTTTTAGGACATTATTCTAGGCGAAATAAGCCACTCACAAAAAGACAACTTCTGTATTCTATTGATTCTATTGATATGAGGTTCTTAGAGTAACCAAATCATAGAAATAGAAAGTAGAATGATGGGGCAGAAAGTAGGGGCTGAGAAGAGAGGAAATGGAGAGTTGTTATTATATAGGTATAGTGTTTCAACTGAGTGAGACAAAAATGTTTGAGACCTGTGAATATACTTACAATATACAACAATGTGAAAATACCTAACATCATAGAACTCTACATTCAAAAATAATTACAATAACAAATTTTTATTTTTTTACCACAATATAGATATAGATATATAGACACATACATAGATACATACATAGATAGGATAAGGCATGACTCAAACCCTTGTAGTTTCCAAAGTAAGATCTAGAAAATTTTCTATTGAAATAATGAAGAAGGTTACATCATGCCCAAGCTGTCCTCCCCAGCCTCTGTACACAGGGCAGCCACACAAATGCCTCAGGGACAGTGGTCCTATTCCATTCTTGGAAATTTATCTCACTAGCCCGAATTTTTATTTGGCCATCACTTGCCAAGCTAAGAACAAGGGATTTTAAAGCTGATCAAAATGACATCACAGTATTGCATGACAGTATTAAAAATGGGCCATTTGCTTCAGCAATCACCAGAATCAGGTTTCAAAGCATTCCACCAGATATAAACATGTTATGAAATTGGTATCTCTTCCATTTATAACATGCTATTGAGGATTCTGTGCTTGTTTTGTTCACTTTTTATTATTATATTGAGGTCATAACAGTTTATAACATTGTAAAATTTCAGGTGTACGTTATTAGTTGTCAGTTGTCAGTCACCATATATATGTGCCCCTTTACCCCTTATGCCCACCAATCAACCCCCTTGCCCTTTGTTAACCACTAATCTGTTCTTTGTGTCCATGTGTTTGTTTCTATTCCACATAGCAGTGAAATCATGTGGTGTTCATCTCTTTCTGTCTGACTTATTGCACTTAACACCATACTCTCAAAGTCCATCCATGTTGTTGTAAATGGGACAATTTTGTCTTTTTTATGGCTGAGTAGTATTCCATTGTACATACGTACCACATCTTTATCCGTTCATCAGTCAATGGGGACGTGGGTTCCTTCCACATCTTGGCTATTGTGAATAATGCTGCAATGAACATACAGGAGCATAAGTCTCTTTGAATTGTTGATTTGAAGTTCTTTGGATAGATACCCAGTAGTGGGATAGCTGGATTATATAGTGTTTCTAATTTAAATTTTTTGAGAACTCTCCATAATGTTTTCCATAGTGGTGGTAGCAGTTTACCTTCCCACTTTCCATCAGCAGCATATGAGTGTTCTCTTTCCTTCACACCCTCTCCAACATTTTATTTTTTTGTCTTGGTAATTATAGCCATTCTAACAGTTGTAAGGTGATATCTCACTGTAGTTTTCATTTGCATTTCCCTACTGATTAGTGATGCTGAAAATCTTTTCATGTGCCTGTTGGCCATTTTTCTTCTTTGGAAAAATCTCTGTTCATATACTCTGCCCATTTTTTGATGGTGTTTCATTTTGTTATTGTTGAGTTTTGTGAGTTCTTTATATACTGTGGAAATTGATGGATATATGATCTGCAAATATTTTCTCTCATTGGTGGATTGTCTTTTGATTTTTTTCCTAGTTTCCTTTGTCTTACAGAAGCTCTTTAGTGATGTAGTCCCATTTGTTTATTTTTTCTTTTGTTCTCTTGCCTGTGTAGACATAATATTCAAAAAGATGCTTCTAGGACAGATGTCAAAGAGTATATTGCATGTATATTCTTCTAGGTGTTTTATGGTTTCAGTTCTTTCTGTTTCAGTTTCAGTTCTCATTCAAGTCTTAAACCATTTTGAGTTAATTTTTGTGAATAGCAAAAGATAATGGTCTACTTTAATTCTTTTGCATGTGACTGTCCAGTTTTCCCAACACCATGTATTGAAGAGACTTTCCTGTTTCCATTCTATATTCTTGGCTCCTTTGTCAAAGATTAGCTGTCCATAAAAGTGTGGGATTATTTCTGGGCTTTCAATTCTGTTCCACTGATGTGTGTGTTTCTTTTTGTACCAGTACCATTCTGTTTTGATTACTATAGGTTTGTACTATATTTTGAAGTCAAGATTGTTGACTGGCTTTGTTCTTCTTTCTCAGAATTGCTTTAGCTATTCAGAATCTTTTGTTGTACCATATAAATTTTAGGGTTCTTTGTTCTATTTCCATGAAAAATGTCATTGGGATTCTGATTGGGATTGCAATGATTCTGTAGATTGCTTTAGGTAATATGAACATTTTAACTTTGTTTATTTTTCCAGTACACGGGCATGGAATATCCTTCCAGTTCTTTACATCATAATTCATTTCATTCAATAATGTCTCATAGTTTTCAGTGTATGTGTCTTCCACCCCCTTGGTTGAATTTATTCCTAGATATTTTATTCTTTTTGTCATGACTGTAAATGGTATTGTATTCCTGAGTTCTCTTTCTATATGTTCATTAATAGAGTATACAAATGCAACTGATTTTTGTAAGCCGATTTTGTACCCTGCAACTTTGCTGTGGTTGTTGATTATTTCTAACAGTTTTCTGGTGGATTCTTTAGGGCTTTCTGTATAAAGAATCATGTCTTCTGCAAATAGCTAGGGTTTCACTTCTTCCTTGCAAATTATGATACCCTTTATTTCTTTTTCTCACCTAATTTCTCTGGCCTAAACCTCCAGTACTACGCTGAATAAGAGTGGAGAGAGTGGGCATCCATGTCTTGTTCCTGTACTCAGAGGTATGGCTTTCAGTTTTTCCCTGTTGACTATGATGTTGGCTGTATTTGTCATACATGGCCTTAATTATGTTGAGATACTTTCCTTTTATACCCATTTTATTGATAGTTTTATCATAAATGGATGTTGTATCTTGTCAAATGCTTTCTCTGCAACTATTGAGACAACCACCTGATTTTTATTCCTAATTTTGTTAATGTGGTGTATCACACTGAATGATTTGTGGATATTGAACCATCCATGTGTTCCTCGTATAAATCACACTTGATCTTGGTGTATGATCCTTTTAATGTTATTGCTATATTTTGTTTGCCAATATTTTGTTGAGGATTTTTGTATCTACGTGCATCAGCAATATTGGCCTATAATTTTCCTTCTTTGTGTCATCCTTGTCTGGCTTTGGTATCAGGATGATGATGGCCTCATTGATGAGTTAAGAAGTGTTCCGTCTTCTTTAATTTTTTGGAATAGTTTGAGAAGGATAGGTATTAAATCTTCTTTAATTCTTAGTAGAATTCTCCAGAGAAGCCATCTGGTCCTGGACTTTTATTTTTTGGGAGGTTTTTCATTACTGTTTCAATCTCTTTACTTGTGAATAGAGATCTATTCAGATTCTCTATCTCTTCTTGATTCAGTTCTGGGAGAATGCAGGTGTCTAAGAATATATTCATTTCTTCTTGTTGTCCAATTTGTTGCCATATCGTTTTTCATATTATTCTCTTATAATCCTTCATATCTCTCTGGTATCTGTTGTAATTTCTCCTCTTTCATTTTTGATACTATTTATTTGAGCTTCTCTCTTTGTTTCTTAGTGACTCTGGTTAAGGGTTTGTCAATTTTGTTTATCCTTTCAAAGAACCAACTCTTAGTTTCATTGATCCCCTCTACTGTTATTTTGGTTTCAATTTCATTTATTTCTGCTCAATTTTTTATTATCTGCCTCCTTCTGCTGACTTTGGGCTTTGTTTGTTAGGCGTAATTTAAGATTACTTGAGATTTTTCTTGTTTGTATAGTTGGGCTTGTATTGCTATGAATTTCCTTTGTAGGACCACTTTTACTGCATCTCAGATGAGTTGGTATGGTGTATTCTCACTTTAATTTGTCTCCAGATATTTTTTCATTTCTCCTTTAATTTCTTCATGGATCCATTTGTTACTCAGTTGCATATTTGTCACTTCTCAAGATTTTTTCTTGTACTTGATTTCTGGTTTCATAGCATTATGGTCAGGAAAGAGGCTTGATATGATTTCAATCTTCTTAAATTTATTGAGGCTTGTCTTGTTTCCCAATATACGGTCTATCTTTGAGAATGTTCCCTGTGCACTTGAGGAGAATGTGTATTCTGCTGTTTTGATGGAGTGTTCTACATTTATCTATTAAGTCTTTTGGTCTAGCCTTTCATTTAATTCCATTATTTCCTTATTGGCTTTCTGTCTTGATGAATTGTCCACTGATGTAAGTGGAGTGTTGAGATCCCCTACTATTATTATGTTGCTGTTAATTTCTCCATTTAGATCTGTTAATAGTTGCTTTAAGTACTTCAGTGCTCCTGTGTTAGGTGCATATATATTTATAAGTGTTATGTCCTGTTGGTGCAGTGCCCCTTTTATCATTATACACAGCCCCTCTTTGTCTCTCATTGCCTACTTGAAGTCTACTTTGTCTGGTATAAGTATGGCAACACCTGCTTTCTTTTGTTTGTCATTAACTTGGAGCATCCTCTCCCATCCCTTCACTCTGAGCCTGTGTTTGTCTTTAGAACTAAAATTTGTTTCCTGGAGGCAGCATATTGTTGGGTCTTACTATTTAATCCATCCAGTCTCTCTGTGTCTTTTGATTGGTGAATTCAATCCATTTACATTTAGAGTGATTATTGATATATGAGAGCTTAATACTGCCATTTTCTCTCTTGTTTTCCAGTTGTTCTGTATATCTCTTGTTACTCATCTCATCTCATGTATTTCTGACTGCCAGTTCAGTTTTGTGACTGTCTATAATGGTTTTCTCATTGTTCTCTTTATTTGTCATTTGCATCTCTGTTCTAATTTTTGGTTTAGTGGTTACTATTTTTTGTTTTGTATAATAGATCTCGTAGATGAGATAGTCCATTTTCTGACAGCTTATCTCCTTAGTCTAAGGAGATAAGTCCATCCCTTTCCTCTTCCAACTAAGTTATTATTGTCACAACTTATTCAATTTTCTATTGTGAGTCTGAGGTTAAAATGAAGTGATTATATTTCTTTTTGATGCTTTCCTTCAATTTGTCTTTAATGTTATAATTAACTTTTTGCTAATCTGTTCTGACAGGGAGCTGCAATTTTCTGATTTTGTCTACTTATTTCCTTGCTCAAGGTTTTGTAAACTGTTTCTTTTTTTGTCAGGTATGAGGGCCTTCTTGATCATTTCTTGTAGAGGGAGTCTTGTGGCAATGAACTCCCTCAGCTTTTGTTTATCTGGGAAAAGTTTTTATTTATACATGCTATCAGTAGGACAGTTTTGCTGGATAGAGTATTCTTGGCTGAAAGTTTTTATCTTTCAGTATTTTGAATATACCATTCCATTCTCTCCTAGCCTATGAGATTTATGCTGAGAAATCCACTGAAATCCTATTGGGGGTTCCTTCGTGGTTTATTTTCTTCTACCTTGCTGCCTTTAATATTTTTTCTTTGTTGTTGACTTCTCCCAGTTTCACTAATATATGCCTTGGAGAAGGTCTTTTTACATTGACGTAATTAGGAGTTCTATTAGCTTCATTTACTTATAAATCTATCTCCTGCCCCAGGTTTGGGAAATTCTCAGCTAGTATTTCTATGAACAAGCTCTCTGCTCCTTTCTTCCTGCCTTCTCCATCTGGACTACCTATAACCCTTATGATACCTAATATCTATAACCCTCAATTTCCTAATTGAGTCAGATATTTCTCCAAGAATTTTCATTTCTTTTTAGTCTTAGTTCTCTCTCCTTGTCCACCTGAAGCATTTCTATATTTCCATCCACTATATTACTAATTCTGTCCTCCATAACATCAGCTCTACATTTTAAGAATTTCAGATTTTTTTATCTCATTCATTGTGTTCTTCATTCATTATCTCATTCATTTCCAACATTTCTGCTTTTTTTTTTTTTTTAATAATTT
The DNA here is from genome assembly GCF_057802395.1 of Ceratotherium simum simum. Classification (NCBI taxonomy): domain Eukaryota; kingdom Metazoa; phylum Chordata; class Mammalia; order Perissodactyla; family Rhinocerotidae; genus Ceratotherium; species Ceratotherium simum. The sequence continues at coordinate 10,301,712 of NC_141941.1, forward strand.
TGATCCCTTTGGGAAGAATTCCCTCTGCTCATTAATTTTATTCCTGAAATCATTGAACTGTCTTTCTGAGTGATAACTATTTTGAATTCTCTGTCACTTAGATTCAAAATTTCTGTGACTTCAGGATTGGTTTCTTGATACTTGTCATTTTCCTTCTGGTCTGGAATGTTAATATATTTCTTCATGCTATTTCATAGGGTGAACCTTGTCCATCTCATAGTGGTAGTATCTAGTCACAAATTCCACCTGCAACCTCTGGAGGAGTTTTTTTTTTTTTTTTTTTTTTTGAGCTTGTTGTGACCTCTGTCTGTTGTGCCTATCTGCTGGAATTTGTACTGATAGGGCTTTCTGCATCTGGCCACCACTGCTTCACACACATAAGTGTAGGTGCTCTGGTGGTGATACCCTGCCCTTGACAATCTGTCCAGCTGATGTTCCAGGCAAGATGGAGGGGATGGGTGCCCTCTTTGCCACCCATGCTCTCCCTCTGCACTCACTGGCTGCCTACCTTTTATGGTCAGCTTTGTGAAGATGGCCCCACAGTGGCTTAGCCACCTCACTGTGGTACATTCCTGCAGGCTGAGGAGCAACTCTGGGAGGGAAGCATTACAGAAGAGGGCTACCTTTTCCCTTTTCTCCTCTCAGAGTCACGTGCCAACCACTGTGGAAGGTCCTGCACCCTAGATTGCTACAACTGGGTAGAAGTAGGAGATCCACTAACTTCCTTCCACTGCCTCCTGGGGAGTCTGGCACACCCGCCTTAGATTCAAAATTTCTGTGACTTCAGGATTGGTTTCTTGATACTTGTCGTTTGCTGCATGGCTGCAATGAATCTCTCAGACTTCTATTGTGTTGTGTGAATGTCCTCTGTAGGTTCATGAATGTTGTTTTCATTGTATCTCAGGGGGGATGGTCTAGGAGAACAGCTCACTCTGCCATGATGCTGAAATCACTCTGCTTGTCTTATTTTTACAAATAGAGTTCAACCATTTAACTTTGAATAAGGTTCCAACATTTATAAGTTTACACAGAGCGTCTTTAAAAAAAATCCACATTGCTATTTGGTTGTTCCAACACAAATGCAAATAAATCTCATAAAAGTTGCACGTAGGCTCATTCCTAGCACACCTTGGATAGCAAATAAACAGCCATTACTGTGCCTGTGAAGATGGAGTCTTGTAATGTTCCTCAAGTTAGATATATAGGCTTCCCCTTATGTAAATCATTTTGAAGGTTATAAGCTGAGTCTGATGAAACACTGCCCAAGTGAAACATACATAATTTTAGGCATAATATTCCAATTATGTAATTCAATACCTCTCTTCTTTAGGGTTCTCCTCTTTTACATCTCAGCATCTGATAAGGAATAGTGAACATAATTTGCATATGTTGATAATTTAAATTAAATAATTCTCACATAAGTGAAATAAATTGCTGAAAATTTTTGAGCTTCTGTAACTTATTAGGCCAAAATTATATCTATTTACATTTCTTCTCCTTTGTAAGTTCTTTTGGAAGTAATGAATAGGGAATTCTAATGTTGTCTGGTTGTAAGCAATAGTAAACATTGAATATTGAATGGTTTACTTTTAGTACATTTACTTTTCCTTAAAAGCCACATACATATGTGCTTTCCCAGGGGATGTGCTAAAAAGCGCTTAGAAGAAATTTGCATTTCATTTTTAATATATCCTTTATTGGTGTCCTTTAACACATTTCCTTAGTAATAAAGAAAGCAAGAAATAGGATTACATACCTCATTAGAGAACTTCTTTTTCACAATAAATTTAAATTTTTTACATTAATCCAGAAAAAAATCAGAGAAGTTATACAAATGTCTAAAACCTGGAAAAGTAAACACATTATTTTTAGAAATGTTTATTTCACCTCCACATCCCAGTTCTACTCATCTCGCCTTTCAGAGCCCCAGATAAAGTGGATGAAGTTCTACAACTGGATATAGCAAATACGTTCAGAATCCCTACCCAAGTACTTTTACAAGAAAGTATAATAAAGCTCAGCAGCATGTTCCCCAACACTCCCAACAGACATCTCTACGCTAAGCACTGGGGAGAAGGACACAACTCCCCTTGGTGACGTTGGCCCAGAGTAAACTGTCCCCTTATCCTTCCATGGCCTCAGCTGGAGGCGGAGGCAATTCTGTGGTTTCAGTAACCTCTGGCTGTATGCTCACTGTTTGTGTTCCCTTCTGAAGTTCCCTGTTGCAGCTAAAAGGGAGTTATATAAATCCAGCTTATGACTAATACTCTTTTGGGAGGCCCTACAGGAATAAGAGGGGAAACACATGAAGCAACCTTTAAGACTTTTTAGGATTTCAAGTCCAGAGAATCCAGCTTCACTTGCACATTTTCCATGGAAATTCCAATAACAACTAATATTAGGATCTGTTACTCAATATTTATGTGCTGGAAAAGAGACAACAAATTTCATTATAATTATAGGACCAAAGATTAAACTCGTTACTGTTGACAGGATATTTCCACATGGAAGTGGCAGTTTTACACTATTCTTGAGGGACCAATTAATTACAGAAACAAATTTTCCATAGTCTGTCAGCATGATCTGACTTTTTTTAACATATATTTTCTCCAATCAACTAGAAGTTTTATAGAAACACATTTGTAGCTAACTTTTTAGCCAAAATGAAAATTTTTATTGGGGCAAAGACTCCAGGAATTATGGATTCTGATTAGGAGTTCTATGCCAAATCTGGGAGAAGGAGTGGGGGGCTTTAAGATTATAAGAAGAATGTCCAGAGGAGTTCAGCAAGAGAGAGAGAGTAAAGAAGACGGGAAGGACAATGACACAATGATGGCATCCAACACAGCAGACAATATTCCCCTCCCAAGGACCAATCCCCTTTCCTTATTAAGAGAATCTAAATTTCATTCAGAGACTAATATGCGTAGCTAAAAATGTTCCTTCTCAGACTCATGTGCAGCTAGGTGGCACCATATGACCAAATTCTAGCCAATGGACGTAGCTTAGCATCTCTGGGAAAGCTTTGCTGTCCTGATATAGACATTGCTCCTCATTACTCACCTCTTCCTCCCTTCTTCCACTCAGAAAGTAGATATGATACCTGCAGGTTCAGTAACTATCTTGTGACGATAAGGCAATAAGACAAAGGACAAAGAGTAAAGATGGTGGGAAAAAAAAATATCAAAAGAGTATGGATCCTTGGTGACATTAGAGACAGTCCATAGTACCACCCCTAGGTTTCTTATTCACCTCTTCACTGTCTGTCGGGTTTTCTCTTACTCACAACCAAATGCAAACCTAACTGATACATCAAAATCCAATGATAAATAGAGAGGGACAAAAACTAAAAAATGAGCAAGTGGGATAATTTGTATTCACACTTTCCACAGTAGACCTAAAAAATAGCTAATTCCTTCCCAAAGAAAAGCCAGAAGTCCTGGCTAAAAGAACAAATGTATCATTAAATTCAATACAAAGATGCCCAATGGTCAAACTGGCTGTCTACAATTTAACTCTGTCCTTCTGTGCTTTGATTGGTAGTAAGGAAGTTCATGCTTTTACATTAAAGCTGGACATTTTGCATCCCACAAAGAAGAGGATGGAAGACATTTAGAATCAATTTGATATTTATCTTGCAATCCCTTTGGAGGAGTTCCCACTGAAAACTCAAATGATGCACCCTCTCTGCAGCTGTTTTTAATAAGATCTGAGAGGAATAACAGGTAGTAACACTGGGTAGCCTGTTTTTACTCTTGTATACACTATTTGGAAATTGAAGCACATTTACGACCAGCTAGCAACATATAGGATACAGCCCATGGAAAGTGCTGGACTGATCAATATTTAAGAATGCCCAGGCAACAGCAATAGATAAAAAGAAGCAAATGAAATGGGGATGCAAATCAACGATCAGGTGTGTATATCCTAAAAATAAGGATGAAAGCCTTTGTATGGGAGGAAATGCACTGCAGCACTAAATGCTCCAAGAGTCATCATGTAGTCCCATGACACTGGACTTATATAGAAAAGTGATTCTTCACATGCACCATAGAGGGTACTCCTGAAATTGGTTCAGAAACTCATAAATGGGCAAAATAATAGGCTGAAAACAGGAGCTAGAAATGGGATGGTCATGAGTATAAGCACTGGCATATTTGCAACTTTCCCTCTGTTCAAATTTAATTTCTTATTTGTTTTCAACAAAATAAATGCAAATGTGATTCAATAACATAGCAGCAAAACTTTAGGAACTAATATAAAGGGATATTTATACCCAGACACCCCTTTGCCGTTTGGACTCAAAGCTTCATGCCTGTTCCTAAATTGCAAATATCAACCTTGAGCTGGTGGGGGAAACTGTTCAGCATTTGTGTTCCATGTCCTTCTACAAACCACATTATTTACATTCATCCACATGTCCCCTTAGCAGTTAATATACTCATTAAGAAACACAGTTTAAACACATAAGAGGTTAAAGCTACAAAATGACTGTTCATTGATGTGTATTTAAATAAGGAAAGGCTCATCCTTTTTCGCCTCCTATCAAACAAAGCTTTGTTTCTGCTGTCCCCAGCACATGATTATTCCCTTGGATAATAGCATTTCATTTGTTTATTTCCTTTAAAGTGACCCAGCTTTGTGTTTTTTCAAAATAATTGCACCTTTGATTCTAATTAAACAGGATGGATTCAGGGTCCTGGTTTGCCATCTGAGCCATATGTGTCAGAACATCCTTTTTCATGATGATGCCAAGAGTTTCCTGGAAAAGAAACAAAATAAAGAAAAGAGGTCAGGTATCCCTGACCCATGCTTGTCCCTAAAACCCAGTGCCTTTTTATACCTGGGTACACAGAGACAACATTTCCCCGCCTCCACACCTGGTTGGGTGGGGCAACTGAGTGAGCTCTGGCCGGTAGTGTGTGAGTGGAGTTCACAGATGCCCCTCCCAGGTCACCAGCACGTTTCCTCACACTCTCTCCTCATCTGCCAGCCAGAGGCAGAGGAGCCAGTGAAGGACTCCATGGTCACAGAGGATTGACGCAGAGGCCACCAGATTCAAAGACCTGGGTCCTTGAATGACAATGTGGTGCAGAGCCCACACCTGCTGTCACACACACTGGATGTGACAGGAGAGAAATATCAATCTTTATTATATTGGACCACTTAAATTGCAAGGTTGTTTACTGCAGCAATAAGCATACAATGACTAATACACACTCTTAAATTTTAAGACTGGCCAATTACTTAATGAAGGAAATCATACGGTATTTGACCTTCTCCCTCTGACTTATTTCACTTTGCATTATACCCTCAATGTCCATCCATGTTGTCACAAATGGCTGGATTTCGTCGTTTCTTATGGCTGAGTAGTATTCCATTGTGTATATATACCACAGCTTCTTTATCCATTCGTCCCTTGATGGGCACTTAGGTTGCTTCCAAGTCTTGGCTATCGTGAATAAGGCTGCAATGAACACAGGGGTGCATGTACCTTTGCAAATTGGTGTTTTCAAGTTCTTTGGATAAATACCCAACAGTGGAATAGCTGGATCATATGGTAGATAATAACAACAATAAACAAACACATAGGGACAGAGATTGGATTGGTGGTTACCAGAGGGGAAGGGGGGAGGGAGGAGGGTGAAAGGGATAATTGGGTACATGTGTGTGGTGATGGGTTGTAATTAGTATTTTGGTGGTGAACATGATGTAGTCCATGCAGAAATAGAAGTACAATGATGTACACCTGAAATTTTTACAATGTTATAAACCAATGTTACTGCAATAAACAAAAAATTAAAAAAAAAAAAAAAAAAAAAAAAAAAAAACAGGCCAATTAGAAAAGAGTTTAAGAAAATCAATGTGAAAACTTGAGCAAGCCACAGACCTCCAAATATAAGTATTTTAAGTGTAAGGAAATTTAAACATAAGAAAAATTGGTTCTGTTTTTATTTCTATTTTACTGAAAGAGTGAGGTTGGACATTCACCACTGACATATGTGTACATTGCCTTTTCTTCCAATATTCTATGTCTTTCAACTTATAAAAACAAAGCCATTTAGAGTCACTTACATATGGCTATCTAGATTGTACATCGTACAAATTCAGGCAGCATACTTCACAAATACTACAATGTAAATAGTGTCCCTGCATTATGCAGTACACACTTGCACAATCATCCATGATAGCCTTGTTAGCAGGTGGATTTCCTGCTAAATCTGGCTGGATTTCCCAGATTCTTGTTCACCTTCACAAAGGCCTTTGTGAGCAAACACAAGCAAGAAAGTTTTAAGCAGGAGTTTATCAGCAAAGCAAAAGTACACTCCAAGAGAGGGAGCGGGCAGGCTCAAGGTGAGCGACTGTGCTGAGGTTTGGGTGGCTTGTGGATTACATAGGTCTGTTCATTTGTGAAGAGGGGGAAAAGAAGGGGTCTGAAGGGGTCCTACCCAATCGGCTTGTTGTCCCCTCGTCCACGTCGGGAGGGGGAGTTTTTCTCCTTGGATGGTCCTTGGTGGATTGTCATGGCTTCTATCCCCCACAACAGGGGTCAAAACCGCAATGTAAATTTATTATGATTTCAGTATAATGAGGGTGAAGTCATGGCGCAGCAGGTAGAAACTAGCTATGTGCATGTTGGGCTACAAAACAGCATGTTGTGGGTGTTGACAGGTGCCATCCAAGGAGGCTTCTTTTTTGGTTTGTTAGCTTTTATCCCTTCCCCTGCTCATGTCTGACTTACTACCTGCCTACAACAGCCTTTTTTTACTCTTTCTTTTATTAGTTAAATGACTACCTGCTTTACCAAATCATGTTCTCTGAAGTAAATGGAAAGTTTGAAGGAAAATGTGCCTAACTTCTTTGGCAATAAAAATTTTCAGAGCCAAATAAGTTTACAAAATACTGCCCACTACATTTCTTTTCACATGCAAATAAAAGAGAATGGAGAAGCAAATTGTAATACTGTATAGCTATTCAAATGACAAGTTTCTCTACATTTATATAAAATGATAATATAAGAAAAATCAGAAAATAAAGACATAAATACAGTAGCATTTATTTAATTAAAACCAAATTACTCAAACTCTTATTAAATATGAAGAGAGAAAACAAGTAGCAAAAGTCCTATATAGCGTTTAATAAACAGTACTGGGCGTATCCCTTTATCCATAATTTAAAACTTAGATCCCTTTCTTACTCCATATACTAAAACAATGTGTAGGTAGCTATACACAGATTACAAAGAAATAAAAACATCCCTTTCACAATGACCAAAAAAAATTGAATCTGACACAATTTAAGTGGCAGGTAAATTTGATTAGATTCTCTTTACCTAAAAAGTAGGCAAAGCAAATAATTTAAAAGTAAAAATTCCTTAGCACTTGTAGACAAGAGCAAAAAACACAGCTCTAAATACCTGTATATTTTACTGAATTTCTTCTATGCATGCATATTTAATTCCAGTAGAAAACTAGCCTAAAACAAATAAAACTATACAAGTCAATTACATCTGGATGCCCATTAGTGAAACTGTCAAAGCAGAATTCTGACTTCTTTTTAAAAACCTAGAGTAAATGATTTATTTCTTGCATTAGTTTCCTCATTTATCACACTAGAGGATATAGTAAATACTTCTCCATGCCACAGAAACATCCTTAGGAAAGAGGATAAGAGAAAAGGGACCTTGATCCACATGCCAAACAGAAAGAATAATGACAATCTGGATTACAAAATATTGAAAGAAAATTTCACAAAAAAAAAAACTGGGAGAAACTCTTGATAAATTGTAGGAAGCAGGATAGACTTAGGATATCAGCATTTGAATACCCCAATGTAATAATTAGGTCAATGCTTATTAATGGATAGTAATAATTATCAATGACAAAAATTATCAATGGATGCTAAAACCGCTAGGTAAATGGGTCCTGGAAAACAGAAAAGTCACACTGTCTCAAAGAATTACTCCATTATGTACAAAAAGAACAAGGTCTCTTTACACAAAAAGGCTCTCATCAAGTGAAGGAATCTATTATCAAGGAAGTCAGATAAGTTGATGTTATGACACCATCTACTCGTAACATTGCCAAAAACTACTTAAACTAAATTGAACCATGAGAAAGCAGTCAGACAAATTCAAAATGTGAGACGGTGGCCTGAACTTTTCACAAACACGCAACAAAAATCTATGTCATGAAAAACAAACCAAAAAAATGCAGGGAGATGTTCTAGACAAAAGACTAAAGAGGCAAAACAACCAAATGTCATGCATAAACCTTAACAGAATTCAGCATTAAATTTGAATATGTTCTGAATATTGGATGATATTTTGGGTTAATTTTATGTAATTAAGGCATGGTGGATATATTTTTAGAAGTACTATTCTTAGAAGATGTACACTGAAATATTTAGAGATAAATTATCCTGATATCTGAAATTTATGTATAAATAATCCAGAAAAAAAGAAAAAGAAAAATAAATGTGGAGAAATGTTAACAGGTGAATCCAGGTCAGGGTATATGAGGGTGTTCATGGACTCACTGTTTCAAACTTTATTATAAATTTAGAAAACATCAAATTAAAAAAATTTGCGATAGGGTAGATTCCTATATGGAGTGGACTGATGGGGGAGAAGGACAGAGGCAGGAATCGTTTTTCATACTTTTTAGGACTAATTAACTTTAACCACATTCATGTATTACTTTAAATAACTTTCTAAAATTAATCAAAACACAGTACTATTTAATGATGCTTCATAAAACAAGATGTTGTTATAGTAAAACTGCCAAATTTATTTTGCCCTTCAATTTTCTTTGCATTAAACATTCAAAATAAAACTATCATTTCCAATGCTTCCCTTTCTATGCCATGTAAAATTTTAAAATTTGCAACAAGACAAATACAACAGAATTAAATAAATCAAGCTTGTTCCAAAAGTGTTTGTTAAAATCTTGAAACAAGACACATAGAGAGAGAAAAAAACTATATTACTGTACTTCCTGGTGAGAAACTCTTGGTTCTCTCTGGGAAAAATCCTCTGTGAGAAAGAACATGGCTCTAGTCTTGCCACAAAGGAATATTGCTTAGCTCATTTGGCAGCTCCTAGAAACACTTTATTCCCTCCTGTCTTAGCTGCATGGGGACCAACCACCATAGCAAGACCCCACTGTATTCTTTCAACTAGAGGTGAAAATTTTCTCAAGGGTCTTATGACCAAAATCCTTGCCAAATCACTGGGCTTCTATAGTTGCAGAGGCTTCCTGGGGCCCCTGCCTGTTTAGAGTCACTGTTTTGTCTTGGCAGCTATAGATAGATGAGGAAAAGAGCAGCCCAAACTGCCAGAGCTGAGGCATGTCAGAGGTTTAGAGAACCAAATAAGGAAAAATGTTTCCTTCTGGGGTCATATAAATTTCATTCTAGCTATGATGATCCTAATTAATTTCAAGGGAACATTGATACAAGGAGAAGCAACTTTGTCAATGAGAGGGGCCACTATTTTAGGGCAACTGGGAGCCCCCAATGGGTCCCCCTCCTGTGCAGTAGCAGTTAAATGTGTCCCAACCTGGCTCTCTAAGACTCCCTCTATCCCTCCACACCCCAGGAAGGCTTTACTTAGGATTTTTCCACCTCAGAACTAGTAAAATTTGCAGCTCGAACATTCTTTGTTTTAAGGGGACTGTCCTGTGCATTACAGGATGTTTAGCAACATTTCAGGCCACTTCTCAATAGACGATAGAACCACTACCACCACCCACACCTGTGTCAACAAAAACTACATGTACATATTGCCAAAGGCCTGCTGTATATGAGAAACAGAGTTGCTCCAAGTTGAGAACCACTGCCAAGACTAAAAGTACTAAAATGTTTCCAAACCAGTTGGTTTACAGTCACTGAGACAGATATCCTAGAACGTCCTCTGCTATTTTGGAACCCCCACCCCTGCCCCAAGGGTCTCCCCAGAGTCCACAACTAATGTCTGACACCAAATTTTGAACACTTTCAGTATTATTCCCAGCAGGGAGCTTTCCAAAAAGACTGAGCCACTATAAGTGAAACATAGAAATCCCATTACCTAGCCCCACAGGTCTCAGTGTTTTATTGAACAGGTATTCTAAAATGCAGGAATTCCAGATACTAAAGACAGACAAACACACTAGAAGAAATCTACAGACTAATATATCTTATCAGCATGGATGTAAATATTCTCAATAAAATACTAGTAAACTGAAATCAGCAGCATATTAAAAGAATTATAGACCATGACAAAGTGGAATTTATTCCTAGAATGAAAGAATGCTTCAACATATAAAAATCAATCAATATAATACACCACATTAACAGAATGAAGAGGAACAAAAACACACTATCATCTCAATTAATGCATAAAACGTATTTGATGAAATTCAATACCCTTTCACAACAAAAATACTCAAAAGCCAGGATGAAAGGAAAATACCTCAACATAAAAAAGTCCTATAGGAAAAACCCACAGCAAACATCATATTATATGGGGAAAGACTCAAAGTTTTCCTCTAAGTTTAGAAGTAAGACAAAGGTGCCCACTTTTGCCGCTTTTATTCAACAATACAAGAAGTTCTATCCAGAGCAATTAGGCAAGAAAAAGAAATAAAAGACATCTACGTTGGAAAGGAACAAAATTATGTCTGTTCACAGATGATATAATCTTATATGTAGAAAACACTAAAGATACCAGAAAAGAATTGTTAGAGCAAACAAATGCATTGAGCATAATAGCAAGATACAAAGTCAACACATAAAAATCAGTTGCATTTCTCTACACTGGAAATGAACAATCTAAAATGAAAATTACAAAAACAATTTCATTCACATTAGCATCAAAAGGATAAAATACTAGAAACTAACTTAACCACAGAGGTGGAAGTCTTGCACAATAGTTATACAGTATGAACAAATGGAATTTATTCCTGAAACGCAAGAAATACTTTTTTCCAGTATGCAGACTAGAAAACATTACTAAAAGAAATTAAATAGGACATAAGTAAATATAAAGAGATCACATGTTTTGGATTGGAAGATTTAATATTCTTAAGATGTCAATACTACCAAAACAATCTACAGGTTCAAAGCAATCTCTATCAAAAATGCCAATGACATTTTTTTCCAGAAATAGAAAAACTCATCCTGAAATTCATATGGAATCTCAAGTGACCCAGAATAACCAAAACAATCTTGAAAAAGAACAATAAAGAGGGAAAACTCACACTCTCTGATTTCAAAACTTTCTACAAAGCTACAGAAATCAACACAGTTTAGTACTAGCATAAAGGCAGACTTATAAGCTAATGGAACGGAATAGAAAGTCCAGAAATAAACTCTCAGATGTATGGTCAAATAATATTCACAAGGGTGCCAAGATCATTCAATGAGGAAAGACAGACTTTTCCACAAGTGGTGCTAGGAAAACCAGATATATACATTCTAAAGAATGTAGGTGGATCTTCACCTCACTATATACAAAAATTCTAAAAATGAGTCAAATGCCTAAATGTAAGCCCTAAAACTATAAAAGTGGACTGAATGAAAGGAATTCACTATTTTGGAATTTTGTGAAGTGATCAGGTACTTAAAAACAATCAGGGAAGTACTTGATGAAGGAAGGAACTACTGATTCTTTGTAAGTAAGCAGTGTGTGAAAATCAGCTACCAGCCCTCATTCATTAATCCAACCTCATGTATGGGCATAACAGCCTACGTTCCTGGAGCAGGTGGCTGGAGCCAGGGGAAAAAATGAGAATGCTTTGTACTCCAAAAATGTGAGGATGTGCATTTTGGTTGGTCTGGCAGTGCCCTGAGGGACTTGTGCAGACCCTCGCCTTTGTGTTAGCCCTCTCTGCCATGGAGGTGTCCCTTGGTGGCATCAAACAGAAGATTTAAAGAGACAGGACATTTTCATTGTTCCCTTTTCAAAACCAGATATTTTAGAAAATCCTTGTCACGTCACTGGCTGACTGTGGAGATAACGGAACAGCAAACTTAGTGACCACACAAAATAAGAAATACACGCTGTAACAATAGTTTGAAAAAGTTACAAATGGATGATTTTAGTGTTCACAAGCAAAAATCAGTAATCCCTGAGAAGGAAAATCAGATCTCCAGAGACATCACATTAAAGTACACAGAATGTTCACAAAGAAAGGAATATATGGCCCACTCATAAGGAAAAAAATGTTTGACAGAAATAATCAGCATATAGGAAGCCCAAACCTTGTAATTACTAGTCAAAACTACTGAGTAAACTGTCTTAAATATGCTTAATAAACTAAAGCAACTAGACAAAAACTAAAGGAAATCAGAAAAATGATATAAGAACAAAATGACAATACGAATAAAAACAAAAACCTATAAAAAAGAAACCAAATAGGGGCCAGCCCCATGGCATAGCGGTTAAGTGTGTGCGCTCCACTGCTGGTGGCCTGGGTTCAGATCCCGGACACGCCCCAATGCATCGCTTGTCAGGCCATGCTGTGGCAGCATCCACAACATATAAAAAAAGTAGAAGAAGATGGGCACGGATGTCAGCCAAAGCCAGTCTTCATGAGCAAAAAAAAGAGGAAGATCGGCATGAATGTTAGCTCAGGGCTGATCTTCCTCACAAAAAAAAGATGGAACCAGATAGATATTTTGAAGCTGAAAAGTAGAATAACTGAAATAAAAAATCACTAGAAGAATTCAAGAGCAGGTTTAAGTAGTCAGAAGACAGAATCAATGAACTTAAAGATAAGGCTATTGAAATTACAAATCTGAACAGCAGAAATAAAAAGAATGGGAAGAAAATGAACAGAGTCTCAGAGATCTGTGAGATACCATTAAGTATACTGATATACACAGAGGGAAAAGAGATAGGAAGAAATAATGGCCAAAAACTTCCAAAATCTGATAAGAGACTTGAATATACACAACCAAAGAGCTAAAAAACTCCAAGCAGGATACACACAAAGAGATACATGTCAAAACACATCATAGTCAAATTATCCAAACTCAAGACAAAGACAGACTTTTGAAAGCAGCAACAGAGAAGTGTCTCATCATGTACAGACGTTGTCATAGATATTAATAGACGATTTCTCCTCAAAAACCATGAAGGCCAGAGGGCAATAAATATATTTAAATTTCTGAACCAGGAACTCTATATCCAGCAAAGCCAGTTTTGAAAAATGAAGGAGAAGTTAAAATAATTCCAGACAAATAAAATTGAGGGACTTCATTACCAGTAAATCTGCCCTACAAAAAAGTGCTAAAGAGAGTCCATCAGACTGAAACAAAAAAGATTCTAGAAGTAATTCAAAGCCACATGAAAATTAAAGGTCACTGGTATAGGTAACTACATAAATATAAACATCAACTTGTAGCTCTGATTTTTTCCCATTTGATTTAAAAAGCCAGTGCATTTAAAAATCATAAATTGTTAATGAGCACAAAACGTATAAAGATGTAATCTATGGCAACAACAATTTTAAGGAAGAAGAACAGAGATGTATAGGAGCAGAGTCTTTGTATACTATTGAATACATTGTTATTCATATGGGTTAAGAAGTTGATTGTAATCTTGAAGGTAACCATTAAGAAAATAAAAATATAGAAAAAAGAAGAGAGGATCAAAATGGTACATTAAAAAAATTCAACTAAATAAAAAAGAATGGAGGACTTGAGGAACATAAAAACATACAAAATATACAGAAAAAAAAATCACTAAATGGTAGAAGTAAATCCTTCCTTATCAGTAACTACTTTAAATGTAAATGAATTCAGCCCTCCAATTAAAAGACAGAGACTGTCAGATTGAAATTTATCCCCCTGAGGATTAGCCCTGAGCTAACATGAGTGTTGCCAATCTTCCTCTTTTTGCTTGAGGAAGATTGTCCCTAAGCTAACTTCTTTGCCCATCTCCCTCTGTTTACGTATGGTGCCTCCACAGCATGGCTGGATGAGTAGTGTGTAGGTCCACCCTTGGGATCTGAACCCATGAACGCAGGGTCGCCAAAGGGGAGCATGTGAACTTAACCACTACACCAGTAGGTCAGCCCCATGATTTTTTTGTGTGTGTGAGGAAGATCAGCCCTGAGCTAACATCTGATGCCAATCCTCCTCTTTTTTCTGAGGAAGACTAGCCCTGAGCTAACATCTGTGCCCATCTTCCTCTACTATATATAGGACGCAGCCACAGCATGGCTCAACAAGCAGGGCAACTGTAGGCACCCAGGGTCTGAACTGCAGAACCCCGGGCCGCTGCAGCAGAGCACAAGCTCTTAACCTTGTGCCACTGGGCCAGCCCCTCCACGATGTTTTCTAAGTATCCACCTATATGCTTTCTGCAAGAGATGCACTTCAGATACAAGACACTATGAAGTTGAAACTAAAAGAATGAAAAATGACTTTCCAGGTAAATAGCAATTAAATGGCTATAATATCGTCAGACAAAAATAGACGTTGGATACAAAAATATTACAAGAGAAAAAGAAGGATATAATATATTGATAAATGACTCAATCCAGCAAGAAGATAAACAATTGTTTTATAAACTTATATACAACCAACAACAGAGCCCCAAAATATATGAATCAAAACTGACAAAATTAAAGGGAGAAATATAGAGTTCTACGACAATAGACGGAGACTCAATACTTCACTTTTAACAATAAATAGAATAATCACACAGGAGATCAATAGGGAAATAAAAAAGTAGAACAACATTATATAAACCAATTAGAACTAACATTCGTGTACAGAACACACCATCCAACAGCAACAGATGATATATTCTTCTCAAGTGCACATGGAACATTTTCTGGAGAGACCATATGCTAGGCCATAAAACAAGTCTCACAAAACTGAAAAAAACTGAAAGCATACAAAGTATCTTTTCTAAATACGGTAGAATGACTAGAAATGAACAACCTAAGGAAAACTGAAAAATTAACAAATACATGAAATTTAATCTACCCACTCCTAAACTAGAAGTGGGTTAAAGAAGAAATCACAAGGGAAATTAGAAAATAGGTTTAGATGAACAAACAAAACAAAAAATATCAAAACTTATAGGGTAGAGCAAAAGTAGTGCTAAGAGGAAAAATTATAATTGTAAATGCTAACATTTAAGAAGAAGAATGACCTCAAATAAGAAATCTAACTGTACACCCTAAAGAACTAGAAAAATAACAGCAAATTAGATTCAAAGCTAGAGCAGAAAGGAAATAATGAAGATTGGAATGGAGATTTTAAAAGTAAAGAATAGAAGACAATATGGGCCGGCGCCGTGGCTTAGTGCTTAAGTACGCACGCCCTGCTGCTGGCAGCCCAGGGTTCGGATCCCGGGCGCGCACCAACGTATAGCTTCTCAGGCCATGCTGAGGCCACGTCCCGCATACAGCAACTAGAAGGATGTGCAGCTTTGACATACAACTATCTACTGGGGCTTTGGGGGAAAAATAAATAAATAAAATTATTTAAAAAAAAAGGATAGAAGACAATAGAGAAAAATCAATAAAACTAAGAGTTGGTTCTTCCAAAACCTCAACAGAAATTGACATAACTTAAGCATGACTAACAAGATAAAAGAGCAGATTTCAATTCCTAAAATGAGAAATGAAAGTGAGCATTACTACCAGTTTTACAAAAATAAATTTATAAGAGAATACTAGATGACTGCCAAAAAATTGGATAAATTGGATGAAATGGACAAATTCCTAGAAATCTACCAAAATTGACAAAAGAAAAAAAAATCTAAATAGGCCTATAACAAGTAAGCAGATTGAATCAGTAATCAAAAACCTCTAAAAAAATGGAAATCCAGGGCAGTATGGCTTAACTGGTCAATTCAACAAAACATTTAAAGATGAATTAACACTAACTTCTCTCAAACTCTTCCAAAAAATTACACCAAGAAGGAAGACTTCCTCACTCATTCTATGAGGCTAGAATTACTCTGAAATCAAAGGCAACAAAAACACTACAAGAAAACTAGAGGAATATATTTATGAATACAGATGCAAAATCGTCAACAAAATGCTAGCAAATTCAACAGCATATTAAAAGGATTATAAACTATGAAAAATGGGATTTATTCCTACAATGAAAAGATGGTTCAAGGTATGAAAATCATTCAATGTAAAAACACAACACTAATAGAATGAAGGGGGAAAACATATGACCATCTCAACTGATACAGAGAAAGCATTTGACAAAATCCAACACTTTTTAAGATAGGAACACTCAATAAAATAAAAATAAAAGGAAATTTCCTCAACCCAATAAAAGCCACATTTAAACCTGTATTAACATAATACTCATACTAAAGATAAAAGACTAAAAACTTGTAACCTAAGATCAGGAACAAAACAAGGATGCCTACTTTCACCTGTTCTATTCAACATAGAACTGAAAGTTCTAGACAGCAGTATAGGGAAAAAAATAAAATAAAAGGCATCTTAGTTGGAAAGGAAGAAGTAAAATTATTTATTTTCTGATGCACATGATCTTATACATAGAAACTCCTAAGACTCCATTGAATATATTAGAATTAATGAGGTAATTCAGCACAGCAAACACACAAAAATTCAGTTGAATATCTATACATTAGGCAAGAACAATCTGAACAGAAAACAATTCCATTTACAATAGAATCAAAAAGAACAAAAACTTTTGTGGGAGTGTGTGAGGAAGATCAGCCCTGAGCTAACATCCTCCCATCTTCCTCTATCTTATATGGGTCACTGCCTCAGCACCGCTTGCCAAGATAAGCCACAGACTGGGAGAAGATATTTGCAAGAGATTTATCTGATAAAGGACTGTTATCCAAGATATACAAGGAATGCCTTGAGCTCAACAGTAAGAAAACAAAAATCAGAAGGAAAAATGGGTCAAAGAACTTAGCAGACACCTCACCAAAGAAGGTATTATATGTGGTAAATAAGTACATGAAAAGATGCTACACATAATATATCATCATGCAAATGCAAATTATAACAAAAATGAGATACTGCTATGCACCTATTAGAATGGCCAAAATCAGGAACACTGACACCACCAAACGCTGGTGAGGATGTGGAGCAACAGGAACTCTCATTCACTGCTGGTGGGAATGCAAAATACCACAGCCATATTGAAATACAGTTTGGTGGTTTCTTACAAAATTTATTACAGTCTTTCCATATAATCTGGCAATTGTACTCCTTGGTCTTTACGCAAAGGAATTAAAAACTTATGTCCACACAAAAACCTGCACATGGATGTTTATAGCAACTTGATTCATAATTGACAAAACCTGGTAGCATTAAAGATGTCTTTCAGTAGGTGAACAGATAAATAAAGTGTAGTAAACCCAGACAATGGAATATTATTTAGCACTAAAAGGAAACTAACCATCAAGACTTGGAGAGACATGGAAGAACCTCAAATGCATATTATTAAGTGAAAAATATTAATCTGAAAAGGCTGCATACTGTATGATTCCAGCTCTATGATATTCAGGAAAAGGCAAGACTATGGAGACAGTAAAAAGCTCAGTGGTTACCAGAAGTCAGGGAGAAGAAAAGTGGAGAAGGATGAGTAGAGGGAGGATAGAGGATTTTTAGGGCTGTGAAAATACTCTGTGGGATACCATAACGGTGGACACACACATCATTACACATTTGTCCACGCCAGTAGAACATACAACATGAAGAGTGAGTTCTAATGTAAACTATGGACTTAGGTTCATGGATTGTAACAAAAGCATCACTGTGGTGGGGGATGTTGATATTGGAGTGGCTGTGCATCTATCAGGGCAACAGACATTTCAGATCTTGTACCTTACACTCAATTTTGTTGTGAACCTAAAACTGCTCTAAAAAATTAACTTTATTTTTAAAAAAAGAGAATAAAATATAATTCAGATTAGAGTAGCTGGATTCTTCCAAGAAGGCTGCGTCATCCAAGCTCCCTCACCTAGCAGGGCTTGGGGAAAGCTGACACCATCTCCTCTGCTCACTATTCCTTTCTAGATCCTCTACGGGGCAAATCCCACCCAAATTCACTTTTAGCCACTGAAGGCTTCCTAGACTCCAGTATTATGGGGACAATGACTTCTCTGGTTCCTGGTCTGGTTTCATGATTACCGTGGACCCCAGTCCCTGAGAAATCCTGCAGAAGATGCAGGTCAACAGAATGAGCAGGGGCTCTCGGCCCTGGGCAGGGAAGGCACGTGGCGATGGAATACATCAAACAAGCCAGCTGGCTTGAGACGTGCCTGCCCTGGCTGAAAGCCCGAGGAGATGAAAGGCCCTCAGACGAGGATCCCTGGCCAGCACTAACATATCAGCATCTGTTTGTTTAAAATATGTAGAGCGAGAGAGAGAGTGTGATTTTGTTTTCTCACAGAACATTCGGAGCCAATTTCCACATTGAGATTGTCACAGGAAAACCTCATGGGGTTCCATGAGGTGTGAGTGGGCGTTAATGGCAGAATTTCCTGCCAGAGGTGGTGATTCCAATGATAACTGACATTGGATTATTGTTTCAAAGGAAAAAAACTGCTATCCACTTGAAACAACTTGGCGATCACAGTGGTATTTATGTTGAGTGCTGGAAATTCAAGTACATAAATAGGCTTCAATGTTTTGCAAAGTGGAGTCCCCCAACCAGCAGCAGCACCTGGGAATTGGTTAGAAATATACATTCTCTGGCCCTTCCCAGACCTGAGGGCTCAGGAACTGGGTAGGGAACACCCTCCAGGTATAACCTGGAGGTTTAATCCTCTGGGGGATTCTGACACACACTGAAGTTTGAGAACCACCACATTCCTCTAAAAATCACCAGCAGAAATGACCTCTAGCCTCAACGACTTATTTGTTCTTTATTGATAACCTCTCCCCATGTGCAAGATACTCACTAGCTGCAGTTGGAGCTGAGGATGACACTTGTCCTGTCTGCTAGCAGCTCTCTGAGTCAATGTGCAAATGTCTCCCTTGCAAAGTCATATGTCCCTGCTACCAGGACAGCAGGAAGAAAGTCAAATGAATACAAGATTGTTCACTTGGCTATTCATGGACATCCAGTGCAAGGTTTCTCATGCTGGGCATTATTGACTTTGGGAACCAAGTAATTCCTTGTCATGGGGGGCTGTCCTATGCACTAAAGGATATTTAGCAGCATCCTTGGCCTCTACCTACTGTATGTCAGTAGTGCCACAGGTATGACAACCAAAAATGTCTCTAGACATTACTACAGGGGATAAAAACACCTTTGTTGAGAACTGCTAGGTTAAACCAAAGTGTGCTGGTTCTGGAAATGTAACCTATGTTAGACAGTTAAGCTTCTGGATTCTATAAAGGCCTAAACTATACGGAGTGCCAGTGTCCCCACAACCCATACCCCACCTCATAGCTTCCACCTATAAAAGAATAAAATACAGGCAAACACACCCAGGTTTCAGGCTACCCCGACTGAGCCAAATCCTTCCTCTACTCAAGCTCAGCACATACCTCTAAGCCAAAAGAATGACCCTCAGGTTGTTGCACCTCTCACACTGTTATAGTCTTTTGATTTGGTATGTATTCTTTGCATTGCTGGTTTCCTGTCTTGTGATAAAACAACGCAAAACTATCTTGCTGTGGCCAAGGCGATACCATGGAGTCATGACAACAGTGATAACATTTGTTTTGAAAATCTGAATTTGTCCCAACCAAATTAATATAATTAAGGGAAAATTTAAGCATAATATAAATTTAACATTTGCTTATGTATAATTTCTGAACACACAAAACTACACCCAACTAAATCCAGTGGCCCAAAAGTAACACACACATGTGCACACTCCTCATACATCCATAAGCTACTTCAGTTCATGTGTATGCCAGCAGTCACACATCTATTCAAAATAACTCACAGCTGCAACCCTTCTTGATGCCCACTTCTACAAGAGAAACTTCAAGGTAAAGGGACATTATTGTAGTATTTATGTATTTCTTAACCATTTAATGTGTGTAAAAAGATATTACCATTTTTATTAGATTCCCATCTCTTTTTTTTTAATGTGTCACTGATGAAGTTTTTGAGTGGTCTGTGCCTAGACCTGTTTTTATCATAAGCCCTGTAATTTCCATTGGTCATTTTTCCATAGTGCTGTGATTTTGAGGAACGCATTATGTCACATTATAGCCGAGGAGGCTGCAACTTCTCCCTGGGCCAGGTACCACTTGGATGGCAGAAAAGCAGCCCCAAGTGCTTCTCCTTTGGCTCATCCCCTTTTGACTCAACCTTCAGCCCTTGGGCCAGACAGCAGCCCCACCTGGAAGCATCTCCACCTTCCCAGGTTGCACTGGCTGCCCCTGCGCTCAGTTCCCAAAGGTCCCGGTCATTTCCTTCTCAATGCTCTCGCCACAGCTTCTGACACCCCCTACCAAGTACTGGTCCACCCCAGCCGACCACGAGTCCCCGAAGGACTGAGACTGTGTCTCGTTCATCTTGTTCTGCCAGAGTCTGGCCACAGTACACACCCCGTCAACACCTGTGCAGCCACTCACTCACTCCGTGTCACCAGGCACTGCCGCAGCCCCAGTTTCCGGAAGATGTCCACCACCGTCTCCATGGGGGTGTGGTGCATGACCATGAAAGGGCTGAGGTTTTGGACGCACCACAGCTTCAGGGGGTGTGGGCTGTTGGCCGGCAGCTCAGGGGTCTCCTCCGTGAAGTACATGATGGAATTGCTCAGGATGCCCTCCTGCCTCTGTCTGGCGTTCTCTAGGATGGGGGAGCAGGAACAATAAGCCACACAAAAATCTCTTGCTTACCAACTCCCACCACCCCATACCCTCAGGAACACACATCTTCCCTCCACCCGCATCCTAGCATCCCACAGAAAAGGGGTTCAGAGGGCAAACTCCACATTCCTAACGAGGGGATTCAGCCAAACATCTGTCAAACTGGCATCTCTCTCAAGCTAATGCTGTGCACAAGTTCCCCTGCTGTGACCCAATCGTTCATTGCCAGTCTTTAAACTGCCAGTCTATAACCAACTCTTCTCCTAGGGGACGATCCAGTGCTATAAAAGGTGGTCCTGACCAGGATGGCTCCTTTGGGGGAATGCACTGCTTCCCCCTGGACTGCAGGACACCCAGAGGCCCAGGGCCCTCCACTACTGCTTTCCTCACGGACTGACATTTGACATGGCAAGAAACTTCACATAGTTGCCCCATGACCTTAGTACATTGTTTTTTACTAATTAACTTATAATTTGCCCAAACGGCATTATGAATCCTGAAAGGAACAAGAAACCAATAGAACCATCCCAGGCTCACAGCCCAGAAATGCAGCTCAAATCCAAATACAACCCATGGAACCAAAGAAATAATCTAGAAAAAAGTACATTTCCCCCCACCTTGAATCGCCTCTCTTTTGTGAATTTCTCAAAGAAAGATATTAACATTGCTAAACAATTAGCCAATTTTTGTCTACAGAGAATATCATGTGATAGAGCTGAAGTAAAATATGCTAACAGGAACTCATTATAAATACAGCTTAATATAGTGCTATATGAAATAAATCCATCAGTCTCAATATATATCTCCAAGGCAATTTTCCTTCTGAAAAAATTTTAATCTTGTTTTAATTCACAGGAAATATTCAGAAAAATGAACAGCTAGGTTTGCCTTAAAATGGATCCTGGTTTCTGTAACATATTTTTTGGCTTCTCGAAGAGTACTATTCATCTATATCGTTCTTTCAAAAAAAAAATTCCAGATGCCTCCTCGAAGGCCACTCATTGCAATAGAGTACTTGAATGGAAAACTGGCAACTGGTGAATGGAAGAAAAACCAGCAAGAAAGCTCTTCATGTCTCTCTGCTAGGATGAACCATTTACTTCCAGTTTGGACAAGAAATTTTCATCATCATGAAAATGCCTGCAATAAACCAGAGCATGTTAGTTCACAGAAGTCAGCAATTGACTACTGTTATTCTGGTACTCCTAACATCTAGGATAGTACTGGCACAGAGCACAAGAAATATTTCCTGTATGAAATAACCAATTCCTCACCCAGGAGACAATCCAGTGCTTTGAGAGTATAGACTCTTAGGCCCCAAGGGACTCATGAGAGCCTGTGTTCAAAAAAAAACAAACAAAAAAAGACAGCCCAACATCTACATGTGTAAAAGACCTAAAAGGCAAGAAGAAAATGCATTAAATATTAACCAAGTAGTTAAACTGTTTTTAAAACTGTCTTTAACATAGGAGGTTTGTTATATATTCTACCAGAACTAGTATCAGTGACCACAACTCCTGAAAAATTATGCACATTTTATGAGTACCTGCTAAGGTTATTCAACTAGACGTTCCAGTCTCTAGCAGCAATATGATCATAATGCCATGTTCAGAGAGGGTAATTAAGACAGTGTTGGTAAAATGAATTTCACAAACTATGATAGCCCAGGAAATTTAAAAGACTGGAAATAATCACAAACCCAGTAAGCTATTACAATGGCTTTAGAGCAATGGTTTTCAACTGGGAGCAATTTTGCCCCCACCCTCAGGGATATTTTGCTTATCTGGAGACATTATTGATTGTTACCACTGGGAAGAGAGTGCTACTGACATCGGGTGGGTAGAGACCAGAGATGCTACGCAACATCACACAGTGCAGAGGGCAGCACACTCCTCACAATAGCCACATGGTAATAGTGCCATGACGGAGAAACTCTATTTTAGAGTAATTATGTTTTTAAGGATGTGATAGTCTATCCTCCCATTAATTTAAAATGCTTTCATAAAACACCTACATAATTAACCACGAAGGTTAACACTGCAAATTGGAAGAAATCACAGTAGTGGTCAGTGCACAAATGGCATTATAAAAAGGTAAAGACTATTTAGAAGAAAAAGAAGATTATTTTATGACAAGTTACAGTTCACTAAGACATAGAGAAGTCCATCTGCATATAGGCTTTCACATCCTCAGCAGAAAGAAGTAAATGACACCACTAGTCTCCATGGCCTATTACGTAATTACAACCTGCTCTGACACAAATTTATTTCCCAATAGCTCTTCCAACAGATCTGACACTTATCTTCCTGTTCAGTCCTGATGTAGATCTCTTTATGCAATTAAGCATCTTCCACTTGCTGAAAAATACACTAGTAGTGAAAAAATGTGAGTTTTTTTAACTCTTCTCTGTTAACTCTTACTTTCAATTCCTTTAATCATCTTTAAAGTTTCCCACTGAGTCCTCTCTGAATCTTTATTTTGAAAAAGTCTTGGATAAAGGTATTTACGAAGCTATTTTAAGCTATTTTTTAACATTGGGAAGCAGCTTTAGAAATTCAAAGGGAGAGCCTTAGAAATAGTTAACAAATGGCAGATATAAGCAGAGGGTTGTCTTGTGAAGATGTCTTCCCAGTAGAGCATTCCACAATCATAACCAGGCAAGTCTCACTGGAAAACATCATAAATACTTGGGAAGATAGGGTATATACCAAAAGTGCACACATCAGCCAGGGCCGCAGCCTACCATGAGATGCTGGGATGGTGTACAAATCACAGGAGCAGGGATGCTGAGTAGGATCGCGTTTGTATTTGCTGTGCATCACAGAGGGACTCTGCTGGTCCCTGTCTGTGCTCTACTGGGAGCAAGCCCTCTGAGGTTCACAGGTCCTCCTTGCCTGGGCCTCCAACGACTCACACCCAGGTTTCTGGCCCTTGCCGCCTTTTGGAATCATTTTACCTCCAACTCCCCTTCCCACACAGTCATCCCCAGGCTGATGGGGACCTGCAGCCAGCTGTCTTTGGGACACCCCTCAGCCTGCCCCTTGACCCAGCTGATTTCACTTAGCACAGAAGGAAGAGAAGCATGGAACTGACTTGACATCTACTTGTTAACTATCAGGGGCCTCCACCTGGTGGAATTAGATATAAATGTCATAAAGTGAAGCAAAAGCCTTGTGCAGGGACTGGGGAGGTATCTGCAGCAAAGAACTCACAATCTAAGCTGGTAAGCCTGCCTGATGGTCTGTCTCTGAGACGTGCTTGGTCCACGCCATTTCAAGCTCTCCCATCTCTTACTTCCCAGCTTCACCCAACAATTCCCAAAAAGTAGCAGTGGCAGCAATTGCCACCTACCAAGAGTGGGGCCCAGGCTGCTGCTGGCAAACATGGTGGTCATTCTCCAGCCAAAAAAGCCTCTCCCAAGACATTATTCCTCATAGTCTGACTTGGGGACAAGCAGCATCAGCATTTATGGGGAGCTTAGGAGAAATACAGACTCTTG
Source organism: Ceratotherium simum simum (assembly GCF_057802395.1). Lineage (NCBI taxonomy): Eukaryota > Metazoa > Chordata > Mammalia > Perissodactyla > Rhinocerotidae > Ceratotherium > Ceratotherium simum. Next base: position 10,325,985 of record NC_141941.1, read on the forward strand.
GACACCACCCCAGACCTACTGAATCAGAAACTTAACCAGATTTTAACTTAGGTGACATGAATATACATTAAAGTGTGAGAGCTCCTGGCTTAACGCCCTCCAACCTTTGCACACTTTCTCTAATGTTTTTGAGAATTTGGGGGGTACAAAAGCTGCCATGCATCTCTAAGAAAAATGTTAGCTTCCCTCTCTTTACTTACTTATTGCAAGAATCAGTTCCCTCCTCTGGGAAAACCCAATGAGGTTTGGCCCAGGCCATTCCAGACCCAAGCTAGGAGTCCTGGAGATCACCATGGGGAAGCCGTTGTATTTGGTCTCCTTGATGAGCATCTCTACATCCTCGACGGTCATGCTGTCCTGGTGAGCATGGACACCGGTGGCTCTCCTTGCCGCTGAGGCATGACATTGGTGGTCAGCATGCGATGGGTGAACTCATCCTTCACATCCAGAAGTGGGTACACATTTAAGTGGATGTGGGCCTCATAGATGCCTTCCTTCCCAAAGGTTACAGCTGCCTCTATCAGGGCACAACATACTCCAGACCACCAGTTAATTCAAACATGATGACCAACAACAACACTGTCATCCTGGTAACTCCACCTGTCACCAAAGAGAGGAGTGAAATTCTGAAACTCAACTCCAGACACTCAAGAGGGCATGAATTGTAGAAACTGAGGAGCTGGCTATAAACTCTCCTGACACCTATTCTAAGGAGACAGTCCTACAGGTTGTCCATGCTTGGACTTCTGGAACACAGGTCAGGCTCTGTGAAACACAGCTGTGCATCAGGCATCCATAAGTCACATCTGACTGGGGGGCTCTTCTCCAGCAAGGGACAACTGGGCTGTATATTTACCCAGGACTACACGCGCTGCTTTTTAATGAGTGGATGCTATGTGGGCTATGTGAGGTTTCTGCCTCAGCAAGTATGACTGTCTACCAGCAGCCCATAAGATGGAAAAATTGTAGGGATTCTTAGGGTCTGTTGACAAGAGAGGGACTTGTCCTTGTGTCTCTTGGTATTCAGGGGAGAATCCATACCAACTCTTAATTTTCCAACAAGCTTAAATCAAGACTTCCCAATCTTAGCACTACTGATATTTCAGTTTGGATAATTCTCTTTTAGGAAGCATAGAACATGCCCTCTGCTTTGCTAGATGATTTGCAGTGTCCTTGATCCCAATCCACTAGATGCCAGTAGCACTTTCCGCTACCCTATCTGTGACAATCAAAAATGCAAACATTGCCAAATGCATGGGGGGGGGATAAAATGGGGGCAAAATCACCCCTAGGTGAAAACCACTGTTCTAGATGACACAGCTTCAAGATGGTAGACATTCCATCAGCCTGGATTCCTGAATGACTAGATGCTGAAGAACCTTCTGTTAACACACAATACATATTATATTCTACCTACATATATAGACACACACATATACATGCTATACCTAAGCAGGCTGCAGCTCCCACCATTACATAAAGTCCTGGGGTGACACAGTCTACTTCAGGCTTGCACCAGTTCCTGATGATGATCCAGTCATGGTGATGGTAAGCCAGTTGTTCCACGCCAATTCCCACAATCCTGCCTGCCATCGCTACCACAGCCATGCTGGGGATGAAGAGGCCTGATGGGATTTCCAGGGAACACAGAGGGAAAAGAAGCATGAAGAAAGGAGTTCAAGTTCCCACTTCTCCACCCACAGTACACATGGTCCCTTCTCGACAAGCTTGCATTTTGCTTCAGTCTTCAAAGGAGGTGCTGTGCCTCAAAACAGGCCAGGTGGGGGACAGCCTTCATGGCCTAATGGTTAAAGTTCAGTGCTCACCGCTTCAGAGGCCCGAGTTCAGTTCTCAGTCGCGGAACCACACCAGTCATCTGTCAGTGACCATACTGTGGCAGCAGCTCACATAGAAGAACTAGAAGGATTTACAACTGGAATATACAACTATGTACTGGGACTTTGGGAAGGAAATAAAAATGGAGAGAGGAAGGTTGCCAATAGATGTCAGCTCAGGACAAATCTTGCCCAGAAAAAAGAAATAGGTCATCTGGGACAAGGTGGGACAAGTGATTTCCTGTTCTTAGGCAGTCATATCTACTGTGACTTGGAGAGAATGCAATTTTACACTTTCATTTCCTTTCCTTCGAAAGCTGCCCTGGTTTGCCTGCTACAGACTAAAGAAAGATAAGCCCCATTGCAAATAACATTCAAAGTGAGCATCTGTCTCTTGAGATATTCACCAATTCTCTCTCCCCTTGTACATCATTCAAATTAGCTTTTAAAATTAAATCTCAAGCACAGCATGAAAATGGAACAGAAGGCCCTGTGACTGTTCACAGGTAAAATAAAGAAGCTGAAAGCATCAGGGCAGGTACCCTGCATCTTCCAAACAGCTTCTCATGAGCTTGCTGTGCCTTGAATCACGGTAGCCAAACATCTGTCAGAGAGAGCTGAGGCACTTCCCTCTTCCTAACAAGGTACAGTTTCCAAAAAGCAGTCTGGATATTTTCAAGCCAGGTTAGAGGCAGCGAAGAAATATACTAATGTGAACTAAAAGATGTTGGTAATAGTGTGTTTTATATTTTGCTGTATGGAAATACATTTTTATGTATCTAGTGATTAGACATGTGCTACAGAACACACCTGACTCTCCGTGTTCATGGAGATGTCACGTGACCGTGATCCTGAGGGGGAGCTGCAGTGATGCCCACCCCAGACTCTCATCAATCTGAGGATGGCAGTGGATCTTTAACCAAATTCCAGGAAAGTTTGGACCCTTGAGTGTGATTTCTAGAGTTTGGGACATCCCTGAGGAAATGTCTCCTATCTGAGCTGCCCCTTGTCCCACAGTCATTTAATCTCCTGTAACTTCAAAGTAGACTTCTGCCAGCAGGCACAGAAGATGCTGCTAGAGCCTTCCTCAGACACGACAACAAATCCCTCCACTAGGAGCTGATGAATCAGAGACAGTCAGCTGTTTTAATAAAGTCCTTGTTCTTAGGGTAAAAATTCAGGATTGTGTTTGGCCATTATACACCCAAGTGTAAACTCGTATTCACTGTTTCTTAGACTTTTTTAAGAGAAAAAAAAAATCATAGAAATACCACACAGAAAGTAATAGTAACAAATACAACGGGGGTTCTGGAAGGTTCTGCTTCTTGTCCTGGGTGCTGGTTACACAAGCGTGTGTGTTTTGTGAAAGTTCACCAAGCTGTACATGCCTCTATAGGAATGATGTACTCTGAGCCTTAGCTTCTTCACTTGTAAAATGGGATGAAAATCTCTATTTCATAGGCTTATTGTTTATCAAAAGCTTAGTTTCTTCTTGATTAAAAGAATGTCAAATGCTTGACACAAGAGAACACTGAATACAGGCCAGGTCTCCTTTTCCACCCATGGCAATTTTTTTTTGGTAAGTAGGGTGCCATCCCCAGAAGGACGTGGGTTGCCCCCACATCCTCCTTCCCCTCCACTTACCTTCATGCCAAAGGTAAATATGGTAATGACGATTTTGAAGATCAGCGCCAGGGCCAGCTGCCACATGGCGGTGTAAACCCCGAACCCGGCCGGCCGGTCCGGGATGTCGTCCACAGGCCGCGTCATGTTGGGGTCGTTGACGTAGTCACAGAGCTGGGAGGACTCGAGGGCCCCGCAGTCATTGAACAGCTCAGAAATGAGCTCGCTCGTGCTCCGGCGCGTGTAGGGATTGGGGTAGGCGATGATGGCGGTGATGGCGGTCACCACGATGACCTCCAGCACCGGGTACTTGCCCAGCTTGGTGGTTTTGCGCCTCCTGCACCAGGCGATGTTGCAGCGGATGAAGAGGGTTCCCCACAAGCCCCCAAAGACCCCAAGCAGGAAGAAGGGGAAGAGTTCGGCCATGTACCAGGGCGTGTGATATTCCACGTAAAAGAGAACAAGGTGGCTGTTCCCAAAGGGATTGATGGAGCGCAGCGTGAAGGCCGCCACCAGGGCCGCGAAAAAGGACCTCCACAAGGTCTTCAAGGGAAAGTAGTAACTGACCTGGGACGAACAAGTAGGAAATTAGCGACTGGCCAAAGAAACAGCTGCCCAGGACCCCACTGACCAGCAGCCACCCACGGATGCTTGGAGTGCAAGTCGCACCCAGACCAAAGATGGGCAGCACTCACCTCCTCAGTCTAGGCTTAGGTATGACAAAAATGCACCAACAAAGATACTTAAATGACTCTGGGTCTAAAGGTGCAGTGGAGACTAGTCAAGGTGTATTAGAACTATTTTTTTAAGAGAAATGAAAATATTTAATGATAATTCTGTTTACGGCACAGAGACCCTCCTAAAAGGAAATAAACCTCTGGATTTGATTTGACAGACAACAGAATAGATCAAGGGTTGGAAAATCCTGGCCCAGCAAATATATTTGTATGGCACATGAGTTAAGAATGGTTAAAAAGTGTATTTTCTGGCATGTGAAATATTCAAAAGAACAACAATATTTTGTGACGTGAAAATTATATAAAATTCAAACTTCAGCGTCCATGAGGAAAGTTAGGCAGCCATGCCTGTTCACGTGCGCGTTGTCTGTGGCGCCTTTCCCCGCTCAAGGTCGGAATAGAGTAGTTGTGACAGAGGCCATGAGACCCACAAAGCCTAAAATGTTTACTGTCTGGCCCTTTACAGAAAACGTCTGCCAACCCCTGGAATGGATCCACTGGGGTTGCCAAAAACAAAAATGCTTAATTAAATTGGTTATGAGAAAGAGAGAGAAGACTGTAAATCTTTAAAAAAAATATTACATTGGCAATTTGTAAAACAATACAGTCACACACCACATGTCAACAACAGATTGCATATACGGTAGTGGTCCTATAAGATTAGTACCATAAGCCTAGGTGTGTAGTAGGCTACACCATCCAGGTTTGTGTACGTGCATGTTATGATGTTCACACAACAATGAAATTGCCTAACAACACATTTCTCAGAATGCGTGTCCCTGTGGTAACATGATGCATAACTGTACTTGAAAACAGATATTTGTCAGCGAAAATTGTGACTCCTTAATGAGCTGCAGGGCTCTTGCTCAATACTCCAGTGGCTCTAATCCTCAAAGGCCTGGAGAGGGAGGCCCACTGCTGTGCTAACCATCCACATACTCCTCAGTCCTCCAAACCACGCATTCCCTCAGCTGCCCTTTCTCACCTCTTCTAGACTGAAGAGCACGCCCCCGATTGGAGCACCAAAGGCAACAGAGACTCCGGCAGCAGCTGCAGCCGAAAGCACCTGCAAGGCAGAGAGTCCTATGTAAGCCCCCGGGCCCTTCGTGATGACAAGCTTGTGCAGGTGAGACCGGAGTGGGGCTTCTGGAAGAGACCTGCACTGCAGATGGAAGCTCAGCGTGCTCACCTCACACCTCTTGCCCTCGTTCTTGCTGTACTTGGAGAAGAGGCTGCTGAAGAAGTTGCCACAGCAACAAGCCACGTGCACCAGCGGCTGTTCTTTCCCAAGGCTCAGGCCCAAGGACACTACCAGCACCAGAGTGACAGTCTTGATCAGCAGGGTCCACTTCCCCAAGTAGCCCCTGATGATAAAGCCGCTCAAAATGGTCTTTATCTGAAACAGAGGACGGAGAACGAGGGGGAGTGAGCTGCTTCAATGTCATGGCGAGGAAAATCACTAACGCCTTTGCACTGCATTCACTAAATTACAGTTATGTGCCTCATAACAACATTTTGGTCAACGATGGACTGCATCGACGACAGTGGTGCCATAAGATTAGTACCCTATAGCACATGTCTAGTAATCCCGAGATTAAGCAACACATGACTATATACTGAGAAAGGGCTACTTTAGGGGTTTTTTTGGCTATAATTTTATATTATGAAGTTTTGTATTATGTTACAAAATATTCATATATTTTATATTATATTAACAGAAACCTTTAAAAAAGACCAATATGTTGCAGATATTAGTTCATAGCATAATAAGACATCATAATAAGGACAGGATAAATAATAACCTAAATCCCATTTTATTTATGGTTTTCTCCTGTTCACATTACCATTTATTGTGTTGAGCAGAAACATTCCTTTTGATTTTAAATGTTAACTTTGACAATTGAACATTATCCATGAAAAAGAGTTGGACATCTGACTAGGTACACAACAGAGCAAATACAGTAAAATGTCAATTGAGACATTTCTCGATTTCTCAATGTCTTAATTTCCTCTTCAAAGAACAATTTTTCTGGCTATAGAATTTCTAGTTGATGGTTTCTTTTCTTTCAGCATTTTAACTATATCATCCCTCTGTCTTCTGGGTTCCATGGTTTTTGACCAGAATTCAGTTATTAAACATTTTTAGAATCACTTTTATATAGCTCACCTGTCTCTTGCAGCTTTCAAGATTAACCTTTTGTCTTTTTCTCTTGAAAAGTTGATTATAATATGTATCCAGGTGGATTTCTTTGAGTTTATACTGTTTGGACTTTGTTAAGTTTTTGGATATATAGATTTATGTCTTTCTTCAAATTCGGGAAGTTTTCAGTGATTATTTCTTCAAATATTCTGTCTTACGCTTTCTCTCTCTCCTTTCCCCCTGGAGATCCAATTATGCGTATGTGAGTATGCCTGATGAAGTCAAACAGCTCTCTTAGGCTCATTTTTTAAAACCCAGGTATCTTTCTGTTCCTCAGCCTGGGTGATTTCAATAGACATATTTTCAAGTTGTCTCATTCTTTCTTCTTCCAACAGCAAATATGCTGTTGAAATCTTCTAGAGAAATTTTCATTTCAGCTAATATGAAGTAAATAGGATAGCTGTAACAGTGTTAACACTTCATAATAAACTGAAACATCAAGTCAAGGTAAGCTCTAAAAGCATACCACTTCTTACACAGGTGATAATGGTTCTACTTTATAAAGCAAACAGAAGTAGAAAGAGGGACAACCTTATCTAAAAAATACAGAATTTTTTTCTCTAAAATTTCATTTTAAAAAATGTTTCCAAAATAATTTTCATTCTAAGTAATCATAATTTTTCAGAAGCAAATGATAGTGAGAATCAGCATGTTTTACAATATGCATCAGTGCATTGTATTCAGTTCGTTCTTATAGTGCACATCATACAACAGCTTACAGCAGATTGCCTTAGGTGATGATGAATTTGTCTTGAAAATAGGTCAGTTAGTCTCTTTGCTGAAATGGAGAAAGTTCAACATTTTAGTTGAAGTGAAGTAAGTTTATATGTTTAGTAAGGTTTTGACAAGGAGAAGATTATTTTTATTCATTAATTATGTTATTTTATACTCTCCCTCTTTCCAACAACTGGGGTAGTAATTCTTCCTTAATTTAAGAATTTAGAATTAAATTAAATTCTTAATAGATTTTTGAATTCTACTACAATAATAGTAGAAACTGCTACTGCTGAGTCCTAACAAACAAATTTAGTTACGAAACCTCCATTTTGACATAATATAGTTTAAAAGATTATTGTAAACTCTTCTATAAATGGAGGAATATGTATATTACATACTTACATGTAACTTAAAGAATATTAATAAAACGAGCACCCATCTACCCACAACCAAGCTTAAGAAACAGAAGAGTGGGTACCTTTGAAAGCATAGGTACCTTAGTTTCCTTCACCAATGGAACATTTCTCTTTCCCCCACTTCTTTGGACTAATATAAGTAGAATTACACATTACACATTCTTTTTTGACTTTTTTTTTTCACTTAATCCTTCTTTTTGGAGTTGCATCCATTATAATGTATTCCTTGTACTTTGTCATAAAAGAAATTTAATGTTTAACTAAGTATTTCATTCCTTTAATTTCAGCTGTCACGGATAAGGATGACCACACCAGAAGAAGAAAAAGTTCAGCCAGCCCCTCCAAAATCCAGCTCATATTCAAACTTCCCCCCCTCTATAACGATCAAAAGCTGAGTCATGCATTTGATTCTTTGGAGGGGAAGATGAAATTGCCCACCATGTTTTTTAGTGATGCTTTAAATTTTCTGTCATTCTCCATTGGCCATTTCTTTACTTTTGAAAGACTTGAGTCAAAAGACCCACTATTAGGCAGTGGGATCATAAACTGAGAAGCCAACAATGATCTGTTCTTTAGGCTTCAGATAGCAAATAAAATACAGTCAACTCAGCTATAAGGCCAGTTTGGAAAACACAAATTAGTTCTAATGTGATTGATACATTAGGGAACAGTTTGAGAATACAGCAAATTTTGCATCATCATCTTATGCTAAACACTAGGTGAACGTAGAAAATTGCACCTAGGTGAATCAAGCTGCATATTAATACACAAAACATATACATGCACGTCTCAAACATCTACCAGTTCACATATGTGTTAGGAGTCACATCCACCCACATCAACTTCCCCTCCAATTTTAGATAATTCTCTTTCTATTACTGCACAATAATACACAAGTTATAACCTGTCTGATACCCACTTCCACAGTAAATTTCAGGTGTTTTTCAATGTGAATCACCACACTTAATGTAGCATTCATGTATTTCTTTTTTAAACAGTTTTCTTGAGGTATAGTTGATATTTTAAAACTGCATAAATTTAATGAATACAATTTTATGAGTTTGGACATATGCATATATCTGTAATATTATCACCACAATCAAGCTAACAGACATATACAACACCTCCAAAAGTTTCCTTGTGTCCCCTCTTTGGGTTTTGTTCCGCTTTGTTTTATTTATTTATTTATTTATTTATTTATTTATTTATTTATTTATTTATTTTGTAGTAAGAATACTTAACATTAGATTTATCTTCAACAAATTTTTAAGTGCACAATATAGTATCGTAGGCTATATGCACTATGCTGTACAGCAGAAGTCCAGAACTTATTCATCTTATATAACTGAAACTTTATACCAATTGAACAACAACTCCAATTTTCCCCTGCCTCCAACCCCTGGCAACCATAATTCTACTCTCTGTTTCTATGAATTTGACTATTTTAGATTCTGCATATAAGTAAGATCTTGCAGTATTTGTCCTTCTGTGACTGGCTGATTTCACTTAACCTAATGCCCTCACGGTTCATCTATGTTGTCACAAGTAATAGGATTTCCCTCCTTTTTAAGGCTAAATAATACTCTCTTGTATGTGTATGTATTTCATATACATCTTCTGTATCCATTCACTCATTGACAGGAGATTAGGTTGTTTCCATACGTTGGCCATTTTGAAAAATGCTGTAATGAATATGGGAGTGCAGATATCTCACTGAGATCCTGTTTTCATTGCTTTTGGATATATATACCCAAGAGTGGGATTTCTGGATCATATTTGGTAATTCAACTTTTAATTTTTGAGGAATTTCTATACTATTTTCCATAATGGCTGCACCAACTTACATTCTCACCAACAGTGCACAAGTATTTCCTTTTCTCCATATCCTCACCAACACTTATCTTTTGTCTTCTTGATAGCCATTCTGACAGGTGTGAGGTGATATCTTACTGTGGTTTTGATTTACATTTCCCTGATGATTAGTGATGCTGAGCACCTTTTCATGTACCTGTTGGCCTTTTGTATGTCTTCTTGGGAAAAATGTCTATTCAGTTCCTTTGTCCATTTTTTAATAGGGTTATTTGATTTTGTTTTGTTTTGTTGTCTGATTTTGCGGGGGTGGGGGCTGGTTCTTGTTACTGAGTTGCAGAAATTCAAAATATAGGAGTTCCTTATATATTTGAATATTAACCCCTTTTCAGATAAATGGTTTGCAAATATGTTCTCCCATTCCACATGTTGTCTTTCACTCACTTGGCATTTTCTTTTGCTGTGCAGAGCTTTTTAATATGATGTAGACTCACTGGTTGTTTTGCTTTTGTTGCTTGTGCTTTTCTTAACCATTTAACATTTAAGTATAAAACTTTGCTACTCTTTTTATTTGGTTCTTACATGTTTTAGATGTATCACTGTCAAAGTTTTAAGTATTGTTTCTTTAGTTCCATTTTCCCAGTGACCCTGTGGTTTGTAACACACCATTTTGCATAACATGGTGATTTTTAAGAAAGAACATATTGCAGTGTATCAGAACTGACAGTATTTAAAAAGTAGGATGATGATTCAGCTTGCTTTTCAGGTTCCTGATGCAATAAATCAATATAAACCATCCAAAATTCAGCAGTGACATACTAGGACATTTTTTTTTTCTATCTTCACTGAAATATGACCATGTTGAGTTTTTCTTTTGACAATCTTTTAATTATTCCAGCTCTTTTTGTGGACTGCCTGGACCACTGCAGTTCTCTATGAAAAGAGATACTAGATGTTGTGAGACCTCTTATGATAAGTTATTGCAATTGGTTTTTGGTTAATTTGACTGCCCCACTGTAATGAGCTCCTTGTGGATGTGACCTATGTATTATTCAATCCTATAGATCCAGAAAATGGCACAAAGCAATGGGTGCTGAATGAATGACTGTTTAAAAAAAATTTTTTTAAAAACCTTCCATTACTCACATGATAAAACTACTCACCACCCTTGGAATAAAATAGTATTTACCAAATTCTAATAATATAAAACAACAATGTAAACCCAAGCTGTAAGTTTGAAGACTCAAAAGCCTTCAGAGCCAGACATGTACATAAGCAAAGAAGGTGGCCAGGCTAGTGCTGTGAACAACAGAAAGTAAATATTTGTCTACTAGGCAATTTTTGCACTATAAGGATGGGGTCCAGGGCTTTCACATTTTCCTATTTAGTAAAAAGCTGGAAATAGTTTTCACTAAATCCTTAGATGTTTATTTTTTGCCAGATAATTCAACGGCTTTTCAGAATATTGAGGTCAACCAGCACACCTACATCTGGAGACTGAATCTTGTCCTCCAAGCTCAGTTTTCAAGCTCTAAATTTGCCTGAGTCAAGAATTAACAAACTATGGCCTGTGACCCAAATTTAGCCAGCCATTTGTTTTTGTACAAACCATTGTTTTATAACCTGCTGCTAAACATTGTTTTTCTATGTTTAAATAGTTGGAAGGAAAACACAAGAAGTATATTTTCTGACATATGAAAATTGTGTGAAATATAATTTCAGAGCTCATAAATAAAGTTACGGAACATAGCCGTACTCACTAATTATATACTGCCCATGGCTATTTTCACACTACAATGGAACAGTTGAGTAGTTACAACACAGACCATATGTCCCACGAAAGCTAAAATATTTACTATTTGGCCCTTTACAAAAAATGCTTGTTGATTCCTGGTCTAGGTAAATATGCATCCCCATTCTCCTTTTACAGCTCCCTCATTTCTCTTGAGTTATCTGAAAGTTGGCCTCAAAACCGAGTGCTTACATCTTCTTTTCAAAAGCAGGTAAATAAAGTAAAGAAGGTAAATACAGATCAAGTTCTTTCACTTCAGCATTTCTATCAATAGAGTCCACATGCCTGAAATGTCAGAAAAAAGTATTGTATGAATCAAGGAAAGGCAATAAGTTTAGCTTTTTGGGGCATCATTTTTTTTCCTCCTCTTCATTTCTTTCTTCTTTCCCCTAGGGAAGAATCTTGGAGGTGAGAAGGTCTGAGTTTTCCAGTATCTTCCTTCTCTTTTTAGTCTTCTTTGCAAATGAAATTTCTCACATACATGAAGTGTACAGGAGGAATAAAAGAATCCCAATAGTATTTTACTTTTAGAGTCATCAGATTCATACTAATTTTTTATTTTTCTTTTCCTCCATGTGTCTAATGCTATATAACAAAATGAATGATATGTTGAGTCCAGTTTTGCAAGACTCTCCTGGTAATTCTTTGTGTGTTTCATCTTTGATCTTTTAGTTGAGGAACCTTGTTATACTCATCTTTGGTTTTCTGATGACAAATCTCCATTTTGACTTGGATATCTGTTTATTCCAGTCACAAGATTCACCATCAAAGACACTTATGCAAGTTTTCTTAGCTTTGTTCTTCCAATTGACCAAAATCCAGGCATGTTTTCTTTTATTGCTTAGAATGAATTTCTAACTCTAATGCTATACCATCTTCTGTCTTCTTAGGAAAATAATAATTCTATAATATCATTTGTTCAGTTGATTGTTCAGTATTATACTGATCCAGTTAACTATTTTTCAACAATATGATAGTTTGCCTAAATTTGTATAATTTTTGTGGTACCACATAAATCAGTTGGTTTTAGCTACATAACAAACAAATCCAAAACTTAGTAGCTTAAAACAGAAATGATTTATTTAGCTCATGATACTCTAAGTTAACAGTTTGGACCACAGTCAGCTGGCCAGCCTTTTCAGTTTGGGTCAGACTTGGCTACTTTTGCCTAGGCTTCTTCACACATCTGGAAACCATGAATGACATTGCTAGGATGACTGGGGTCTCTCTCCACAGGATCGGTTGTCCTCCAGGAGGTCATCCGAGGTATTCATAAGGTGATTTCAGGTTCCAAGGGCAGCAGGAGGGCAAGCCCCAATGCATGGATGCTTGTCAAGACCCATAGGCCAAAAGGTGTCACATGGGAGCCCAACATGAGTGTTAGGAGGCATTACCAAAGGGAGCAGGGAACAACAAGAGTCTATTGCCATAATCAATACATAACTACAACTTCAAACTCCATATCTCCACTGGTTATGTGTATTGCTAAAGCAAAAATTTAAAGAAGAAATGAATTGCACTGATGATAGAGATAACATAAGAACTTATAAAATTAATTCTGGTTAAATTCTTTACTGTCTGGGCCTCTCACAAATTAGCTCAATTATCATTATTTGACTCAGTAGATCCTTCTAGGTTTAACGTTGGATTTAGGCATTTGCCTTGATTGATAATGTCACTTCCCCCAAACTTTGGTTGTATAAAAGTGCTAAACACTGTAATAACTCTAAATCCACAGAAGTACATTCACAGTGCATGCACTGAATGTGGAAGTAGGTTTTTCAAAGATTGCTATTACCTTTACACTAAACATAGCAAGTGAGTTTAATCATCAGTAAACTTTCTCAGCAACGTATCTCCACTACTGCCCTTTTTTACATTACACCAAAGATGCACTTACAAAATATACAGTGTCACATTTCTATGTATGCTTAATGAACTCTGATTCTACAGACTTAAGAGTTATGCCTAATTTACAAAGTCAAAGATTAATCATTTGAGTAACAATAGAGTACAGTAGGTAAGAGTATAAATCCTGGAGCTCGACTGTTGGCTTCAACAACTGGCTTACAGATTTGGTAGTTTTAGGCACATTACTTAACCTCTCTGTGCTTCAGTTTCCTCAACTATCTAATGAAGAGTAACAGTACCTTCCTCACAGGCTCACTGTGAGGAGTAAATGAGTTAACAGACATCAAATGCTTGGACCTGTGCTTGGCACATAAGTGCTACATAAGTATTTGCTATTATTATTGGCACAAAAGAAATTCTGCCGCCACTCACCTCTGGTATACCAGAGCCGCCATCATATGGGGCAAATATGCGCACCAGAGAGATTGCCAAAAATGCAAACAGCAATGCCCACAAGATGTACATTAGGTAATTCAGAATGTAAACACTGGCACCCTAAACAACACACAAGACAAGAAAGAATACGTAAGCCATCACAGACCGGAGCAATGCAGCCACCCACCCCTCCACTGTGAGAGCGGATGCTTTGATGGGATGGGCTGCTTCTCTCCCTGTCCTGTGTCAACAAAAAGGCCAGGGCTGGTTTTACCAGCTGTTGCTATTGCTACAGTCAGTACACAAACCCAGCACCAGGTGTTTCTCCAGGAGCTGTTCACACATATACCTTCTACCAGGTGAAGTCTCAGCAGTTATGGAAACTGTGAATATTTGGTTTTAATCACCACTTGCACTAGACCTAATGAAAGGTGTGATGCAGAAAATTCTGCCTTTGAGACCCTGGAAGGTTTCTTTTGTCTTATCTGCAGTGGATCATCCTCTCCTAACTTTCATTAAGGCTATGTCTATGACATAGCAAGCAGTTGCACTGCCAATGAATAATGTGGGAACTGAATTTGAGAATTACTGCTACTCAAATGTGGTCCCCAGACCAGCAGCTGCAGCAGCATCACCTGGGCTGGTGCTAGAAATGCAGAGTCTCAGGCCCCACCCAGAGCTACTGCATCAGAGGCTTTGGAGGCAGCCCAGCAAAATCTGTTTCAGGTTTTTGGAAGCTCTCCGGAGGATTCCAATGTGAGCTAACATTTGAGATGCCTTTTTAGAGGGGAAAAACTTGATCATCTTTTAGAATAATTCACTGAGCCATTTATTCCAAATTATCTGCTGTGTGGAGAAGGCTTTCTGAACGAAACGCATAGTCTGGTGTCTTTGATGCTGAGGACCTGGTCTGCTGGGTGGAGAGCACGTTTCTCTAGGCCTCAGCTTTGTGCCACTCTCAGGATTACTCCAGTGAAGGGGCTAAGGAGAGGGGTCTGACCCTAAGTCAGGCCATGGACATGGTCACATGTGTGCTTATGAAATGCAAAACCACATTCCAGGGGACCTGCTCCGGCCCTTACAATCACATTTATTCACATCCTATGTGGTGAGAAATGAGACTGAGGAATTTATTTCACCCACTTAAAAATGTACTCTGTTGAGACTAAAAATAAACTCTTACTCTTGCTAACACTAATTCATTGAGTCAAAGTATAAATCTCAAAAATAGTTGAAGAGAGTGACGTCAGCATCATGGCAGAATGAGCTCTTCCCTTAGTTTCTCCCCTCTAAGATACAATGAAAAGGACGTTCATAAACCAACAGAGGACATGCACACAGCACAACAGATGTCTGAGATCCACACAGCCATACGTCTGAAGGTGAAGGTCCTGGAGCCCCCAGGGGTGCAGTAGAAGGAAGTAAGGAGATATCCTCTCCTCCTTGAGTGGTGACAATCTAGGGTACGTGACCTTGCAGCAGCTGGTGCACAACATTCTGAGAAGAAGAGGAAATAGGCAGCCCTCCACAGGAACACTTACACTTGCAGAGTTGCCCCCCAGCCTGTGGGAATGCTCCATACCAAGGCAGCTAAGCAGTCACTGGGGCACCCATCCCAAGCCAAGCAGCCCAAGCCAGCAGACAGTGAGTGCAGAGCCAGGGCACTCAGGATAGCACATGCAAAAGAAAGCACTCATCCCCCACTCCTACCTGGTGCACCAGCTCATCCAATCAGTCAGAACAGGGGATCCCCACCAGAACACCTGCACATACATAGGCAAAGCTGGAGAGGCCAGTGGGCAAATGCAGATGGGCACAGTCAGCACAGATTCCAATAGATAGGCATATCTGCCAGGGATTGCAGAGGGCCCAGAATACACAGCGCCAGTCCCCCCTAGTGGTCACAGGTGGAATCTGTGACCAGATACTACCACTATGCAATGGCACAAATCCACCCCATCAAATAGTATGAAGAGGTATGTTAATACTCCAGACCAGAAAGAAAATGACAAGTATCCATAAATCAATCCTGAAGTCACAGAAATTTACAATCTAAAGGACAGAGAATTCAAAGTAGCTATCATAAAGGAACTCAGCTAGTTACAAGAAAACTCAGAAAGAGAGTTCAACGATCTCAGGAATAAAATTAATGAAGACAGGGAATTCTTCACAAAAGAAATTGAAACTATAAAAAAACCACAAGTGTTGCAGATGAAGAACACAAGGAATGAAATAAAAATATTTGGAATCCTTAAAAAACAGAGCTCATATAATGGAGGACAGAATAAGTAATTTAGAGGACAGAAATATAGAAAGGCTGCAGATGGAGGGGATCAGAGAACTAAGACTAAAAAGAAATGAAGAAATTCTCCAAGAAATATCCAAATCAATTAGGAAATGCAATGTATGGATTATAAGAATTCTGGAGGGAGAAGAGAGGTGGAAAGAAGAGAGCTTCTTCAAAGAAATAATAGCTGAGAAATTCCTAAACCTGGAGAAGGAGCTGGAATTACATTTAAACAAAGTTAATAGAATTCCTAATTACATCTTTGTAAAAAGACCTTCTCCAAGGGATATATTTGTAAAACTGCAAAAGTCAACAACAAATAAAAAGTATTAAGGGCAGCAAGGCAGAAACAAATAACCTATAAGGGAACCTCTTTCAGGCTTTTAGTGGATTTCACAGCAAAAATCTTACAGGCTAGGAGATAGTGGAATGATATATCCAAAATTATGAAAGACAAAATATTACAGTCATGAATACTCTAACCAGTGAAAATGTCCTTCAGACATGATGGAGAAATAAAAACTTTGCCAGATAAACAAAAGCTGAGGGAGTTCATTGCCACAAGCCCCTGCTCCAAGAAATGAATAAAAATGCTCTCATACCTGGGGGAACAAAAGAGGGGGTTTACAAAGCCTTGAGCAAGGAGATAAATAGACAAAATCAGAAATGCAGAATTTTCTGCAGATGAGAAGAGGTTAGCAAACACTTGATTACAATATCAAAGACAAAGGGAAAGAAATCATCAAAAATAACTATAATCACCTCATTTTAATCACAAACTCAGAACACAAAATGGAATAAGTTGTGACAACAATATCTTGGTTGGGGAAGAGAAAAGGGATGGAAACTGCTTAGACTAAGGAAATAAGAGACTATCAAAAAAGAAACTATCTCACCTATGAGATCTTTTATACAAACCTTATGTTAACCACTAAACAAAAAATCAGAACAGAGACACAAATCATAAATAATGAGAAAACCAAGAGAGAGAAACAACAACCTGAACTGGATGCCAGAAATACACTGGACAAGAAACAAGGGAAACAGAGAAAAGCCAGAAAACAAGTGATAAAAAGGCAGTATTAAACCTTTATATATCAATAGTCACTCTAAATGTAAACAGACTGAATTCTCAAGTCAAAAGATACAGAGTGGCAGCCTGGATTAAAAAACAAGACCCAACAATATGCTGCCTCCAGGAAACACATCTCAGCTCTAAAGACAAACACAGGATCAGGGTGAAGGGATGGAAGACAATACTCTAAGCCAATGGCAAAGAGAATAAAGCAGATTTTGCCATGCTTATATCAGACAAAGTAGACTTCAAGGTAAAAAGAGCAATGAGAGACAAATAGGGGCCATATATAATGATAAAAGGAACACCCCACCAACAGGACATAACCCTTATAAATATATATGCACCTAACACAAAAGCACCAAAGTACATATAGCAAATATTATCAGACCAAAACAGCAAAATTAGCAGCAACATAATAAAAGTAGGGGACCGCAACATCCCACTTTCATCAATGGATAGATCATCCCAACAGAAGGTCAACAAGGAACTACCAGAATTTAACAAAAAATTAGACAAGATGGACTTAATATATGTATAGATAATACTCCATCAAAAATCAGTAGAATACACATTCTTCTGAAATGCACATGGGACATCCTCAAATATAGACCATATGTTGGGAAACAAGGCAAGCTTCAATACATTTAAGAAGACTGAAATCATATCAAGCATCATATCCAACCACAATGCTATGAAACTAGAAATCAACCAAAAGAAAAAAAGCTGGAGAATATGTGGAGACTAAGCAACGTGCTAATGAACAACCACTGGATCAATGAAGAAATTAAAGAAAATCAAAAAATACCTGGAGACAAATGAAAATGAAAATACACCATACCAACTCATATGGGATGCAGAAAAAGCAGTCCTAAGAAGGAAATTCAGAGCAATACAGCCAACCTTAACAAACAAGGAAATTTTCAAATAAGTAATCTTAAACTACACCTAACAGAGATAGAAAAAGAAGAACAAAGCCCACAGTCAGCAGAAGGAGGGAGATCATAAAAATTAGAGCAAAAATAAAGGAAATAGAAACAAAAGCACAGTAGAAAGCATCAATGAAATTAAGATCTTGTTCTTTGAGAAGACAACATTGACAAACCCTTAGCCACACTCACTAAGAAAAAAAGAAAGAAGTCTCAAATAAAGAAAATTAGAAATGAAAGCAGAGAAATTACAACGGGTACCACAGAAATACAAATGATTTTAAGAGAATGCTATGTAAAACTATACACCAACAAATTAGAAAATCTAGAAGAAATGGATAAATTCCTAGAC
Source organism: Ceratotherium simum simum (assembly GCF_057802395.1). Taxonomy (NCBI): domain Eukaryota; kingdom Metazoa; phylum Chordata; class Mammalia; order Perissodactyla; family Rhinocerotidae; genus Ceratotherium; species Ceratotherium simum. The sequence goes on from NC_141941.1 coordinate 10,344,043, forward strand.
TCACACAACCTCCCAAAACTGAATCAAGAAGAAATAGAGAATCTGAATAAACCAATCAAAAGTAAAGAGTTTGAAACAGTAATCAAAGATATCCCAAAAATAAAAGTTCAGGACGAGATGGCTTCTCTGGAGAATTCTACCAAACATTCCAAGAAGATTTCTTACCTATCCTTCTCAAACTAGTCCAAAAAACTGAAGAAAACAGAACACTTCCTAACTCGTGCTATGAGGTGAACATCACCCTGATACCAAAGCCAGACAAGGACAACACGAAGGAAAATTATAGGCCAATATCGCTGATGAACATAAATGCAAAAATTTATATGGAACAATGAAAAACCCCAAATATCTAAAGCAATCTTGAGAAAGAAGAACAAAGCTGGAAGTATCACAATCCCTGACTTCAAAATATGCTACAAAGCTATAGTAATCAAAGCAGCATGGTACTGGCACAAAAACAGACGCACAGAACAAAGGAACAGAGTTGAAAGCCCAGAAATAAAACCATTTGTCTATGGACAGCGAATCTTTGACAAAGGAACCAGGAACATATATGGAGAAAGGAAAATGTTTTCAATAAATGGTATTGGGGAAACTGGACAGCCACATGCAAAATAATGAAAGTAGATAATTATCTTTCACCATAAAAAAAACTTAACTCAAAATGGATTAAAGACTTGAATGTAAGACCTGAAACCCTGAAACTCCTAGAGGAAAATATAGGTAGTACACTCTGACATCGGCCTTAGAAACATCTTTTTGAATACCATGTCTACTCAAGCAAGGAAAACAAAAGAGAAAAATAAACAAATGGACTTAATCCAACTAAAGAGCTTCTGCAAGGCAAAGGAAATCAGGAACAAAATGAAAAGACAACCCACCAACTGGGAGAAAATATTTGCAAATCATATATCTCCAAAATATATAAAGCACACATACAACTCAACAACAAAAAGCAAACATTCTGATCAAAAAATGGGTAAAGGATATGAATAGACATTTTTCCAAAGAAGGTATATAGATGGCCAACAGGCATATGAAAGATGTTCAACATCACTAATCATTAAGGAAAAGCAAATCAAAAGTACAATGAGATATCATCTTACACATGCTTAGTATAATTAGCAAGACAAAAGATAATAAATGTTGGAGAGGATGTGGAGAAAAGAGAACACTCTTACACCGCTGGTGAGAGTGCAAACTGGTTTCCATAGCAGCAACTATGGGAAACAGTACGGAGATTTCTCAAAAAATTAAAAACAGAAATACCATATGACCCAGCTATCCTACTACAGAGTTTTTATCCAAAGAACTTGAAATAAACAATCCAAATAAACTTAAGTGCCCCTATGTTCACTGCAATATTATTCACAATAACCAAGACATGGAAGCAACTCAAGTGTCCATGAACTGAAGAATGGATAAAGAAGATGCAGTATATATATATTCACACATATATACACAATGGAAAATACTACACAGCCATAAAAAGTCAAAATCGTCCCATTTGCAACAAAATGGTTGGATCTTGAGGGTCTGATGTTAAGCAAAATAAGCCAGAAAAACAAAGAAAAACACCACATAATTTCACTCATATGTGAAAGGTAAACAGATAAAGAGAATGATTAGTGGTTACCAGAGAGGAAAGACTTGGAATGAGCACAAGGGGTAAAGGGTCACGTATATATCATGACTGACAAATAATAATGTACACCTGAAATTTCACAATGTTATAAACCATTGTGACCTCAGTAAAATTTTTTTTTAAAGTTAAAAAAAATAAAATAAAATAATAGTTGAAGAGATGGATTGCCATATTTCCCCAAAAAAACATATTACAAGTAGGAAAGAAGAAATAAAATGTGGTACCCAACCAAATTTGCCTACCTATTCCCATCAATCCTAGTACAGAATCTCTTTTCAGAAGTAATGGAGAGCACTGAGACTGTGTGAGACTTGATACAAATCCCTGTCTACTAAGAGTTGAAGAAATTAATTTTCAACTCCACCAAGAAAGACATTTAACAAAGTGGCAAATTGCATTCCAAGTGTCTTCAGCTGTGATAAATCATTCAGACAAAAAAAAGTGGGGGAGAGAGGAGATGCAGAAATAGATTGAATAAATCTTCCAAGAATAATTGTAAATTGAATAGTTCTTACATTACTCAGCATGCCAAGACAGGAATCTTGCCAACGTAGCTTCTCCTTAGTTGGATCTCTGATATTTTAGAGATTCCTAGTGATTTTAATAAAAACTAAATTCAGTTGGAAGTAAACTCTTTTCCTGAGCTAAGATTTTGATAAAGATCTGAAGCTCTAAGTGCCATGAGGGCAACATACAATCTGTGGTCCATAACTACATGCCCTGAGAAATTTGCATGATAGGAGGCCCAAAAAATAGTCTCTTAAATGTGCTTGCAAAATGGACTAAAAAATGATAACTGAAGCTATAACAAGATACCACTTTGCATCTGCTAGGATGACTATAGTCAAAAACAGATAACAACAAGTGTTCTTTAGAATGTGAAAAAAATGGAAACATCATAAATTGCTAATGGTGCATCCACTTTGGAAAACAGTCCAACAGTTCCTCAAAAGACTAAACATAGGGGCCAACCCAGTGTCATAGTGGTTAAGTTTGCATGCTACACTTTGGCAGCCTGGGGTTCACAAGTTCAGATCTGTGGATTCATAGGTCCAAGTAGCCCATGGACCTATGCACCACTTTTCAAGCCATGCTGTGGTGGCATCCCACATATAAAGTAGAGGAAGATCAGCACGGATGTTAGCTCAGGGCTAATCTTCCTCAGCAAAACAATAGAACCAAAGAGCCTAAACATAGAGTTACCGTATAATTGTGCTATTGTAGCCAGAAAAACCCAGGACGCTGTTGCCATAGCAGAATCAATGAACACAATGGTAAGGGATGGAAGAAAAGAAAAATGGTTTCATTTTGCCAGCAAAATGAGGCTGCATTGGGCTCACGCCACAAAATCCACACTCTTCCTGAGGCATTAGGAGCTCAGGTTTTTAAAGCAGAATCTGGAAGAGAAGTCAAGATAACAGCATAAGCAGACTCAGAACTCACCTCCTCCCACAGACACAGCCAATTTACAACTACTTGTGGAAAAATTACCTGTCAGAGAGAACTGAAAACTGGATAAGAGGAACTCCTGCAACAAAGAACAATCCTAATCGAGATGGAAGAGGCAGAATCTCACTTCTAGAGAGAAAAAATGCTGCCTTCACAAGCCGCAGTGCTTCATGGCCACCCAGGAGCAGCCCAAAGTTTCGCAGCCCTCCCTGGCGGAGCAGAGTCCTGAACCGGGGAGCACTCCTGCTGTAGGCATTTTGTGGATCTAGCACGAACGAGACATGTGGCATAATATCTGACTTTGCCTGCTACTAAAAAGCTGGAAAGTCCCCCCAGAAAAGCTGGTTCACAAAGACGTTAAAACCGGCTCTTAAAGGGTCCGTGCACAAACTCACCTGTTTCAGAAAGCAACCTAAAATCACCAGAAAGAATGGTGCACAGCCTTTGGTGAAAAGAGACTCACCTGATAGGCTCTGAGTGCATTGCAGTGAGAGATGAGAACTCTCCAGGGACTGGGACATTGGTGGCCGCCATTGTGGCCTGGTGTGGGATTGCTGACACAGACACCACAGGAGTTCTCCCTGGGGCCTGCCAGCCCAGGGTCTGCCCCACACACTAGAGCACCAATTTAATCCAGCTCAGCCGGGACAGGCAGCACACCCTAGGGACTAGCACCACCCAACAACAAGCCCTCAGGCAACTTGTGGGCCTGCATGGATTGGTTCCTGGATTCTCTGCAGCCTGGTGACTGAGCCCACTTCAGTGGGCCAGGGCATGCACAGGGAGCTGGTGGAGAGTGTGGAGCCATGGTGGAGTCTGTGGGCCTCCCGCCGTGGAGAGACTGGGTCCACTTCAGGAGGTCAGGGTGTGCACACGAGGCAGGACTGTGTTGACTGTGTGTGTGGACCTGTGGGTGGCAGGGCTTGTCAAATGCAGAAGACTTATACTTCTCAAAGACCCACATAGGGGGATTGCCCCACCTTCCAAGGCCTGAAACAATTGGGTGCTCACATGCTTGAGGCCAGCCCTACACAGCTGCAATCCTCAGAGAGCTGACAAGAGACCTAAAGGTTGGAGACTTATAACAATTGTAAACCCCTGAGCCTAACAACCTGCCACGTTGGGGGGTTACTCACTTAAAAGAAATACTGCAACACAAATGTGGCATTAGAACTAGCAGCCAACTGTGCTGGGGCTTCCTACACCCGATAAAGAGACAGAAGGATGCACAACAACTACAGGCAGCTGAGCATTACAACTGCTGGCCAGGGGCATAACTCAGCCTCACTGGGTGCCTACAGGGAAAGCAAACATGCCACAACAGAAGGACACACATAGCCAACATAGGGGTCACTCCTGGAACATTGAGAACCGAGGGAAGCACACTTCAGGCCTCCTAAGGCATCAACTATATAAGGTCACCTATCCAAGAGCAGGAGACGTAGCTGACCTACCTAATACACAGAAACAAGCACAGGGAAAGAGGCAAAATGAGAAGGCAAAGGAATACATTTCAAGTAAGGGAACAGGACAAAACCCTAGAAAAGGAACTAAGTGAAACAGAAATGAGCAACCTACCCAACAGAGAGTTCAAACAAAGAGTGTTAAGGATGCTCACTGATCTTGGGAGAAGAATGGATGAACTCAGTGAGAACATCAACAAAGAAATGGAAGATATAAAAAAGAACCAATCAGAAATGAAGAATACAATACTGGAAATGAAAAATTCACTAGAGGGACTCAAAAGCAGAGTAGAGGATACAGAAGAACAGACCTGCAAGCTGGACAAAAGACTAGAAGAAATTACCCAAGCTTAACAGGTAAAAGAAAAAAGAATTAAAAATACTGAGGACAGTCTAAGGGACCCTTGTAACAACAACAAGTACACTAACATCAGTATTATAGGTGTCCCAGAAGGAGAAGTGTGAGACAAAGGGCCACATCTATTTGGTGAAATAATAGATGAAAACTTCCCTAACCTAATGAAGGAAACAGACATCCAGGTACAGGAAGCACAGAGAGCCCCAAACAAGATAAACCCAAAGAGGCCCACACCATGACACATCATAATCAAAATGTCCAGAATTAAAGATAAAGAGAGAATCCTAAAAGCCACAAGAGAAAGACAAGTTACATACTAAGAAAACCCCATAATGCTATCAGCTGACTTCTCAGCAGAAACTTTACAGGCTAGAAGAGAGTGGCACGATATATTGAAAGTGCTAGAAGGAAAAAACTTACAGCCAAGATTACTCTACCTGGCAAGGTTATCATTCAAAATGGAAGGAGAGAGAAATAGTTTCCCAGACAAGCAAAAATTAAAGGAGTTTTTCACCAAGAAACCAGTGCTACAAGAAATGTGCAAAAAGACTGAATTAAATGGAAAAGAGAAGACAACAAATAGGAAAAATTATCTATTTCCATGATAAGAGGGTGATGGATACAACTGCACAAAAAAAGAGGTTAGATATGATATCAAAACCATAAAATGAGAGAGGAAGGGAGTTAAGGAGTAGAGCTTTCAGACAGAGGTCAAACTAAAGAGACCATCAATTGTGTATAGAAGAAGAAAGGAACAGAGAAGGACTACTAAAACACGGAGGGAAAAAAAGGTAAAAAATGGCAGTGAGTAGATACTTATCAATAGCTACTGTAAACGTCAATGGACTAAAAGCACAATTAAAAGGCATAAGGTGGCTGATTGGATAAAACAGCAAGACCCATATATATGCTGCATACAATAGACATACTACAGACCTAAAGACACTCACAAACTGAAAGTGAAAGGATGGAAAAAAATACTCCACGCAAATGCCAGTGAAAAGAAAGCTGGGGTAGCAGTACTCATATCAGACAAAATAGACTTTAAAACAAACACTTAAAAAATGACAAAGAAGGGCATTACATAACAATCAAGGGAACAATCCAACATGAGGATATAACACTTGTAAATATCTACGCACCCAATGTACGTGCACCTAAATATATAAAGCAATTATTAACAGACATAAAAAGAGAAATAGACAGTAACACAATAATAGTAGGGGACTTTAACACTCTACTTACACTCCACCAATGGATAGATCATCCAAACAGAAGATCAGTAAGGAAACATTGGCCTTAAATGACACACTAGAACAGATGGACCTAGTAGATATATACAGTGTATTCCATCCAAAAACCAAAGAATACACGTTCTTTTCAAATGCACATGGGACATTCTCCAGGGTTGATCACATATTCGGCCACAAAACAAGTCTCCATAAATTTAAGATTGAAATAATACCTAGTATCTTTTCTGACCACAATGGTATGAAACTAGGAATCAAGTATAGGAAGAAAATCAGAAAATCCACAAATATGTGGACATTAAACAAAATGATAATGAGCAATGATTGGGTCAATGAAGAAATCAAAGGAGAAATCAAAAAATACCAGGACACAAATGAAAATACGACATGCCAGAATTTATGGGATGCAGTACAAGCCGTTCGAAGAGGGAAGTTTATAGCAATACAGGCCTATCTCAACATTTCAAGCAAGGAAAATCTCAAATAAACAATCTAACAATGCACCTAAAGAAACTGGAAAAAGAAGAATAAACAAAGCCCAAAATCAGTAGAAGAAGGGAAATAATAAAAATCAGAGCAGAAATAAATGAAATGAAGACTAAAAAATCAATAGAAATATTAATAAAACCAAGAGCTTGTTCTTTGAAAAGGTAAACCAAATTGACAAACCTTTAGCTAGACTCACCAAGAAAAAAAGAGACAAGGCTCAAAGTAAAATCAGAAATGAAAGAGGAGAAATTACGTCAGACACCTCAGAAATACAATAGATTATAAGAGAATACTATGAAAAGCTATATGCTAATGAATTCGACAATCTGGAAGAAATGGATAAATTCTTAGAATCATAAAACCATCCAAAACTGGATCAAGAAGAAATAGAGAATTTGAATAGACCAATCACCAGTAAGGAGATTGAAACAGTAATAAAAAACCTCCCCAAAAATAAAACTCGAGGACCAGACAGCTTCCCTGGTGAATTCTACCAAACATTCAAAGAAGACTTAAGACCTTTCCTTCTCAAACTCTTCCAAAAAATTGAGGAGGGTGGAAGGTCCCTAACACATTCTACGAAGCCACATTACCCTGATACCAAAACCAGACAAAGACAACACAAAAAAAGAAACTTACAGGCCAATATCACCGATGAACATCAATGCAAAATCCTCAACAAAATACTAGCATATTGCATATGACAATACACTAAAAAGATTATACACCATGATCAAGTGGGATTTATTCTAGGTATGCAGGAATGGATTAACATTCGCAGATCAATCAACATAATACACCACATTAATAAAATGAACAATAAAAATCACATGACCAGATCAGCCTGGTGGTGCAAGCAGTTGAGGGCACACACTCCCCTGTGGTGGCCTGGGGTTCGCCAGTTCAGATCCCGGGTGCACACTGATGCACTACTTGGCAGGCCATGCTGTGGTAGCGTCCCATATAAAGTGGAGGAGGATGGTCATGGATGTTAGCCCAGGGCCAATCTTCCTCAGCAAAAAAAAAAGGGGGAGGATTGGCAGATGTTAGCACAGGACTGATCTGCTCACAAAAAACAAAAAAACAAAAAAAAATCACATAATCACATGATCATCTCAGTAGATGCAGAGAAAGCATTTGACAAGATAGAGCATTCCTTTATGATAAAATCTCTGAATAAAATGGGCATAGAAGGAAAGTACTTCAACATAATAAAGGCCATATATGACAAATCCACAGCTAATATCATCCTCAATGGTGAAAAACTGAAAGCTATCTCTCTATGAGCAAGAACAGGACAATGATGCCCACTCTCACCACTCCTGTTTAACATAGTACTGGAAGTCCTAGCCAGAGCAATCAGGCAAGGAAAAGAAATAAAATGAATCCAAATTGGAAAGGAAGAAGTGAAACTGTCACTATATGCAGATGACATGATTTTATATACAGAAAACCCTAAAGAATCCACCAAAAAACTATTAGAAGTAATAAACCAATACAGTAAAGTTGCATGATACAAAATCAACATACAAAAATTAGTTGCATTTCTATACACTAACAACAAAGTAGCAGAAAGAGAAATTAAGAATACAATCCCATTTACAATTGCAACAAAATAATAAAATACCTAGGAATAAACTTAACGAAAGAAGTGAAAGATCTGTACACTGGTAACTATAAAACATTCCTGAAAGAAATTGAAGAAGACACAAAGAAATGGAAAGATATTCTGTGTTCTTGGATTGGAAGAATTAACATAGTTAAGATGTCCATACTTCCTAAAGAAATCTATAGATTCAATGCAATCCCTATCAAAGATCCAACAACACTTTTCACAGAAATAGAACAAAGAATCCTAAAATTTACATGGAACAACAAAAGACCCTGAATAGGTAAATGAATCCTGAGAAAAAAGAACAAAGCTGGAGGTATCACACTCCCTGATTTCAAAACATACTACAAAGCTATAGTAACCAAAACAGCATGGTACTGGCACAAAAACAGACACACAGATCAATGGAATAGAATCGAAAGCCCAGAAATAAACCCACACATCTATGGACAGCTAGGCTTCCACAAAGGAGCCAAGAACATACAATGGAGAAAAGAAAGTCTCTTCAACAAATGGTATTGGGAAAACTGGACAGGCACATGCAAAAAAATGAAAGTAGACCATTATCTTACACCACGCACAAAAATTAACTCCAAATTGGTTAAAGACTTGAATGTAAGACCTGAACCTATGAATCCTCTACAAGAAAACATAGGCAGTAAGCTCTTCGACATTGGTCTTAGCAACATGTTTTCAAGCACCATGTCTGACTGGCTAAGAGAAACAATAGAAAAACTAAACAGGACAACATCAACTGAAAAGCTTTTGCACAGCAAAGGAAACCACCAACAAAATGAAAAGATAACCTAATAATTGGGAGAAGGTATTTGCAAACCATACATCTGATAAGGTGTTAATCTCCAAAATATATAAAGAACTGATGCAGCTTAACAAAAAAAACTACCAACTCAATTAAAAAATGGGCAAAAGACCTGAACAGACATTTCTCCAAGGAAGATATACAGACGGCCAACAGACACATGACAGGATGTTCAACATCCTGTTACATATCAGTGAAATGTAAATCAAAACTACAATGAGATATCACCTCACGCCCGTCAGAATGGCTATGATTAACAAGGCAGGAGACAACAAGTGTTGGAGGGGATGTGGAGAGAAGGGAACTCTCATACACTGCTGGTGGGAGTGCAAATTGGTGCAGCCACTATGGAAAACAGTACGGAGATTCCTCAAAAAGTGAAGGATAGAACTACCATATGATCCAGCTATTCCACTGCTGGGTATTTATCCAAAGAACTTGAAAACACCAATGCGTAAAGATACATGCACCCCTATGTTCATTGCAGCATTATTCACAATAGCCAAGACTTGGAAGCAACCTAAGTGCCCATCAAGGGACAAATGGATAAAGAAGATATGGTATATATACACAATGGAATACTACTCAACCATAAGAAACGATGAAATCCAGCCATTTGTGACAACATGGATGGACATTTCGGGTATTATACAAAGTGAAATAGGTCAGAGGGAGAAGGTCAAATACCGTATGATTTCCTTCATTAAGTAGTAGATAATAACAACAATAAACAAACACATAGAGACAGAGATTGGATTGGTGGTTACCAGAGGGGAAAGGGGGAGGGAGGAGGGCGAAAGGGATAATTCAGCACATGTGTGTGGTTATGGGTTGTAATTAGTATTTGGGTGGTGAAAAAGATGTAATCTATGCAGAAATAGAAGTATAATGATGTACACCTGAAATTTATACCATTTTGTAAACCAATGTTACTGCAATGAACAAAAATTTTTTTAAAATAAAATAAAATAAATAAACAAAAAAAATAGAGCAGACTATCTAAAAGTCAAATTAGTGAGTTCAAAGACAAATATAGAACTGATTCAGGTGAAGGAAGACAAAGAACCAAGACTTTTAAAAAATGAAGAAATCTCTTGAGAAATATCTTACTCAATTATGAAAAGTAACATAGGGATAATACGTCTCACAGAAGAAGAGAGGGAGAAAGAAGCAGAGAGCTTATTCAAAGAAATAATAGCTGAGAACTTCTCAAACCTGGGGAAGGAGCTAGACTTACAGACAAATTTGGGTAATAGAGCTCCTAATTTCCTCAATGCCAAAACACCTTCCCCAAGGCATATGATATTAAAACTGTCAAAAGTCAATGACAAAGAAAGAATATTAAGGATAGCATAGAGAAGAAAATAACCTACAAAATAACTCCCAACAGGATTTCAGCTGATTTCTCAGCAGAAAGCCTACAGGCTAGGAGAGAGTGGAATAACATATTCAAAATACTGAAGGACAAAAACTATCAGGAAGGAATACTCTGTCCAGTGAAATTATCCTTCAGATGGAGGATAGTGAAGAAATAAATTCTTTCCTAGATAAACAAAAGCTGAAGGATTTCATCGTCACTAGACTTGCCTTACAAGAAATATTGAAGAGAGCCTTCCTAGCTGAAATAAAAAGGCAAAGATACACAAAGCTTTGAGCAAGAAGTTAAACAGACAAAATTAGAAATTTGCAGCTCTTTTAATTAGTAAATACTTATAACATAAACACAAAACAAAAAATCAGAGCAAAGTTACAAATCATAAATAAATGTCACAGAAAATCAGCAAACTGAAATGACAGACAGAAATACAAGAAAAAAGAAACAATGGAAATATAAAAGCAACCAAAAACAAAAGATAAAATAGCAGCGTCAAGCCCTCATACATCAAAAATCACTCTAAGTGTAAATGGAGTGAATTCACAAATCCAGACATAGAGAACTGAATGGATTAAAAACAAGACCCAACAATATGCTGCCTCCAGGAAACACATCTCAGCTCTAAAGACAAACACAGAATCAGAGTGAAGGGATGGAAAATGATACTACAAGAAAATGGCAACCAAAAGCCAGTGTAGCCACAGTTTTATCAAACAAAACAGACTTCAAGACAAAAAGAGAAAACAAGAGACAAAGATGGGTATTCTGTAACGATGAAAAGGACATTCCAGGAGCCAGCCCCATGGCCTAGTGATTAAGTTCAGCATGCTCTGCTTTGGTGGCCCAGGTTTGGTTCCCAGGCACAGTCCAACACCACTCACCAGCGGCAATGCTGTGGCAGTGACTGAAATAAAAAAAGGAGGAAGATTGCCACCTATATCAGCTCAGGGCAAATCTTCCTCAAGCAGAAAGAGGAAGATTGGCAACAGATGTTAGCTCAGGGAGAATCTTCCTCAGCAAAAAAAAGCACATTCCGCCAAGAAGACATAACACTTAATAATATATATGCACCTAACAAAGGAGCACCAAAGTAAGTCAAGCAACAATTAACAGACCTAAAGGGAGAAAGTGACACCAACATAATAATAGTAGGGGACCTTACCCCACATAAATCAATGGATAGATCATCCAGACAGAAAGTCAACAAGGAAATAGTGGCTTTGAAGGAAAAAACTACACCAAATAGACTTTATATATATATATAACATTCCATCCAAAACAGTGGAATACACTTTTCAAATGCACAAGGAACACTCTGAAAGACAAACCATACATTGGGAAACAAGGCAACCCTTAATATATTCAAGAAGATTGAAATCATATCAAGCATCTTTTCTGACCAGAATGCTATGAAACTAGAAATCAACTACAATAAAAAAGTTGGAAAAGTCACAAATACATGGAGACTAAAAAACATACTACTAAACAACAATTGGATCAATGAAAAAATCAAAGTAGAAATCACCTGGAGACAGATGAAAATGAAAACACAACATACCAAAACTTACGATATAGAACTAACAGGGAATTTTATAGGAATACAGGCCTACCTGTATCAGTATATAAGAAAAATAAGAAAACAACTCAAATAAAAAATCTTATACTACCTACAAGAACTAAATAAATGAAAACAAACAAAGCTCAAAGTCAGTAGAAGGAGGGAAATAATAAAAATCAGAGCAGAAGTAAATGAAATAGAGACTGAAGAAAACAGTAGAAAGGATCAATGAAACTAAGAAGTGATTCTTTGAGAAGATAAACAAAATTGATGAACCTTAGTCAGACACACTAATACAAAAATAGAGAAGACTCAAATCAATAAAATCATAACTGAAAGAGAAGAAATTACACCACCACAGAAATGGTTACAAAGGATTTTAAGGGAATACTGTGAAAAGCTATATGCCAACAAATTGCATAACTAGAAGAAATGGATAAATTCTTAGAATCATACAACGTCCCAAAACTGAATCAAGAAGAAATTGAAAATTTGAATAACAAATCACAAGTAAATAAACTAAAATAGTAATCAAACACCTCCCAAAATGCAAAAGTCCAGACCAGACCACCTCTCTCGTGAATTCTAACAAATATTCAAGGATGATCTAATACCTATCCTTCTCAAACTATTCTGAAATATTGAAGCAGACTGGATGCTACCTAACTCATTTTATGAGGTCAAAATTACCCTGATACCAAAACCAGACAAGGACAACACAAAAAGGAAAATTACACGTCAATATCTCTGATGAACATAGATGCAAAAAATATTCAACAAAATATTGGCAAACTAAATACAGCAATACATTAAAAGGATCATACACCATAATCAAGTGGGATTTATTCCAGGGATGCAGGGATGGTTAAAAATCTGCAAATCAGTCAATGTGATACATAATATTAATAAAATGAAGAATAAAAAAGATGTGATCATCTCAATAGATGCAGAGAAAGCATTTGACAAGGTCCAACATACATTTATGATAAAAACTCTCAATAAAATGGATAGAGAAGGAAAACACCTCAACATAATAAAAGCCATATATGAATAACCCACAGCCAATATCATATTCAACGGCAAAAAACTGAAAGCTATTCCTATAAGAACAGGAACAAGATAAGCATACCCAATCTAGCCACTCTTATTCAACATTGTACTGGAAGTTTTAGCCAGACCATTTAGGCAAAAAAAAAGAAACAAAAGGGATCCAAATTGGAAAGATGGAAGTAAAACTCTCACTATTTGCAGATGGCATGATTCTATATATAGATAATCCTAAAGAATCCACAAGAAAACTATCTGAAATAATCAACAACTACAGCAAAGTTGCAGGGTACAAAAATGCAATGTACAAAAGTAAGTTGCATTTCTATACATTAATATGAACTAGCAGAAAGCAAAACCAAGAATATAATCCATTTACAATCACAAGAAAAGAATAAAATACCTAATAATAAATTTAACTGAAGAAGTGAAAGACTTATACACTGAAAACTATAAGACATTATTGAAAGAAATCAAAGACATAAAGAAATAGAAAAATGCTCATGGATTGGAAGAATTAACATGGTTAAAATGTCCATGTTACCTAAAGCAATCTACAGATTCAATGCAATCCCAATCAGAATCCTAGTGATTTTATTCATGAAATAGAACAAAGGATCCTAAAATTTATGTGGAACAAGAGAAGACCCTGAAAAGCCAAAGCAATCCTGAGAAAAAAGAACAAAGCTGGAGGCATCACAATCCATGATACTATAAAGCTACAGTAATCAAAAGAGCATGTTACTGGCACAAAAATAAACACACAGATCAAGGAACAGAATTGAAAGCCCAGCAATAAAACCACACATCTATGGACAGCTAACCTTCAACAAAGAAGCCAAGCAGATACAATGGAGAAAGGAAAGACTCTTCAATAAATGGTCTTGGGAAAACTGGACAGCCACATGCAAAAGAATGAAAATAGACTATTATATTATACTATACATAAATTAACTCAAAATGGATTAAAGACTTGAATGTAAGAACTGAAACGATAAAAATCCTAGAAGAAAATATAGGCAGCACACTCTTTGACATCAGTCTTAGCAGTATTTTTTGAATACCATGTTCACTCAGGCAAGGGAAACAAAAGAAAAAATAAAGGAATGGGATTACATCAGAGGAAAACACTTCTATAACCCAAAAGAAACCAGGAACAAAATGAAAAGACAACCTACCCACTGGGAGAAAATATTTGTAAATCATATATCTGACAAGTGGTTAATTTCCAAAATATATAAAGAACACACACAACTCAACAACAACAAAATGAACAGTCCAAGCAAAAAGTGAGCAAAGGATATGAACAGACATTTTTCCAAAGAAGATATACAGATGGCCAACAGACACATGAAAAGATGTTCATATCATTAATTATTAGATGCAAATCAAAACTACAAGATGTCATCTTACACCCATCAGAATGGCAATTGTTAAAAAGACAAAAATAACAAGTGTTGGAGAGTATGTGGAGAAACTTGATGGTGGGAATGCAAACTTGTACAGCCACTGTAGAAAGCTGTATAGAGATTTCTCAGAAAATTAAGGACAGAAATATCATATGATTCAGTTATTCCACTACTGGGTATTTATCCAAAACATGAAATCAATAATTCAAAGATAGATATGCACCCCTATGTTCATTACAGCATTATTCGCAATAGCCAAGATGTGGAAGTACCTCAACTGCCCATCAACAATGAATGGAGAAAGAAGATGTGGTATATATATACACAGTGGAATACTATTCAGCCATAAAAAAGACTAAACTGTGCCATTTATGAAAACACTGATGGACCTTGGGGGTATTATGTAAAGTGAAATAAGCCAGACAGAGAAAGACAAATCCTGCATGACTTCACTCATATTTGGAAGATAAAGAAACAAACATAGATAAGGAAAATAGATTGGTGGTTACCAGAGGGTAAGGGGTCCGGAGGTAGGCAAATGGGGTAAAGGGACACATATGCATGGTGTCGGATAAAAACTAGACTATTGGGAGTCAGCCCTGATGGCCTAGTTATTAAAGTTTGGTGCTGTCACTGCTTCAGCAGCCTGGGTTCACTTCCAGGTCATGGAACCACACCACCCATCTGTCAGTTGCCATGCTGTCGCAGCAGCTCACACAGAAGAACTAGAAAGACTTACAACTACGATATACAACCTCGTAATAGGGCTCTGAGGAGTAAAAAAAAGAGGAAGATTGGCAACAAACATTAGTTCATGGCAAATCTTTCCCTGCAGATAAAAAAGAAAAAAAAAAAACTGGACTATTGGTGTTCCATATGATGTAGCCTATAAGAAACTGATATATAATCATGTAAACCTGAAATATACACCTGTTATATGTGTATATAACATGTGACCTCAATAACATAATTTTTTTTTAAAAAGTTCACGCAAGGAATATTTATTGAGCATCTATTTACTATGTGCTAGTCACTATTCCATGCCCTGGGGTTATGGCTATGAACAAAGCAGACTCAGGTCACTGCCTTCATGGAATTGCCCCTTATCGAGGAGAAAGACATTAGATAAAATAAGTAAACAAATCAGGTGCTCTATTAGAAACCCGTAGGTCCAGCCCCAGTGGCCTAGTGGTTAGGTTCAGCACACTCTGGTTTGGTGGCCCAGGCTCAGTTCCCGAGTATAGATCTACACTGCTATGTTAGCAGCCATGCTGCACTGGCGGCATCCCACATACTAAAAAATAGAGGAAGACTGGCACAGATGTCAGCTCAGGGTGAATCTTCCTCAGGAAAAAAAAAAATGACACAGCTGCTGTGGAAAGCAGTCTGGCAGTTCCTCAAAAGATTAAGTATGAAGTTACACTATGACAGCAATTTCACTCCTAGCTATATACCCAAGAAAAATGAAATAGACATCCACGGAGACTTACGCATCAATGTTTATCTCAACATTATTTATAATAGCCAAAAAGTAGAAACATGTTACAGCATGCATAAACATGTTACAGTATGCTAAATGAAAGAAGCCAGACACAAAAGTTACATACTATACAATTCCATATAGGTCCAGAAGAGGTAACTCAGTAGAGACAGAAAGTAAATTAGTGGTTGCTTACAGCAGAGGAGGATGAGGGTGTTGGTGAATAAAGGACATGCCTAAAGAATACAGAGTTTCTCTTAGGGATGATGAAATGAACTTTAATGTGGTAAAAGTTGCACATCTCTGTGAATATACTAAACCACTGAATTGTACATTTAAAGTGTGAATTGTGTGTGTAATGGTGATTGTATGGTATGTGAATTATATCTCAATAAAGCTGATACAAATTAGTTGATGTGTGAGAGAGACAGAGACAGAAATCAAGCAAATGAGTATTTGAGAAGGATAAAACTGGAAAGGAAGGGATATTTATCAGAGAGATGGTGAGGGAACCCCTCAAGTGGAAGATGGAATTTGAATAAAGACCTAAACAAGGTGGATGAGGGCCCTACAGATATCCAGAGGCAGGATCCATGATCATCCCCAAATTCCATCACTATTCATTCATTGGCAATCACGTTATCCTGTACACAATCTTTTTGTCTGACTCTTCTGACCGTGCCAGGGTTCTCAGCTTCTTTCTCTAGAACAATAGTGACATCCAGTGGTAGCTCTTTATAAACATACTGTGGAGGAGATGCTGTTTGGTCCTCTCCAGCTAGGGAGTCAGAGTATAATCTCCAGGGTGCCACTGAGGGGATGAGAGGCCAGGAAATAGGACCCCTGAGTCCTCTCCACTATTAGACCAGCTGGGAAATAGGAAATTGAGACTGGTTTTCCCCACTCTCAATGTGCATCCAAGTCAAAAGAACATTTTGATCATCTTCATTTTCAATATTATCCCATTCTTCCTACTGTATCTATTTGCAGATATGTACATGGATCTCCTTTTCGTACCTCCAGTGGCTCTCACACTTGACAACACACTAGAATCACCCAAGGAGAGAGAAGGCTTTTAAAATCCACATTATCTTCAGCCATTGAGCCTAGGCAGCCATATGTTTTTAATTCCCAGAAGGTTCTACCTACAAGTGCAAGAACTGACAGAAATCTGGGTGATAACTGGTGTTATTGTGTTAAAATGCAGATTCATTGAAAGAAAGCACAACCAAGTTCTTAGAAGCAACAAATCTAGGCTGTGCTATTTACTCCAGCAAGACGCCAGAGTATCTATTCCAGACTTCTTCGTCATCCTATTTATTTCTCCTTTCCAAGACCAAAAAATAATAATATACTGTAAGATTTTACAAATCTATTCTAAATTAGCACATAACACTTCACAGCAACTCCCATGATGTTCACCTTCAAACATCTTCATAGTCAAGCAAAACTGGTGCTAAAACACTGTGTATATTTGAAATCAAAATCCCCTCCTCCTATTATTGCCACTATATCCTGGATCTGCTACTTGGAGAAGATAGATAGAACTGAAGAAATGTACAGACAACTGCCATGGCTGATGGGAAGGGACTCCTCAGCCAAGCATTTCTCTTGGCTTTTCATGATATTCAATTTGCAACCAGATGACTGTATTAGGGGTCATGTCTCAGGCCTATCTTATTGATGATAGGTTTTATATTAAATATATGGTCACGTACTTTGCTCTTATATATTACAAGTAATAAACCTGTTTAAAGAGAAACACTCTATATTCTGAATATCATCCCAAACAATTGATGCTTTAGCATTTCGTTATCTCCAACTTTGCCAAAGGAGTACTGCATACCCTTTCATATACCTACCAGCAGGCCAATGAGCAGCATCACCACGCATCCTGACCAGGCATCCAGCAAACTCTTGATGAACTCTCATATGGACTGGTTGCTTTTCCTGATTATCTAAAAACAAAGAAGATACTTTAGTTGATCTGGAAAGATTTTCCAACTCACACTTCCTTCCCTGAAACTGTTTCTTTAGGAAATATGGAGGTTAAGAAAAATTAATGAAATAAAAAAGCTCAATTTCCTACTAACCATATTCTTTCAGTTACCTACAAAATGATAAAATAGAGTTTCTAGTTCATAGAGCTATAAATATACCATAATAGTTTCCAAAGAATTAGAGTACAAAAAAAGTACTTAATTAAACATACATATTAAATGGGAATTAGTCTAATTATTTAAAAGGTATTCTAAACAGAGGCATCAATTCAGTGTCATTATTTTGAATATGTTCTTTTCATAAAAAACCTGTTTAACTAAAACTTCATTTCTTTCTTTTGTTTTCAAAGTTAAATTTTAATAGCAAGAACTTTTAACTAGCTACCATGGATTACATTTACAAAGACAAAAGTACATATATATGCACGTTGTAACAACACCTCTCTGCAATTAACACAATCCTAAATTTCTCTGAGCTTGAAATTTCCCCAAAAAACTTTAGAGTAGGGGTGGGCAAACTGTCTCATAAAGGAAAAAATAAGAAATATTTTTGGTTCTGCAAGTCAGATAGTCTCTGTTACAACAACTCATCTCCGCCATTGTAGCACAAACGAAGCCATACAAAATATGTACATAATGTGTACAGAAAAAGCATGGAGGTGTTCCAATAAAACTACTTACAAAAACAGATGCCAAGCTGGATTTGACACAAGAGCCATAGTTTGTTGACTCTTGCTCTAGAGTGAAAGCTGCCCTGTCTCCTACTTTCCTCCATGTTACAGCCAAGAGGCTGGATCATCTTCTTGACACTGCCTTGTTTCCTACACATCTCTCTTCCTACTTTTCCTGCCAACTTATGTGAAATGATGTGACAGTTGCACTCTCGATGTCACTCCTCATCCTACTCTGAATCTGCTCTCCCTGAGGTCACTGACTTCAGAGCTCCTTGCACCGCCTAAATGTCATGTTCTTTCATGCCTCTGTGACTTAAAAAAGGGCCACCCCTGATTTTAGAATCTTTTCTCCTGTATCTGCCTGAGACCGAGTCTGCATGTTAGCATGCAAGATTCCATGTTCTAACTTTTCCTAACATCTGGGTCTTATTCTCACAATGCACTTTGAAAAAGGACTTAGAACTGCATGTAGGCAAGCTAATCAGTAACCAGTAGAAAGATAATTTGTTAGCAGAAAATTATGTCCTCTGCCCGAAACTGTTCCCTCTATCCCAGATAAGGAAGTAACTGATATTTTCTTAGATTTGTCAGGAATGTTGCATTCAGCAGATTCAAACCTTTTTGTCTGCAGAGAGGTGCCCAACAGCCTGCAGTCATCCAACTCCTGATGTTCCTGAGCCCCCAACAAAGCCCTGTTTGCCTTGTACATGTTGTTTTCAAATCAGTTCCCCTTTAAGATGATTTTTTTAGTATGGTAGTCCACCATCTTCTGATTAGCTAGCTCATTGCTTAATAAAGTTCTTCCTCTACCACTGCCTTGCCTCCTGACTGATTGGCTTTTGTCTTGTGGCAAGCAGATTGAGGCCTTGCTTAAGATTTCCTTAAGGTACAGAGAGCAGAGAAGGAACAAAAAGGATCTGTTTTGCAGGATGTCAGAGAGGATGACGTAATGTTAATGCAAACCCATAACCCACCCCCATTCCACCAGTGCCAGTCCTTGCAGCTGCCCCCTCAGTGCCACCCTCCAGAGGTGCCCTCAGTAACCAAGGTAGGCACTCTGCCTTCCTATGAGAGACAGGCTGAAATGGACCCAGGATCAGTGGGCTAGGTTTTACCCTCCCACACTAGACAGGGAACCCAATTTGGTCAGGGGGCTCCCCCCAGAGCAGAACAATTCCCATTACAGCAATATCCTATAGGAGTTAATGCTCAAGGACAGCCTGCCAGATTCATATGGATGCATAACTCGTTCTCTACCTCTGATTTATTTGACTGGAAAAATAATAATACACCTTATTAAGAGGATCCTTGTGGATGACAGAATTGTTCTCTTCCATCTTTGCCACCTATCACCCATCATGAGCAGACATCCGTGTTTTAATGAACACACTTCTAACAGGAGATGAGAAAAGAATGGTAATAGACAAAGCCAGAGAGGAAGCTCACTGGCTACATCTAGCAGACCCTGTCAGTACCCTTGAGGCTAATGAAACTATCTCAATAGCTAAACCAGCTTGGAACCCCAACAATGATGGAGGGAGAGTTTGATTGGAATATTACAAGTGATACACCTTAACAGGTCTAAGAACTATGCTCTCCAAACAAAAAAATATAAATCAAATTCAGGGAATCCAATAAAAATTTTATGAAGACACTTCTGAATTCCTAGAAAGAATTTACTTAGGCCTAGAGGTGCTAAATGGATACAGATCCAGAGGTTCCTGATAACCTTAAGATGGTTAACATGACTTTTATAAGACAAAGTGCCCCAGATGTTAGAAAGAAACTACAAATACTGGGTGGGGCTTTAGGAATGAATCCCTCCCACCCCATAGACATTGCTTTTAAGTTTTACAACAGAAAATGCCAAATGAAACAGGAGGATGAGAAAAGAAATTCTGCCTTCCTGACTGCCCCTCTAGGCAAACAAAAAAGAGATTGTCAGAAGGACAAATAAGTCAGCAGAAAGGAAGCAAGCACCCCTTGGGGAAGAATCAATGCATCTACTGGAAAGAGGAAGGGTATTGGCCTAAAACAGAAAAAGGAAATGCAGATGAGACAAAGAAGGGAACCTCCCAAATGGTGGAAAGTGATGAATGTTCTGATGAAGACAGAAGGGGCCCACGGGCTTCTTTGGATTTAACACACCCCATTCAAATCTCCCCACAAGAGCCTTGGGTACAACTGACAGTGGGGAACAAACTAGAGTTTTTAGTTAATGCCAGGCCACCTATTCTCTTAAATGTCAAATTAACAAAGAAAATGTCAAGGCCAACCTCAGTTACTAGAGTCTCTGGTGAAATTAAAGATCATTCATTCCTGTAGCCATTGGAATGTCAGGTGGGGGACCTGACTCTGAAAGACTGTTTCCTATACATACCAGAATGCCCCATTCCACTTCTGGGTTGAGACCTTTTCTGTAAGTTAAATGCACAGTTAACCTTCGTTCCAGGACAGCTTGATATACGAGTTCTTCCAGAACAGTCCCTAAATCTGCAGATGGCCTTGCTGTGGACCTTAGATTCAAAACCAGAATGATTACCACCTGAAATCTATGAGAAGGTAAGGCCCGATATAGGGATGAATGGGACCCTGGGGAAAGCAAAGAATGCCCTACCATTATGAATACCCTTAAAAGAGAGGATTCAAAACCTCTCAGAGACAAAAGAATTCGGTCTTTGATTAATGTGCAAAAGCTTCAAAAAAATAAAATGATCACAAAAACAGCTCTAAAAAGAAGGACCTCCCCCCACAACCCCCTCCATGACATAGCAGTTAAGTGCACGCACTCCAATGCAGTGGTCCAGGGCTCACAAGTTCATATCCTGGGTGCACACCGACACACTGCTTGTCAAACCACACTGTGGCAGTGTCCCATATAAGGTAGAGGAAGATGGGCATGGATGTTAGCCCAGGGCCAATCTTCCTCATCAAAAGGAGGAGGTTTGGCAACAGATGTTAGTTCAGGCCTAATCTTCCTCTCATACACACACACACACATACACACACACACACACAAAACAGCTGTAAAATAATCCTTACAGCAAAGGAAAAGAAATCTTTAATAAAATTCTTTAGCCATCTGAGCAGATCCATCTGCCAGGGAGCAATCTGGATCCAACTGTTTTTCTGAGTTTTGAGCCTGAAATCTGGCTAAAATTTGAAAGACCTCTGCGCGTGCGTATCTGTATGTTAAGTCTCTCTATACGTCTGTCTGCCTCTAGATGATATAATTTCTAATGGATCTCTATTTAATCAGCTTGAAGTCAGTGTTTATAGAAATTATTTCTAAATGTAATAGAAACTAGCCCTTTCAAGTTAACATGATATAAAATGATCTTTGGTAAATGAAAGCTTGCTTTAGTTTGTTGGTTTGATTAAAATAAACATATTTTTAGAGTTATCAACATTGTATATGGTGCAAACATGTTATCTCTGTTACAAAATTTGTCAGCAAAAAATAACTTAGAACACTAGCTGATTTTGTCTGACGTCTCATGAGGGTTTTCTAGGCAATCTAAATATAATTATTAGGAGCAAGTAAACTAAATAGATGTGAAAAGGATGAAATTATAGAGAGAGGACCACAAAAGTGCTGGAAAAGATGGTTAAAAATTTGAAGGGACTGCGGAGAGAGAAGGATGAGTAGGCAGTACACAGAGAATTTTTAGGGCAGTGAGATTGTCCTATAATTGTGGATAAATGTGTCAAAACCCATATACTGTATGACACCAAGAGTGAACCCTAACATAAACTATGATGATTATAGTGATAATGATTCACCAATGTAGGTTCGTCAATTGTAACAAATGTAACACTCTGGTGGGGATGGTGATAATGGAGGAGGCTGTGCATGTGTAGGGGGACAGGGAGTAGGTGAGAAAATTCTGTGCCTTCCACTCAATTTTTCTATGAACCAAAAAATGCCCTAAAAACTAAAGTCTTTAAGAAAAAAAACTACACTTACTGTTGAGTACCTAGAGAAGTATCACACGGCATATGGTAGGAGGAACCAAAGACATGAAAAGGAGTAAAATTAGAAAGCAAAGATGTCATTCTTACTTCTATAAAAACAGGATGGTAAGAGCCTCTTATATATGTCAAAGAAAATCTCTGATAAGAAAAATAAGATGACAGACTGTTGACCCACGATGTGGCAATCTTGTCAGAAAAACTGACCCAGCAGAGAGAATGGAGACCAACATTTTATTAAAAAGGAGTTCATATTACTTAAAAGGGAGTTCATATTACCTGAAATTTAACTAAATCTCTCACAAAGCAAATACTCCAGGCAATAATGGTTGGTACAAAAATTCACTCCAGAGAACAATTACATAACAAAAATTCACACAAGATAAAAATTGCATCTCTAAACTTTGATGAAGCATGTCATGATCATAACATGAGACACCCAACTGGTAGAGGAAAATAAACATAATCTGATTTGCAGAGCCTCAGGAGCTTCCATGGGGATCCAGAAGGAGGTAGTGTCATCACCTCCAAGGTTGGGGTTAAGAAAGACATGAGGGCCAAGAGGAGTGTAAGAAGAGGGCATCCAGGTCAGAAAAGTGGAAAGAAATCTCTCTGGGATTTATTTGAAAGTGGGTGGATCAGGACTAGAATCCAGCCAGACACAGGAGCAACAAAGAATGAAATTTAAGGGCTTGTTTAATTAATAAACTTAACCTCTGTAAGTTCAATATGGTACGAGGAACAACCCCAAATAGTTTTATTTGTACCTTACAGGGAAGCTCTTGCTCTTCTCATCTGTTTTTATTTCTTCTGTCCAATAAGAGCATTTCTGCTGGCAGAAGACACCTCTGTCATTGTTCCTAGGAAGAACGGCATCCAAGAGCATAGATCTGAGATTCATACTTTTTAGCAGGTGGCTCTGCAAACTGTGGCCTATGGGCCAACCCAGTCCACTGCCTGATTTTGTAAAGTCTTATTGGATCACAGCCATCCCACTTACGTATTGTGTACAACTGCTTAAATTCCCCAATCAAAAGACACAGGATAACTGAATGAATTTTTAAAAAACAAGATTTAATGATTTACCGCCTGCAACACTATCGACCAAATAGACCTAATTGACATATACAGAACATTCTATGTGACAACATCAGAATACACATTTTCTGGGCCAGCCCCTTGGCTTAGCAGTTAAGTGCGCGTGCTCCGCTACTGGCAGCCCAGGTTCAGATCCCGGGTGTGCACTGATGCACTGCATCTCTGGCCATGCTGAGGCTGAGTTCCACATACAGCAACTAGAAGGATGTGCAACTATGACATACAACCTTCTACTGGGGTTTGGGGATAAAAAGGGAGGAGGACTGGCAATAGATGTTAGCTCAGAGCCAGTCTTCCTCAGCAAAAAGAGGAGGAGTAGCACAGATATTAGCTCATGGCTGATCTTCCTCACAAAAAAAAAAAAGAATACACATTTTCTCAAGCACACATAAAACATTTTCCAGTATAGACCATATGTTAGCCTACAAAACAACTCTTAGCACATTAAAGATGATTGAATTCATATCAAGTACTTCCCTAAATACAATGGTATGAAATTAGAAATCAATGTTAGGAGGAAAACTGAAAAACGCAGCAATACATGAATATTAAATGACTCTTTCCTGAACAATCAATGTATCAAAAAAGAAATTGAAGGGAAAATTAAAAAGTATCTTGAACAAAAGACTCCAAATATCCAAAGCAATCCTGAGGAAAAAGTACAAAGTGGGAGACATCATACTTCCTGATTTCAAGATATCCTATAAAGCCATAGTAATCAAACACTATGATACTGGCATATAAATAGAAAAATAGATCAATGGAACAGAATCGTAATCCTGGAAGTAAACCAAAGTATATAGAGTCAACTAACATTTGAGAAGAGAGCCAAGAATACTCAATGAAGAAAAGACAGTCTTTTCAATAAATGATGCTGGGGAAATTGTATATTCACATATAAAAGGGTAAAACTAGACCCCTATCTTACACTAGTCACAAAAACTAACTCAAAATGGATTAAACACTTGAACATAAGACCTGAAGTCATGAAACTGCTAGAAGAAAACAGAAAAAAAACTCCTTGACATGGGTCTTGGCAATGATTTTTTGGATATAACACCTGTATACAACAAAACCAAAAATAAATAAGTGGGACTATATCAAACTAAAAAGCTTTGGAACAGCAAAAGAAACAATCAGAAAAGTGAAAGACAATCCATGGAATGGAAATAAATGTTTGCAAACCATATATTTGAAAAGAGGTTCATATTCAAAATATTTAAAGAACTCATACAACTCAATAGCAAAAAAAAAAAAAAATCCAATTAGAAAATGAACAAAAAATCTGAACACACATTTCTCTAAAAAAGATATACAAAAGGCCAAAGGTACATAAAATGATGCCCACATCACTAGTCATTAGGAATATGTGAATCAAAACCACAATAAGATGTTACCTCATGCCTGTTAGAATGGCCGTTATCATAAAGACAAGAGATAACAAATGCTGGTGGGGATGTAGAGAAATGGGAAGGCTTGTGCACTGCCGGTGGGATTGTAAACTGGTATTTCCACTATGGAAAACAGTATGGAGGATTCTCAAAAAATTAAAAATAGAACTACTATATGATCCAGCAATTCCATTGCTAGGATTACATACAAATAAAATACTAAATAGAAAACATTTCTGCACGCCCCTGCTCATAGCAACACTATTTACAATAGCCAAGACATGGAAACAAACTAAGTGTCCATTGACAGATCAATGGATAAAGAAGTTATGGTACACAAATATACAATGAAATGTTATTCAGCCATAAAAAATGAGGAAATACTGCCATTTATGATAAAATGGATGGAGTTTGAGGGCATTATACCAAGTGAAATAAGTCAGACAGAGAAAAACAAATACTATATGATCTCACTTATATTTGGAGAAAAAAAACACAAAGAACAAGAGATCAAATTTGTGATTAACAGAGTGGGACGTTGGGGGTAATGGGATAAATATGGTCAAAAGTACAAACTTCCGCTTATAAGATAGGTAGGTAGTAGGCATGTAATATACAGCATGATGGCTATAGCTAACACTGCAGTATCATATACACAGAAGTTTTTTAAAGTGTAAATCCTAAGTGTTGTCATCACAAGGAAAACAATGTATTTTTCTCTTTTTTTTTTTTTTTGTTTTCTTGTATCCATATGAGATGATGGATGCTAACTAAACTTACTGTGGTAGTCATTCCACAATATATGTCAAACCATTACACTGTTCACTTTAAATTTAAACAGTGATGTATGTCAATTACAGTCATGTGCTGTATAATGTTTCGGTCAACAATGGACCACATACACAATGGTGGTCCCATTAGATTAGTATCATATAGCCCAGGTTGCATTAGGCTATACCATCTAGGTTTTTGTAAGAACACTCTACAAGCTTCACACAATGACAAAATCACCTAACAGTACATTTTTCATATCATATCTGAATCGTTAAGCAACATATGATGGTATACATCAATAAAACTGAAAAGCAAAAATTAAAATTATAAAATATGAAGTTTACTAATTAATAGAAAGTTGTTATATGTCTATTCATTTTACTTTTCCATAAGATGATAAATAGATGAATAATGCAATTCTCAATAAGAGAAGATATATTTTTAAAAAATTAATAAATAAATAATTTGTTAAAGTATCTTGAGATAAATGAAAATGGAAAAACAACGTACCAAAACTCAGGGGAAGCAGCAAAAACATATCTAAGAGGAAAATTAATAGCAACAAATGCAAAATTAAGAAACAAGAAGGGTCTCAAATAAATACGTAACTCTATGCCTCAAAGAACTAGAAAAAGAAGAATAAACTAGCCCAAGTTTAGCCAAAGGAAGGAAATAAAAATTAGAACATAAAAAATGAAATAGAGAACAAGAAAGCAACATAAAAATTTAACAAAACTAATCGTTGGCTCTTTGAAAAGAGACGTAAAATTCACAAAACTTTAGCTAAACTAACAAGGAATAAAGAGTGAGGACTCCGACCAACAAAAGTATAAATGAAAGAGAAGACATTACATTGATACCACAGAAATACAAAGGATCATAAGAAAATGCTATGAATAACCGTACACCAACAAACTGGAAAACCTAGAGGAAATGGAAAAATTCCTAGAAATATACAACCTACTGATAAAGTTAATTCATATATTGGAACCCACAAAATGGAAGTCATCTCAATGGCCCAGCCCACATCACAAATCTAAAGCTGTCAGCCTACACTTATGGGAAAGAACTCACTGTCAAGGAAACCAATACCAATCACAATCCTCTAACTTAGTTTTAGCTAGCTTCCCCTATGCTAGAAAATAGAACTTCCTAGCCAGTTATGCCCTGTTTCCACATTACTTTTTCTAACTCTATAAAACTCACTTTTTCCCAAAACTCCTCAGGAAGAGTGTTCCACTGCTTGTGATGCACTGTACTCTGAATCCACATGTTGTTTTCCCCTGATTAAAAGATATCAAACTCATTAATAAATTGTTTTAGTTTTATCATTTGACACTACCAAGACTGAGTTAGGAAAAAATAGAAAATCTGAACAGATCAATTATTACTAAGGAGATGGAATCAGTAATCAAAAACCTTCCAAGGAAGAGAAGTCCAGGGTAATATGACTTCACTGATGAATTTTACCAAACATTTAAAGAAGAATAAAGACTAATCCTTCTCAACCTCTTCCAAAAAATCAAAAGGAGGAAACACTCCCAAACACCTTTTACAAGGCCAGCATTACCCTGGTGTCAAAGACAGATAAGAAAACTCCAGGCCAATATCCCTGATAGAGACGGATGCAAAAATTCTCAATAAAATAATAGGAAACCAAATTCAGCAGCACATTAAAAAGATCATTCACCGTCGTCAAATGGGATTTATCTCTTGGATGCAAGGGTGGTTTAACATAGGCAAATCAATCAATGTGATATACAAATAGAATGAAAGAAAAAGCTTGATCGTCTCTAGATGCAGAAACAGCATTTGACAAAATGTAACGTTCATTCATTATGAAAACTCTTAATGAATTAGGTACAGAACAAACATTCTTCAATATAATAAAAACCATATATGACAAGCCCACAAATAACATCATACTCAATGGTGAAAGGTTAAAAGATTTTCCTCTAAGATCAAAAACAAGACAAAGTTTCCCACTTTTATTCAACAGAATACTTGAAGTCCTAGCCAGAACACTCAGGCAAGAAAAAGAAATAACAGTCACCGAAATTGGAAAGGAAGAAGTAAAATCATCCAATTTGCATATGACATGATTATATATATTAGAAAATCCTAAAGACTGCATCCAAAAATTGTTGGATCTCATCAATGAATTGAGTAAATTTTCAGAATACAAAATTGACATACAAAAATCAGGAGCATCTCTAAACACTAACAAGGAATCATCTGAAAAAAATAAAGAAAATAATCCCATTGTCAACAGCATCAAAAACAATAAAATTCTTGGGAATAAAGTTAACCAAGAAGGTGAAAGACCTCCACACAAAAGACTACAAGGCACTGATAAACAAAATCAAAGAAGAAAAAAATAAATGAAGAGGCATCCCATGTTTATGAATTGGAAGAATTAATATAGTTAAAATGTTCATACCACCCAAAGCTATTTATAGGTTCAGTGCAATCCCTATTGAGATTCCAATGGCATTCTTTTTTTTTACAGAGGTAGAAAAAAACAATACTAAAATTTATTTGGAACCACAAAAGACACCAAATAGTCAAAGCAATCCAGAGAAAGAAAAACACGTTGGGAAGCTACACACTTCCTGATTTCAAAACCTATACTATTAAGCTATAGTAACCAAAACAGTATGGTACTGGTATAAAAACTGACACATAGACCAATGAACAGAATTCAGAGCCCAACAATACACCCAGATATATATGATCAATTAATGTATGACAAAGGTGCTAAGAATATACTATGGGTAAAGGACAGTCTATTCAAGAAATGGTGCTGGGAAAAAAATATTCACATGTAAAAGAATGAAACTAGACCCCTATCTTACAGAACTCACAAAAATTAACTCAAAATGGATTAAAACCTTAAACATAAGACCTAAAATCCTGAAACTCCTAGAAAAAAGCAAATAAAGAAAGCTTCTTGACATGGTTTTTGGAAATTATTCTTTGTAAATGATACTTAAAGCACAAGCAACAAAATAAAAAATAAACAAGTAAATAATATATTGAGATAAAATGCTTCTGCAGAGCAAAATAAACTATCAATAAAATGAAAGGAAAATCTATGGGATGAGGGAAAAATTGCAAATCACATATTTGATGAGAGGTTAATATCCAAAAAATGTGAGGAACTCATACAACTCGATAGCAAAAAAATTAAAATAATCCATTTTTAAAAATGGGCAGAGGATCTGAATAGACATTTTTTCCAAAGAAGAAGATATACAAATATTCAACAGGTGTAAGAAAAGGTGGTCAATGTCACTAATCATTAGGGAAATGAAAATCAAAACCACAATAAGATACATTATGCCTGTAAGAATGGCTTTCAGGAAAAAGAAGAGAGATGAAAATGCTGGTGAGAATGAGGAGAAAAGAGACCCTTTGTGTCCTGTTGGTAGGAAGATAAATTGTTGCAGCCACTATGGAAAACAGTATGAAGGTTCTCCAAAAAAGTAAAAACAGAACACCATATGATCCAGCAATCCCACTTCTTGGACTATATCCAAAGGAAACAAAAACACTATGTTGAAGAGATTATCTACACCCCCATGTTCATAGCAGCATTATTTACAACAGCCAAGACACAGAAACAACTTAAGCATCCCTCAACAAATGAATGGAAAAACAAGTTGTGGTATGTATACAATGGAATATTATTCAGCCATAAGAAAGAAGGAAATCCTGCATTTGTGACAACAGGGATTGGCATTATGCTAAGTGAAATAAGTCAGAGAAAGATGAATACTATATGATTTTTACTTATTTATAATACTCACCTATATATGGAATCTAAGGGAAAAAAAACAAAGTCACAGAAAAAGAGATCAGATTTGTGGTTACCAGAGATAGGGGTTGGTGGTTGGGAGAATTGGATGAATGTAGTAAAAACGTACAAACTCCTAGTTATAAGATAAATAAGTTGGGGATGTAATGTATAATATGATGCCTAATGTTACTGCTGCTGTAGGGTATATTTGAAAATATTTAAGACAGTAGATCCTAAGAGATCTCATCATAAGAAAACAAAACTCCTTTTCATCCATATTAGATGATGTATGTTAACTAAACTTATTGTGGTAATCATTTCACAATATATGGAAGTCTAGACATTATGCAGTCCACTTTAAAATTATACAGTGCTGTATGTCAATTATATCACAGTAAAACTGGAAAAACAGTAAAAATATATTTAAAAGATCTCAATTACATTGTAGCAAAAAGTATCTTCCTATCTCACTGTGACCCTCTGCAGTAATCTCTGTTCCTAGCAGGTATCATTTTTCAATAAAGATTTTTCAGTGAATTTAAATGGATGCATATTTCCGAACCATTGTGGCAGCAAAGATAATGTCCTACTTAAGGAGCTTCTCTAGTTTCTATCTATTCATCCACCAAAAACATTTAGTTCCCAATTTTATCATAATATGGTAATTACAGTCAAAATAATAGTGAAAACAAAAAACGTAAAGCAATATGAGCATATGAGACGGTCTGGATCAAAGAACACAAGGAAAAGGGATTTGTCACTTTGGATCCTACACAGTCCAGGAGTTCCCAGGTCTTCCCATCAGGAGCCACCAAGATCACCTTCTGGAGTACCCCCAGGTAAAGACAAGACACCAAACAGCTTTCTGAGGAATCTAGTCCACATTTTATGTTGAGTTAATGTCAGTCTTCAAGGGAGATCAACTCCCTACATAAGGGTTTAAGGAGCTCCATGGAATCCTTCTCCCCAAAAAACTGGTGATGATTATTTTAAAATAACCATTTAAATCTCTGAAAATATTCCTAAAGGCATAGACCAAATGAAGAAACATCAATTCAAGAAAATCTATTAAAATTCTGTAAAAACAGTGAAGGTCTGTGGTATTTGAATCAAGACTGCCACCCCAGTTCTCTCTCCCAGCTCAGTGAGATGTAAACTCCGCTCATACTGGTGCAACCAACAATACAGGCCACCTTCTTGCCTAGCTCCCAGTAGGAGGGCTATTATCTCAGGGGGGACTGGACTTCATTATTTCTCATCCTGTCCCTAGATAACTGTTGCTGAGTCTGACTTTTGGTGAATGGTGGGTGAGCAGAGGTACATTGCTTCTCTGTCCAGGAGTAGTGAGAAGGAGGCTGGTGCACTGAAAATACTGGTCCCCTGATCACAGTTATCCCATCTTATAAGAGGTGGCTCTATACCAGAAGAGGTAAACCTGGAGTATATGAGGGTATTGCCTCTCTTCAGTGAACTCTCTGCTACTAAAGCAAGGGTATTATTGAAAGAGAATTGTTTCATTGTCCCCACAAGGAACTCCAGAGCTGTGGTTCAGAAATTTTGCCTGAGGGAGAGAAGCAGGGCATAAAACCAATAGTTTTTATCTCTTCCCAGATTAACTGATTTCATTTGTAAAAGGGAGTAAAGAAGTTCCAGTTTAAAATAATTCTCAAAAATAGTGGAGATTATTTAAAAAGGCAGTTGTATGTCAGCTAGCTTGCTGAGTAGATGGCGTTGGAAAATATATAAAACATTGACCTTGGGAACTATGCCTTCAAAGGATCCTGAGTTTGATTGAATTCCTCTCAAGAGCAACTTATGCTACAGGCCATTGCTGAAAACAATAATTGATTAATGAGCCAGCAATCAATAGCATTTAACAGCTGGTTGTGACAAGAGAAAAACAATTAAATCAAAATCAATGCCATCCAAGGATGATTGTCACATACTCAAAGGTATACTCCTGGAGGGGGAACAGTAGAGACTTCACACAACAAGGGAATATAGACTTTACTGAAGTAACCCAGCAAGTCACTAAAGAAATAGTCAAGTGAATAACAAGCTATGAAGGGGATGGGAGGAGGAATAATATCCAGAGTTACTATAATATAGTATTTAAAATATATAGTATAATTTCAAACAAAAATTTTGAGAAATGCAAAGAAACAAAAAGTGTTACTCAACACCAGACAAGAGGAAGGAAAAAGAAATTTGCCTGTGACAGTGACCAAATCTCAGGTTTAACAGATAAATATTTCCAAGCATTGGTGCCACCAACTTAGCTGAGATAAACGTAGTCAAAAGTTAGAATAAAGGAAGCCATCTTATAGAAGGAAGCCACTTTGGAACTATAAATGACCCTAACTTACCAGACCCCTCCTCCAGCCTTATTCTCACAGTGCTCTTTAGAGAAACATTTAGAACTGCACATAGGCAAGTCAATAAATAGCCAATCAGTAATTGGTAGAAAGAATGACTGGGTAGCAGAAAATTTAGGCAAGTCAATAAATAGCCAATCAGTAATTGGTAGAAAGAATGACTGGTTAGCAGAAAATTTAAGACTTGTCTAAACCATTCCTTCTCTCTATCTGATAAGAAAATAGCTAATGTTTTCTTAGAATCCAGGAACATCATATTTAGCAGATCCAAAACTTTTGCTTATGGAGAGGTGGCCAAGAGTCTGTGGTCATCCAACACCAGGACTACTGAGTCCCCTCCTCTTTCCCTGCTTCTTTACTTACATTCCTATGTAAATGTCAGTTTGTTTAAACTTTAGCTTCATATATTATACACATTACATACAAATTGTTAGAGCCCAGGTGGCCTCATGCTAACATTTTGGCTAGGAATGGGTCCTTTGAAGTTTTGTTACAGGGAAACTGATGTCCAAAGGATATCAAGAAGCTGAAGCTTCCCAGACCCCAACTCCTGGGCTTTGTGGTGCTTGAATACACCATCCATCACAGTGGCAGACAACCAATGACACCCATCTGCTGATTGCCTTATCTCACCATACCCCTCCTGGCAAGTAGCCTCATGAGGCCAAACACTGGCCGGTGGGAAGGCATCAACCTGCAAGGCATGTGATCCCCCTCTCCTACCTAAAACCTCAAATAAAAACCCCTACCTTTTGTCCTTTAATGAGGTGGATTTGAGTTTTAGCTCTCATCTCCTTATATGCTTGCCTTTCAATAATAATAGTAATACCACCTTCCTTGCCATAAGCCTGGCATTCCAGTTTTATTTGGCCCCTTTGTGTGGCAGGCAAAAGAATCTCTGTTTGTGTCTGGTAACAAAAGTAGCCTTTGTAAACACATTGAAACAATGAAAGGAAGTCATGTTTAAGTAAGGAAAGCATGATGACAATGCTGCATTAAATAGAAAGTATCAATAAAGAGATAGAAATTATTTTTTTAAAGAACCACATAGAAATTCTGGAGTTTAAAAGTGAAAAACTGAAACAAAAAATTTATGAAAGGAGCTCAGAGTAGATCTGAAGTAGCCAAATAAATACAGTTAAGCAATCAAAAGAACAGAGAGAAAGAAAGAAGAAAGATGAACAGAACCCCAGAAATATGTGAGACACCATTAAGCCTATCAACATACACATAATGAGAATTTTAGAAGCAAAAGAGAAAGCAGAAAAAGATTGAAAAAATTATGGTTACATGATAGTCACTGAAATACTGCATTAGAGATTCTAACCCCACTTTTGTCACCATTTACTTTTGTTTCTCACCTGCCCTTAACAATTTTTAGTGTTTATTCTTTCGTCCATCTCAATTTTTCTTTTCTTTTCACTTTAGGCCTTGTCTTTTCACAACCTTCCTTAACAATATTTCTGGTTTCAGTCCACAGTTCCTCTGATTCCTGGTCAGTTAAGTTTTACAATGCAAATTTGTTTTTATTTGGACTTTAAATTCATCAGGAATGTTGTTTGCATTATATTTTGGCACTAAAATTCTTTTAGTGTCCTTCTTCAGCTTTACTCAGATATTTGATACGAACAACTTGTGATCAGTACCACAGTCTGCTCTTAGTCTTGTTTTGGCATAGAGAATACAGTTTCTCCATCTCCGGCCTCCAATTACATAATCAACTTGATTTCTATATTGGCCAACTGGTGATGTCCACCTATATGGTCATCTGTTCTGTTGCTTGAAGCATGTATTTGTGGTGGACAGATTGTTAGCTTTGCAGAAGTCCATGAGCAAATCTCCAGCTTCATTTCTGACCCCTACTCCAAATTTTCCAATGACATTTGATTCTGCTTTCTCTTCTACTTTTGCACTCAGTCACCTATAATTATCAGCATGTTTTGTTTTTGTATAATCTATTTCTTCTTAGATACTTTTGTAAAAACTTTCAATTTCTTCCACTTCAGCATCTGTAACTGAAGCACAGACTTGAATGATAGTTACTTTAATAGGTTTTCCCAGAGGTCTGATTGATATTATTTGATCAGACCTTGCACTACAGCCCAAACTGCTTGTGCTATATCCTGCCTGCCTCAGTATTAGAGCCACTCTGTTTCTTCTGAGTTTGTCAGTTGCAGAATAGAAAAGTTTGTATTTGTCTGGTTGAAAGTGTCCCATTCAAGTGGTGATGGCACCTACTGCAGCCCCACATGTGCACAAACATCCCCAGGGAGGAAGCAGGACCATGGCAGTGGTGCCACTCCATAACAGTCAGTGGAGCACTGGCAGAGGCAGCAGCTTGACCCATACAACTGTGAGCATACAGGGCAGAAGCATCCAGCCCCTAGTAAAGGCATCCACAACACCAAATCCATCAGCACTGGTGGCTGCCTACAAGTCCCCAGGTTCCTGGGCCACACCACAGCCACACCTATGAACCCAGCATCCTTGGCAGTGGTGTGGCCAGCATCCCAAGGCAACTGGGGAACAGCAACACAGGTGGTGCACAGAACAACAGCAGCTGAGCCTGCAGAGAGCCAATGGGGTAATAAAAGACCCAGGAAACCAGACCCAAAGTAAACAAAGCCATACCCAGATAAGATAAAGTGATTACTACCACAAATGCACCAGCAAAGGATCAATTCATCAAACACCATGAAGAACTACAGTAATACTGCAGAATAGAAAGAAAATGACAACTCTCCATAAACCAAATCTGAACTCACATAAATTTACAATCTAACTGACAGAGAATTAAAAATAGCAGTCATAAAGAAATTCAACAAGTTACAAGAAAATTCAGACAGTTCAATAAGCTTAGGAATAAAATTAATGAACAGAAGAAATACTTCACCAAAGAGAATGAAACTCTAAAAAAAACAAAAAAACAAAAAGAAACAGAAACTCTGGAGATGGAGAACACAATCAATGAGATAAAACATAATGTAGAAGAATAAAAAAATAAAGCAGACCTTATGGAGGAGAAAATTAGTCAAATAGAAGACAAAAATATAGAAATGATTCAAGTAGAAGATGAGAGAGAATAAGATTGTTTTTTAAGGGAATAAATTCTTTGAGAAATATCTAACTCAATTAGTAAAACTACCATAAGGATTATAGATATTCCAGAAGGAGAAGCAAGCTAGAAAGGAGCAAAAAGCTTATTAAAAGGAATAATAACTGAGAACTTCCCAAACCTGCGGGAGGAACAGGGAATGCAAGTACATGAAGCTAATAGAACTCCTAATTACATCAATCCAAAAGGATGTTCTCCAAGGCATGTAGTATTAAAACTTTCCAAAGTCAATGATGGGGCCAGCCCTGTGGCATAGCAGTTAAGTACGTGCACTCCACAGCTGGCAGCCTGGGTTCAGATCCCAGGCACACACTGATGCACTGCTTGTCATGCCATGCTGTGGCAGTGTTCCACATAAAGTGGAGGAAGATAGGCACAGATGTTAGCTCAAGGCCAGTCTTCCTCAGCAAAAAGAGGAGGATTGGCATGGATATTAGCTCAGGGCTGATCTTCCTCACAAAAAAAAGTCAATGACAAAGAAGAAATATCAAGGGCAGCAAAACAGAAGAAAATAATCTACAAAGGAACCGCCATCAGGCTCAGTGGATTTCTCAGCAGAAATCTTACAAGCTAGGAGACAGTAGAATGATATATTCTAAATGTTTAAGGACAAAAACTTTCAACCAACAATACTCTACACAACTAAATTGTCCTTCAGATAAGATGGATAAATAAAAGCATTCCCAGATAAACAAAAGTTGAGGGAGTTCTTCACCATTAGACCTGTCTTACAAGAAATGTTGAAAGGAACTCTCCTGCCTGAGACAAAGGCAAAGGTT
The DNA here is from genome assembly GCF_057802395.1 of Ceratotherium simum simum. Taxonomy (NCBI): domain Eukaryota; kingdom Metazoa; phylum Chordata; class Mammalia; order Perissodactyla; family Rhinocerotidae; genus Ceratotherium; species Ceratotherium simum. Next base: position 10,379,975 of record NC_141941.1, read on the forward strand.
TACAAAGCTTTGAGCAATGAGATAGATAGACAGAAAAAAATCAGAAAATTGCAGCTCTCTATCAAAACAAGTTAGCAAACAACTAAAATATAAAAGATAAAGGGAAAGAAAACATCAAAAGTAACAATAACCACTTTGATTTTGTCACAAACTCACTATACAAAAAAGAATAATTTGTGACCAAAAAAACAAAGAGGGGAAAGAGGGAAGGGATGGAACTTACATAAGCTAGTGGTGATAAAAGGCTATCAAAAAATGGACTATCTCATCTATGAGATATTTTATACAAACCTGACAGTAACCACAAACCAAAAATCAGAGCAGAGTCACAAAAGAGAAAACCATCACAGAAAACCACCAAACAGAAACGGCGGCACAGATACAAGGAAAAGAAACAATGGAAATATGGTACAGCCAGAAAATAAAATATAAAATGGCAGTATTAAGCCCTCATATATTAATAATCACTTTAAATGTAAATAGACTGAACTTACCAATCAAAAGAGGTAGGATGGCTGGATGGATTAAAGAACAACACTGAACAATATGCTGCCTCCAGGAAACACATCTCAGCTCTAAAGACAAACATCAGCTCAGAGTGAAGGGATTCCAACTAAATGGAAAACAGAAGAAGTGGGTATGCTGTACTTATATCATACAGAGTAGACTTCAACATGAAAAAAGAAGAGACAAAGATGCACAGTATTCAATGATAAAAGGGACATTCCACCAAGAAGATATAATACTTATTAATATATATGCACATAACACAAGAGCACCAAAGTATATAAAGCAACAATTAACAGAACTAAGGGGAGAAATTGACACCAACACAATAATAATAGGGGACCTCAACACTCCACTTACATCAATGGATAGATCACCCAGACAAAAAGTCAACAAGGAAATAGTAACCTTAATTGAAACACTAGACTAGATGGACTTAATACATATATATATAGAACATTCCATTCAAAAAAAGTAGAATACACATTCTTCTCAAGTGCACATGGAACATTCTCAAAGATAGACCATATGTTGGGAAACAAAACAAGTCTCAGTAAATTTAAGAGGTCTGAAATTATATCAAGCATCATTTCCAACCACAATGCTGTGAAATTAGAAATTAACTGCAAGAAAAAAGCTGGGATGTTACAAATATGTGGAGACTAAACAACATGCTATTGAACAATTGGATCAATGAAGACTCAAAGGAGAAATCATAAAATAACTGGAGAAAAATGAAAATGAAAACATAACATACCAAAATTTATGAGATGAAGCAAAAGTGGTACTAGGAGGGAAATTTATAGGAATTCAGGTCTACCTCAACAAACAGGAAAAATCTCTTAATAATCTTAAACTACAACTAACAGAACTAGAAAAAGAAAAACAAACAAAGCCCAAAATCAGCAGAAGGAGGGAAATACCAAAAATTGGAGTAGAAATAAATGAAATGGAGACCAAAAAAACAGTAGTAAGGATCAACGAAACTAAGAGCTTGTGCTTTGAGAGGATAAACAAAATTGACAAACCCTTAGCCAGACTCATTAAGGAAAACAGAGAGAAGTCTCAAATAAATAAAATCAAAAATGAAAGAGGAGGAACTATAACAGATACCACAGAAATACAAAGGATTATAAGAAAATACTACAAAAGGCTATGCCAACAAACTGGATAACCTAGAAGAAATGGATAAATTCATGGAATCGTACAACATCCCAAAATTGAATGAAGAAGAAACAGAGAATCCAAATAGACAAATCAAAAGTAAAGAAATTGAAACAATAATCAAAAAACCTCCCCCCCAAAAAAAGTCCAGGACCAGATGGCTTCTCTGACGAATTTTGCCAATCTTTCAAAGAAGATTTCATACCTATCCTTCTCAAATTATCCAAAATACTGAAAAGGATGGGATGATTCCTAACTCAATCTACAAGGCCAACATTACCCTGATACCAAAACCAGATGACAACACAAAAATGGAAAATTACAGGCCAATATTGCTGATGAACATTGATGTAAAACTCCTCAACAAAATGTTAGCAAATTGACTACAGCAATACATTAAAAGCATCATATACTATGATCAAGTGGGATTTATTCCAGGGATGCAGGGATCGTGCAACATCCACAAATCAATGTGATTAACAAAATGAGGAATAAAAATCACATGATCATCTCAATAGAAGCAGAGAAAGCATTTAACAAGAACCAACATCCATTCATGATAAATAAAAAAAAAAAAACTCTCCATAAAATGGGTACAGGAGGAAAGTACCAGAACCTAATAAAGGCTATATATAAGAAGCCAGTAACCAACATCATACCTAACAGTGAAAAACTGAAAAAACAGGAACAAAACAAGAGTGCCACTCTTACCACTCCTAGTCAACATAGTACTGGAAATTTTACCCAGAGCAATTATGCAAGAAAAACAGATAAAAGTGATCCAAATTGTAAAGGAAAAAGTAAAAATCTCACTACTGGGGATGACATGATTCTATATATAGAAGACCCAAAAGAATCCACCAGAAAACTCTTAGAAGTAATTAATGAAAACTGTAAGTTGCAGCATACAAAAATCAATATACAAAAATCCCTTGCATTTTTCTATACACTAATAATGAACTAGCAGCAAGAGAAGTCAAGAATACAATCCCATTTACAGTTACAACACAAAGAATGAAAATATCTAGGAATAAATTTAACCAAGGAGATGAAGTAAAGTAGAAGACACATGGGAAGAAATTGAAGAAGACATAATGAAATGGAAAGATATTCCATACTCATGGATTGGAAGAATTAACAGTTAAAATGTCCATCTTACCTAAAGCAATCTACAGATTCAATGCAATCCCAATCAGAATCATAATGACATTCTTTATGAAATAGAACAAAAGATCCCAAAATTTATATGGAACAAAAAAAGACCTTGAATATCCAAAGCAATCCTGAGAAAAAAGCACAAAGCTGACTTCAAAATATACTATAAAGTTATAGTAATCAAAACAGCATGGTACTGGTACAAAAACAGATACACAGACCAATGGAACAGATTTGAAAGCCCAGAAATAAAACCACACATCCATGGACAGGTAATCTTCAACAAAGGATCCAAGAACATGCAATGGAGAAAGGAAAGCCTGAATAAAAGATGTTGGGAAATCTGGATAGCCACATGCAAAAGAATGAAAGTGGGCCAGTATCTTGCACCATACATAAAAATTAACTCAAAATGGATTAAAGACTTGAATGTAAGACCTGAAACCATAACACTCCTGGAAGAAACTACAGGCAGTACACTCTGACATCAGTCTTAGCAGTATCTTTTTGAATACCATGTCTACCCAGGCAAGGGAAATAAAAGAAAAAATAAACAAATGGGACTACATCAGACTAAAAAGCTTCTGCACGGCAAAGGAAATGACCAACAAAACAAAAAGACAACTGGAAGATAATATCTGCAAATCATGCATCCAACATGGGGTTAATTTCCAAGATATATAAAGAAGTTGCACAACTCAACAACAAAAAAGCAAACAACACCATCAAAAAATGGGCAGAGCATATGAACAGACATTTCTCCAAAAAAGATATACAGATGGCCAACAGGCACATGAAAAGATCTTCAACGTCACTAGTTATTAGGGAAATGCAAATCAAAACTACAGAGAAATATCACTTCACACACATGAGAATGGCTATAATTAACAAGACAAGAAATAACAAATGCTGGAGAGGATGTGGGGAAGAGGAAACTCTCATACATTGCTGGCCGGAATGCAAACTGGTGCAGCCACTGTGGAAAACAGTATGGAGAATTCTCAAAAAATTAAAAATAGAAATACTATATGATCCAGCTATCTCAATACTGGGTATTTATCCAAAGTACGTGAAATCAACACTACAAAGAGGTTTATGCATCCCTATGTTCATCGCAGAATTATTCACAATAGCCAAGAGATGGAAGCAACTTAAGTGCTCACCAACTGATGAATGGATAAAGACGATGTGGTATATACGTACAATGGAATACTACTCAGCCATAAAAAGAGACAAAATCATTCCATTTGCAACAAAATGAGTGGACCCTGAGGGTTATATGCTAAGTGAAATAAGCCAGACTGAGAAAGACAAACACCATATGATTTCACTCATATGTAGAAAATAAACACAAGGATAAGGAGAATAGATTAGTGGTTACCAGAGGGGAAGAAGGTGGGGGGAGGGCAAAAGAGATAAATAGGCACATATGTATAGTGACAGAAAAAAACTAGACTATTGTTGAACACATTGCAGTCTATACAGAAACTGAAATATGGAGATGTACATCTGAAATGTACACAGTGTTATAAGCCAATATAACCTCAATAAAATAATTTTTTTTTAAAAGTTCAAAGCTCAACCAAAGAATGGAAGGTTCTGGTCCAAGAGGACTTACCATCAGAAGCCAGAGCCGTCAGGAGAGGGCAATAGAGCACAAAATACTCTTTGCAGGCAACTTGCTAGTGTCCAGACAGTGATGCCACATTGGGGGTCACTTGCTCTGGATCCTACATCTCCGACATCATATAATGTCAACAAATAGGAGACACTTACAATAAGAGACATGTGAAAAATAATCTGACAGGAATATAAAATAACTAGATTTATTTGATAATTAATAAAATTCTGGAAACTCTGTCATTCCCCAGGAAGTGGCCCATATGCTTAAGGCTAATTTTGTCACTGAACTTGCTCTTCAACATCTCTGACACTATGATTGAAGGAGTTTACTTTCATTTTGTCAACAAATAAGAGGTATAAACTGTAGAAAAAGCAAATGTTTATGTGGGGTCTCAAGAACTGTAATTCCAGAGACACAGATTTGAGTGGAAACTCAAATGTGCTCCAAGGAAAATGTAGGAGAATGGCTTATAGGGGCAAAAAGAGATAAATTACCATAGCTTGGTTTGCAAGATTTGTGATTGGTTCTGGCAACAACTGTTACTTCTTGGCGATAGGTGAGTGGTTGCTAAGGCCATCTCTAAGGCAGAAAGTTCTTATCTACAGAAGTAAGCATATTTCTTGAAAGAAGGTCAAGATGGTAACAGTGAAGCACAGTTCAAAAGTTACATTCCATCTGGGTAGAGACATGGTGCGCCCATTTCTTTTGTGGCCTCCCAGTTCCATTTTAGAGGCTTTGACATATGTTACTCCATTGTGTTATTGTCTTCCATAGCAACATTCCCAGGAAAATGACAGAATGGCCTCTATAGATTTGGCCATAGTGAGTATCTAACTGTTCCAGATTAGAATTGGAATCCTTGATTTCAATGTACAATCTTTTATTATTATATCCTCTATGATTTCACATGACCAGAGTAAGGGACACAGATCTCATTCTCAGACATTTTACCTGGACTAAGTCCCTAATTCTCCTCTTAAAGGAGTACCTTAGGAGAGAGAATTCTGGGAAGAAGGTAGAGGGGGAAACACACAGGAATCTGTCCCCCAACCTAGACAAGAAATGCACTGGCAGAATCTGTCTGATGTAATGGTTTTGGAGCTCTGGTCCTTTGAAGGCTTGAAACTTCCAGAGAAAGACTTGGATAGTAATTGCAGTTAATTTTGGTCAATTTCAGCTGTTATCACAGTAGCAGATAAATAGGCAGCTGTGCCCTGGTCCTGGAGCAACTTGTAGGTACCTTGTGGGAGCCAGAGTGGGCAAAAAGAGCCCTGTTCTCCAAAAATTACTGATTGCTACTTCTGATCACAGATACGCAAAGTTATTGCACCTCCTTGTTACCCCGCCTTGCCCTTCCCTCAGAAACCACACTAAAGTCTGTGGCTTAAACTTTTCCTTGCTCCTGTCTTCTGACCACCCCAGTATCTGTATCATGTGGCCCCGCATGGCATGGTGTGTCTCCTGTCTCTAGGACCTGTGAGTATAATAACCTTTTTTTTTCCCTGAGCCTCTCCTGTGTTTCTTCTTGTGGCCGCAGCTCACTGATCATCTCAAAAGAATATAAAACAGTTTTACTACAAAAAAAATAACTAAGCACAAAAGAAAACAGTAAAGCAGGAAATAAGGGACCAAAAAGCTACTGGGCATATATAGAAAATAAATGGCAAAATGACAGACATAAGTCCCTCCTTATCAGTAATTACTTCAAATGTAAGTGAGTTAAACTCTCCAATCAAAATACAGAGACTGGATAAAGGAAGGAATTTCTGATACATCCTAAAACACGAATACACCTTGAGGATTATGCCAAGTGAAATAAGCCAGCAACTGAAACTTATATGAAGGACTTAACTTCCACTTATTTGAGGGACCTAGAGAAGTCAAAATCAGTGAGACACAAAGTAGAACATTTGCCGCCAGATACTGAGGGGAGAAGTAACAGAGAGTTATTTAATAGGTATAGAGTTTCAGTTTTATAAGATGAAAAGAGTTATGAGGATGGCTGGTAGTGAAGGTTGCACAACGAGGTGGCACATAATGTCATTGAACTGTACACTTAAAAATTGCCAAGATGATAAATTTTATGCTATGTGTATTACACTACAATAAAATAAAGGAGTGCCTCAGATAATAGTTTGCTTGGTTTCCTACAGGATATTGGTTATAAACTTATCTCTTATTTTCAGAGTTTCCAGGGGATGTCCCTTACTTCCACTTGCTTTTTGAGTATCTTTCAGGCATCACAGTCAGGCCCACTAATTACTAATGGATAGAGCTCTAAGTCAGAGCCCTCAAGTTCATTAGTCTCTCCCTTTACCTGTGCTTGGCCCTGCACAGGCTAGGAAATTTCCTTATTCTCATGCATGTGACTGCCAAGTTGGATAAAGGAAATCTCACAGAGATGAAGGATTTAGGATATTGTGCTGTTGTATACGCTGAAAGAGTAACAGCTTACGTGTTGTCTTGTTAAACTGCATTGATGCAAAACAAAAACTTTTTATTTAAAAGTGAAATAGAGAAAGGTTTGTTTCTCCACACACTCCTCCACCCCTAAAGCCATGGGTGGCAGGGATGTTAGACTAATGTGCACACAACACTTTTACTGTCCGCATCTTGAATTGAGAGATAGAAGCCAGAGAAAAATACCTAATCCCTGGCTCCTTGGTAAATCCTGCCAGTATGATTGAAGTGTGTGCCAGTAGCATGTCATCTAGGCCAAATATCCATTGGTGCCTATTTTATGGAAGTATCCCAGCTGGAAGAGGAAGGGTACATGCCAGAATTGTAAAAGCGGTGGAACCTGAGTAGTGTTGGTCTCAAAACAATCTGCATTGATGCTAGTAATGCCCTGAGAATTGTCTGCCGCAAGGTTTTGCTTTTCTGAAGTACTTACTGGTCTTCACAAAGATGACCTTGCTCATTTGCCCAGGGCAATTGCAGGGGAAACCTGTATTAGTTTCCAATGACTTAAAATCACACAAACTTTTTATCCTACAATTCTGTAGGTTAGAAGTACCAAATAAGTCTCACTGGGGTAAAATCAAGGTGTTAGCATGGATACATTGCTTCCAGAGGCTCTAGGGGAAAATCTGTTTTCTTGCCCTTTTCAGCCTCTAGAGGTTGGCTACACTCCTAGCTCATCTTGAAAGCCAGTGTTGAGGAGTCAAGTCTTTCTCATAGCAAATCACTGTGACACTGACTCTTTTGACTCCTCTTTCCACTTGTAAGGACTCTTGTGATTACACTAGATCTAGATGCATCCAGGATAATCTCCCCATTTCGACGGCTGCTGATTCACAACCTTAATTCCATCTGTAACCTTAATTCCCATTTGTCGTATAAGGTAACGAATAGTGAAGATTTACCCAGGCAGACACTGGACTTTGCCCTCAGCTACTGGGAAATAATCTGTAGGCCCTTAAAGTGTCCTGCCTGATATGAGAGCCTTTGTTTGTCTGGGGGCTTTGGCCACTTGAGAGTGTACCAATGTGATTTATGATGAGGGTTTGGGGCCATGTGGTATTAATTCTGGTCTTGAGAAGTGGCTGGATACTAAATGTCAACCACACAAGCATTACATCATCAATGCCAATAAAAACTCTGATACTAAAGGCTCAGGTGAGCTTCCCATGTTGACAACAAACAGTGTATACATGCATCCTGAAGACAACAAAAGCTTTGGATTAGGCACCCTCCAAGTCTCTGCCCTATGTTTTTTCCTTTGGCCAATACCAGTCTGTATCCTTTCCCTGTAATAAAATATGATTATGAGTATAGCAGTTTTCAGTGAGTTCTACCAGTTCTTCTAGCTAATTATCAAACTTGAGTGTGGATTTGGGAACCCCCTAAACTTGCAGTTGGTGTCAGCAGTGTTGGTGGTTTTGGGGATTCTGTCTTCCAAGTTAGTAGTCTGATTAACTTCCTGTAGGTAATGTATTCACCTACAGGAATTAGTATATGAACATTTTTGAGGACCATTATTCTACCAAACCAGCAAGACTCCACTATGTTAGATTCAGGACTCTGATGCTTTCTCTTGGGCAGGGGAAGATGGGGCCAGGAGAGAATGGAAGAAGATTTACCCTGGCAGGGTCCAATAGGAAGGTAATTGTTGTCTTATGCTCTTGATCCAAAGCTTGATCCAATCTGATTTCGGCAGGTCATTATCAAAAAACAAGTTGTTGAAGTAAAGAGGAAGGGAATCCACTCATTACCTCATATCACAGAACCATATAAGAAGCAAATAATTCTGGAGGGCTGAATATAAATAATGCTTGCCTTACAAATATCCTAGTATTTTCTAAATGTGTGTAGATGTTGTTTTGATGAACAAAACACAAATTCATTGGGAGCATTTCAGACTGGATTTTTAAATTATTATTTTCCCTTAAATCTCCCAAAAGCTATAATCACTATTCCACAGAGGTCCCTAAATGTTTTTAATCAAAATTTAGCACCTTTAATCAGACAATATGTTGAGGTATTACATGATAATTTGTCTGTGCTATTATATCAAGCCTCAATTTTTCTATCAGTAAAATGGGAAATGATAGCACTAGTAATAGTATTTACTGAGTATATTACTGAGAGCATTGTAAGGCTTAAGTGAAGATCAGGAAAGAGTAAGTAGTGCCTTGCAGTGCCTTATTGAGGACATCAAGGAAAAATGTGTGTCCCTATATATACTTGTCAATGTATTCTCCCATATTTTGAACCAAGTAAAAAAAAGGTAATAAAATTTTGCAATCAAGAAATATAACTATATAAAGTCTTATATTGCACAATTTATTTGCAAGTCATTGTCAACCCATGTAAACTCACTTTGCAGGAATGTGACAGTTGGGGAAACTAGGTCTGACTGGAGACAACTGTTTCTGTTGCACAATGTCCCAGGATCATCAGGTGAAGAAATGATTTTATGTTGTTCACCATGGATTTTACTGCATTAATTTTGATTTTTAGAAAAAATGTATTAATTATTTTGATTCTTATGTGAATCTTAGCCCTGATTATCTGGTAAAGTATTCTATAAATGGTAAGTCTTACAAAACGTAGTGGTGAGGATCCTATTTCATCTGCTTTATTCTCTGAACTCCTTCACACTTGAATATATTTTTATGAGTAAATGAATGATTTCACCCCATACCAGCTTGGTACAATATACATGGCTCATGTCATAAAATATTTTGGGAATAAGTGAATTATGTGGAATGTAACAGTGCACAATCATCCTTTTGCAAGCATTCTGATTTGTGTTCTTAGATTACAATGGACACCTAAAAGCTTCAGACTTGGACCATATTATCCTGACAGCTATCCAAAGTAGTGGCCTTGACTGAGATCACAAGCAATATCTTTAGAAAAACCTGTGTTTTTCTAGTGGAGATGTTGAGGATGTTGTCCATTTTAGGAAGCTCTAGAGAAGATACTTCATGTAACATTAAGCGTTAAGGAAAACTTTGCTTCCCTGCAGAAATTATTCTACTGACCTTATTCTGAGATGCACAGAGAAAGAGGGATGTGTTTGCATTCAGACTGATCTGAATTTAGATTATATTGGCACTTACCAGTTGAGGAAACTCAGACAGGTTGTCTGATCTCTAGGAGCATTAGTTTCTTCATCTGCAAAGTGGGGATAATAAGTGCTGACTGCAGAGCATTGTCAGAATGTTTAAATGACATTATTTATGAAAACTGCTCAGTACACAGTAACCATGCAGTATATGGTACTAATTGTTACTGCCTCCAATACTGACTTCATATCTGGGAAATGAGGCTATACCTACATGATAAGGATGGAACTAGGAGCTGGATATAATGCATGGAGAATGCTTTGCTCAAGGTCTTGAAGCACATAGAAAGAGGATGGCATGGGGTGGTGAGAGACTGGGGGATGCAACCAAGGGCCAAGCCAACAACACTCAACCCTGTTTCCAGCTCTGCAGACCCACCTTCACTCAACTGACAACAGTGACTCTACCTCAGGCTACCATTTTCCCTAAACCTTCCCAACCAGCGAAAACTGTGCAGACCAAACCTTTGTATGCTAAGGACATCACCTTCTTTCCAAAAGTCAGATCCTGGGTGAGAAAAATCTGTTTTCTAGGCACTTTGGTTGGAAATATGGGTTTTCTAATGTTGCACTCTTCCAATACAGTAGCCACTAGCTACAAGTGGCTATTTACATTTAAACTAATTTAAAGTAAATAAAATTTAATACCCAGTTCCTCAGACACATTAGCCATATGCCAAGTGTTCAACAGACAGTGTAGCTAGTGGCTACAGTGTTTTAGAGCAGCTATAGAACAGTTCCATCATTACATAAAGTTCTATTAGAAAGCACTGTAGAGCATTTCTTTTAAACTAACTGTATTGCAGTAAAACAATCTGCATTATTACTTATAGGAGTATGCCTATATTTTCAGGGCAGAAAAAATAATTTAGCCCATATATCCATTGGGGGGAATAACAGAAAATTATGAATTTCAGAGGCTGTTTGCCTCTGGCCAAATGTTGCAGTCAAAATGCTTCTAAATGGCAAAAAAATATAGAGCTTCTGCCTTTGAACTTCACCAGAGGCCTACAAAACTTGTCCCAAAATGAGAGTGGAGTACCTGATCCTTTGTTCCAAAGCTATAATTGAGAAGCATGACAGGAGTGCATACACACTGCAATTAAAAAAACAAACATGTCTTTCAAAGATGAACACTTTGACTCATTGATTCACTTGGTTCATATTTATTGAGTAGCCAGTGTGTACACACAATGCTAGACCTGAGGATCAGTAATTTAGAGTGACCCTTTGCCTGTGCTTACAGTCCATAGGGAAGTGATCCATGAAAAGAAACTTTGCAATTGAGTTTTGGCAGTACTGTAATGAGAGAAGTGCTAGTGATATGTAAACATACATATATTTTGGCAGAAGGCCTAAATTTATTAAAGGACAGCTATCACTTGTGGTGTTCTTCAGAAAGTGACACTTAAGCCCCTCAAGGGATGAGCAGAAGTTAGTACAAGCTGGGGAGATGTAGAACAGAAGACCAGGTGAGATCGGGTATGCCCAAAGACAGCCAGGAAAAGAATATTTTATGTTATGAAGACAGTCGGATTAGGGCATAGAAGTGAAACAATTTAATGCTAACAGCTTAGGAAGTAAGATTAGCATTCATGTTTTAATGAAAGAAACTAGAAAATAATCAGATTGCACTGAATGCAATGGGAAACATTGTATAAAAGTGTTGTTTCACTTATAAATTAATGCATGCATATATTGGATCGAGATATAAAAATTATTTCTTAACTGTGGCTTATGAGACAAAAAGTCTGAAAAACACTTGAACATAAATTCACTCATTTATTCAGCAGTCACTTGGGCACTAGTAAATACCAGGCACTCTTCTGGGCTCTGAGGATCCAAAAGAGAACAAAACAAAACAAAAATCCCCTGTCCTCCTTCAGGTTATCCTGTATGAAGAGGGAAAAGAAAAGTAAAGAAGGCACTTGCACAATACGTAGAAGGTGGTCAATGCTACAGGGAAACAAAAGAACAGGGAAAAGGGGAGCTGAAGAGATGGGATAGGGTATATTCAAAATAGGATGATTAACAGAAGCCTCACTAGGAACAAAGAATTCAGCATTCACTAGAAGGAAGCATGAAAATGAGCCTGCTGATATCCATAGGATGAGAATTTCAGGGAGCGAGAAAGGCCAGTGAAAGAGGATAGACTCATTTAAGAAATAGTGAGGGAATTGATTTTAGAGTGGCTAAAGTAGGGAATAGGGGAAAGGTGGGGTCAGGGAAGCTCCAGGGTCTCCATGCAGAATCTCAAATAGATGACTCTGAAAGAGATGGGAGTCAGTGGCACATTTCTAGAAAAGGCAAGACATAAAATTGTATGGGAGGCTGCAGAAGTTGCAGGAGCTAAGTCAGAGAAGACCCCTTCCCCAAGCACAGTGCAGAACAGATAGGTGACTTGACTCAAGGGTGTGGCTGGTAAAGCACTCAATGGCGAGGGGGGTACACAACTATAAGTGAGAGACCAGCATTGGGACATCACAGCAGACATAGAGTAAAATAACTACAGTGGGGTAGACAGAAGCAAACAGCTTTGATTTTCAAAGAAAACTTAATTAAACCTAGTAATTAATTTCATGTGATGACTGAGGGGGAGAAAGATGTTAGGAACTGCTCCTAGGTTTTGTCCTTAGCAGCTAGATAATTGGGGTAGCATCAAACACAAGAGGAAATCCTAGAGAAAAAGCAGCCTATGTAGGAAGATTGTGTGAGGAGTGTGAAGTACCATGGAGGTGACTAATAGGCAATGGCTATTGGGGTTTAGGAGAGTGGTCTTTAGGGACCATTTGGAGAGTCACCAGTATAAGCAAGATTAATAACTAAAGCCATGCATGTAGCTAAGGCTGCCCAGAAGAAGCACAGAAAGAAGAGCAGATGGTGTGGTGCTGACAATATGTGCCGACAATGATAGTGTATATTTAGGAAACACATAGAGAAAAAGAGTATGAAAGGAAATAGAAGGAGCAGCCAGATGGTTTGAGGTAACTTACGACAGGACAATTGCGAACAGGAGAGAGTGTCTCCAGAGAAGAGCTTGGGCAACAATGTCAATGCCGAGAGAGAAGTAAGGAATAAAAAGTGTCCCTGGATTTAACTACATGGAAGCCATTGGAGATGGAGATGAGACCAGCATCAGTGCAGTGCAGGCAGGGATGAGTTACAGTAGCCTAGAAATTAGAACACAGAAGCCATGCATGCAGTCAGATCTTTCCAGAAGTTAGGATAATGGGAGAGACTAGAGCCTGTTAACATGCTTACAGAATCCTAATATTGTTAATTTACCAATATTACAGCAATATACAGATTCAGTGCAATCACTATCAAAATCTCACTGTTTTTTGCAGTAATAGAAAAAGCCATCCTCAAATTCATATGGAATTTCAAGGGACCCCCCCCAAATAGCCAACACATTTTGGAAAAGAAGGACAAAAGTAGAAGAACTCACACTTCCTGATTCCAAAACTTACTACAAAGCTACTGTAATCAAAACTATGTGATACTGGCATAAGGACAAACATATGGACAAATGGAATAGAATAGATAGCCCATGTTATGAACCTTCACATATATGGATAATTAGTTTTCCACAACGCTGCCAAGACCATTCCGTGGTGGCAAGGACAGTCTGTTCAACAAATAGTGTTGGTAAAACTGAGTATCCATGTGCAAAAGAGTGAGTTGGACCCTTACCTTACATCATATAAAACAAGTAACTCAAAATTGATCAAGACCTAAACGTAAGAGCTAAGATTATAAAACTCTTTGGAGAAAACATAAGAGAAAGCTTCAGAACACTGTATTTGCCAATGTTTTCTTGGATATGACCTAAGAAAGCACAGGCAACAAAAGAAAAAAATAGATACTCTGGAGTTAAAGTGTTGTACATCAAATGATACTAACAGAGTGAAAAGGCCCCACACACAATGACAGAAAATATTTGCAAATCATATATATCTCATAAGGAATTAATATCCAGAATATATAAACAACTCCTATAACTCAAAAACAAAAAATACAAATAAGCCAAATAATAATTAGGCAAAGAACATGAATAGACATTTCTCCAAAGAATATATGTAAATGTCTATACACACATGAAAAGATGCTCAACCTCACAGATCATTAGAAAGATCCAAATCAACACCACACAGAGAAATTAATTCATATCACTTAGGATGGCTATTACCAAAAACATAAAATAGCATCAGATGGTGAGGACATGGAGAAATTGCAACACTTGAGCACTGTTGGCAGGAATGTAAAATATTGCAGTTAATGAAGTATGGCAGTTCCTCAGAAAATTAAACATAGAATTAACAGCAATTCTACTCATGATACATATTCAAAGGAACTAAAACAGGATCTAGAAGAGCTATTTGTATACCCATGTTCACAGCAACATTATTCACAATGGGAAAAAGACAGAAACAACTCAAATGTCCATCAATGGATACACACACACATAATGGACTATTATTCAGCTTAAAAAAAGGAAGGAAATTCTGACACATGCTACAATATGAGTGAACCCTAAGACACTATGCTAATTGAAATAATCAAGACATGAAAAGAAAAAGATTGTATGAGTTACCTAGAGTACTCAAATTCATAAAGACAGAAAGTGGAATGGTGATTATTACCAGGAGTAAGGTGGAGGAGAAAATGGAGATTTATGTTGAATGGGTACAGAGTTTCAGTTTGGGGTGATGAAAAAGTTCTGGAGATGAATAGTCATCATGGTTGTACAACATTGTGAATGTACTTAGTACTTCCTGAATTTAATACTGTTTCAAATGATACATTTTTATGTGTATTTTACCACGAGAACAGCAAAAAATTTTAATGCTGCTGATAGGAAGCCAGACGAGAGAGGAGAAGATAGTTAAAGCCAGAAGGCTTGTGTCTGAACCACATATTACAAGAAATCCTGAATAAACAGATCTTCAATAAAATACTACATTATCTTCAGGTTTGAGCTAAAGCACTACAGTGAGAGGGAATCAGAGAGGTGGGATAAAAGGTAGGAGTGAGGGTTGAGTACTAGATGCAGAAGGGAGAAGGAGTATGAGAGTCATTCAATAACCAGGGACACTAGACAGATAATAGATAGAATAGAAAGGCACTGCCTAGGTATTCCTATAAATCAGAATGTAAATTAGTCATTTCAAATTTGTCCTCAAAAAATTAACAGAAAGTTACAATATAACTCAGCAATTTCATTTCTACATATATACGCAAAAGATCTGAAAACACACATCCACACAAAAACATGTATACAAATGTTGACAGCAGTATTATTCATAACAGACAAAAAGAGGAAACAACCTAAATGCCCAGCAACTGATGAATGATTAGAAAAATGTTGGTTTATCCATAGAATGGAATATTACTTGGCCATAAAAAGGAATGGAGTACTGATAAATACTACAACATGGAAGAACCTTGAAAACATTACACTAAGTGAAAGAAGCCAGACACAAAAGGCCATATATTGTATGATCTCACTTATATAAAATATCTGGCATAGACACACCCATAAAAGAGAAAGTAATTGGTGGTCACCTGCAGGTGAGGGAATAACTACCATGACTATAGGAAGCCTTATTGGGGTGAAGAAATTGTTCTGTAATTACATAGTGGTGATGGCTATATAACTTTGTGAATATACTAATAACCACTGAACTGTACTTTTAAAGGGTGAATATTATAGTATATGAAATATATCTCATTTTGTAAAATTGATGAGAAAAAAGAGAATAGGAAATAACAACCATACAGACAATGAAAACACGACAAGAAGTCATGCTGACAAAATAGATAAAAAGTGTCATCTAAAGACTTCAGAATAAAAAAATTTTCAGAAGCTGACAGATGAGCAAACAACATAGATTAGAATTAGAAAAACTAAAAAAAGAAGTGGTAGAACAAGGAAATAATTAGACACACAAGAAATAAAATATTTTGGAAATGAGGACTAAACTAGAAACAACATAAAAGTGAATAAATACAATAAGTACAAATAAAAGCAATAAAGTTGACAGACAGTAAAAACTAACTAAAGGAAAATTTTCTCAATTAAAGAATGAAATGATACTCAAAAGGCCCACTCTAAACTGAAAAAGAATGGCCAACACCAAGGCATTCTGTTAATGGTTTTGGCTTTAAAGAAAGAGAAAAATATTCTAGACTTTCAGGGGTAAAGAGAATCTCTTGTCAGCAGTGCTTTAGGCCAGAAGACAATGGAGTATTACATTTAAGATACTAAAAGGAAGAAAACATGAGTTAAGGATTTTGTGTCCAGCCAAACAAATTTTTAAGTATAAAAGCTGCAGACAGAATGTTATAAACATGCAGGAACTCAAAGAATACTTTTCCCACAGGCTCTTTCTGGAGAATCTACCCAAGAACAAGATTTTCAGAATGCCAATAGAGATGACAAGAAAAAGAATGATGGTGACATCATAATATACAATGCCTGTAGAACTACAGTAATACCTTATTTTATATATATATACATATAAAATATATGTACATATTCTTCGATATAAAACAATCACATAAAGAAGATAAAAGTACATACACACTATGTGTGTAGATATATAAAATACTTGCATAACTAAGAAAAAATGACAATACAGTGTGTAGAGTTCACAGCTCTTAAAATGTGACTACACCACAGTTATCAGAACATGGGGAGAGACTTGGGAAGTATTATGAAAAAGAGAATAAGCAAGTTGATGCACTTACTAGCATTAACTTCTAGTTACATACAAATAAACTATATTTATAGGGCCAGCTCCATGGTGTAGCACTGAAGTTCGGCACATTTTGCTTTGGCAGCCCTCGTTTGCAGGTTTGGATCCCAGGCATGGACCTACATCATTCATTAGCCATGCTGTGGGGGTGACCCACATACAAAGTAGAGGAAGACTGGCACAGACATTAGCTCAGTGCGAATCTTTCTCAAGGAAAAAACAAAACAAAACAAAGATTGGCAACAGACATTGTTTCAGGGCTAAACTTACTCAGCAAAAAAACCAATATATATATACATATATATTTATAACACTTCTGGTTATTATTAAAGGTCTAGATATTAACTAGAAGTAACAGCATATTACTTCAAATTCAACACAGAAAAAGGGAGAGAAAAGAAGCTACTTGCTCATTGTAGCAAATGAATGGACATTAAATAAATAAAATAAGGGACAGAAAGAAGTATATAAAAATATTAATATAAGGTAACCATAAAAATAAAATGCACATATAAATAACACACACAAAACAGATGGATACAGTAATTATTATATGTCTACAAATTTGAATACATTTACAAATGAGAGAAATAAGGCCACATATATCAATAATATTCATAAATGCAATAGGTCAATTAACTACTAAAGCATTTTTAAAATATCTAACAAAACAAAAATGTAAAACTAATCTGTGTACAGCCAGCCCTTGTGGTCTAGTGGTTAACATGCAGCACTCTCACCTCCATGGTTTGGGTCATTTTCCAGTCAGGGAACCATACCACCCATCTGTCAGTTGTCATACGGTGGTAGCTGCATATTGCCATGATGGTGAAAACTACGCTACCAATATTTCAAATACCAGGAGGGTCACCAATGGTGGACAGGTTTCAGTGGAGCTTACAGACTAAGACAGACTAGGAAGAAGGACCTGGCCATCCACTTCCAAAAAAACCTGACCATGAAAACCCCATGAACAGTGCTGGAGCATTGTCTGATATGGCACTGGAAGGTAAGACGAGGGTGTAAAAAGATCAGGCGGTGTTCCACTCTGTTGTACACAGGATCACTAGGAGTTGGCATCTACACAAGAGCACTAACAAAAAAATCTGTGTATAAAGAGACATTCATAGCTAAAACCAAAAAAAAAAAAAAAAAAAGAAAAGAAATTTACCAAAATATGCCAGGAAAATGCAAATAAAATGTAAGTAACTATCACATTCTTCACACTGGACAAGGTAAAATTCAGACCAAAAAGCATTAAGAGAGGCAAATTTTCAAGACTACAATGCACAATGAACATTTAGGAATTAACATATTTGCACCTAAGAACACAGCAACAATTTTCCAAGTAGAAACTACTATGGATGCAGGAAAAAATAGAAACACTCCTAATACTCATCTGTCAATCCATCTACAACAGAACAATGAAAAATATCTAAGAAAAATCTAAAAAACCCAGACAACAGTAAAGTAAACAGTAAAGTATATTTACTGATCAACAGTAAAGTATATTTTAGGCATATAAACATATGTAAATAATATATATGTAAATCATATGAACACTATAGAGAATATACCTGTTTATTGGAGCACTCACAGAAAATGACTATCATTTAGGCCATAAACAAAACAAATTTAAAATAAGACATGTTAATAAGAATGAAAGTATGAGAAAAGACAAAGAGCAATTACAGAATTTTTAGCAATAATGATAATTAAAAATCACCAGTTGACAGAAGAAAATGACCAGCACCAATTTGGTTTAACAGTATAAATTGCCAAACAAAAAGAAATATGCAACTCAAACAACTATAAAAAAGGACATCAGAGTAAACCACAAGAAAAAAGAAAAAGGGTTAATGAAAATAAAAGCAGTGTTTCATAAGCCATAAAATAGAAAGGGTACAATAAATAAAACCAAAAGCTGGTAAACTTTAAAATAAAAAAAGCACAGTAGCTAAATAGATAAAACAATACCTAATTTAACAAAAAGAAGGAAAAGAGAGAAAGCACAAACACACAAAGTTAAAATAAGGAGAAAAGAATCAAGAAAATAAAATTACAAAAGACATTAACCTGCACAGCTCTTTCCAAATAATTTTTAAAACATAAAAATTTTAAGAAATAGATAATTCTAAAACAAATAACTTACTGAAAATAAACATCAGGATACAAGTATAAAAAGATCAATTTCCATAGAAGAAATAGAGAAAGCACTTTAAAGAGCTCTCTGGTGAATAAAAAAGTAGGTTCAGATTGCTTTACAAAAGAATTTTCCTAATGAAACACGGAAACCAAGAAAGCTAAAAACTTTCATATTTGTTTTATAGAGCATAACACTGATCCCCAACCTGGTAAAGACTGCATCAAAGAAAAAATGGTAACTAGAAAATTAGCAAATTGAATTCAAACCACATAAAAAATAGACAGCATGCCCAAATAATTTATTTGGAGAAAGCTAAAGTAGTTTCTCTGTTAGAAAACCCACTAATATAATTAACCATCTGTTTTAGAGATTAGGAGATAAATCATATGATCATCCCAAAACATGCAGAATTTGAAAATATCCAAAACTTTTTCATTTTTTAAACTTAACAAAACAGGAATTGATAGATGGCTTCCTTAACATCATAAACATGGGTGTGTGTGCATGATTCACTCCTAAAGCCATCAGTTGATTTCATGTAGAAACACAAGCTTTTTCACTAAAGTCAGAAAATGATAAAATAGCTTTGTATGTATGTGATGTATATGTATATTTTATCTTTATTTTCTATCTTTTCGTGTACATGTAAGACACATTACATAAGTAAATAGATGCATATTTTAAATGCATAATGATAGAAAATAAAATAGGAGTAAGTTTACCAAGAAATATCCAAAATAAGTATGAGTAAAAGTGTAAAACATTCCAGAAAGACAAGAAATTTCCCTTGAATAGAAAGACATAACATGTTCTTGGTTAAGAGGATTCAATATCATAAGGACATCAGTTCTCCTAAAAGAAGCTGATATCATATATAAATGAACGAAGATTTTTGTCATATACAAAAGTTAACCAAAATGGACAAAAGTCTTAAATATAAAAGGTAAAACCAGAAAACCCACAAAAGAAAATAAAGGATTAAATCTTCATGACCTTGATTTCCATGGTTTCTTAGATACAACATCAAAAGCACAAGCAAGAAAGGAAAAAAACAGATAAATGAAACTTTGTCAAGATAAAAAACTTTTGTGCCTCAGAGGCCAGTAGCATGAGTGAAAGACAACACATCAAATGAAAATATTTGTAAATCATACATCTGATAAGTGGCTAGTAATCAGAATATATAAATGAAACACATATATACAATTGCTAGCTTAATCACACAGAAAAAATACTTCAAATAACTTTTAAAATACAGTAATATGAGTACATATTCCTACTGGCATTTACCTTGAACACTAAAATAACTGTGAGAAAAATTTCAAACAGTTTTCAATAATTATTTAATTGGTGATAGTGTTAGTATTATCACGTAACAATTGCATATGTATGTAATAAAAGATCAGGGAAATTAGTAATTATGTAATATTTAAATTCTATCACTCCTTTTTTAGACTTTAAAAGAGAAAATACTTGTGAAATCAGTGAAAATGGCAGAGTAGATAACTCCAGAACACTTCCCCCACCAGATATACTTTAAAACACTGGCAAAAACCACTCAGAGTCCACTTTACTGAAATTCCAGAAGAGCCAAAGGTTTACAGCAGCCAAGCAAACTCTTGATCAGTATGGTATGAAGTTGTATTAGTTAGAGTTCTCTAGAGAAGAAGAACCAATAGAATGTATATCTTTTACTATTTATTATTTGGAATTGGCTCACTTGATTATAGACCCTAAGTCTCAAGATCTGCAGTCTGCAAGCTGGAGGCCCAGGGGAACAAATGGTGTTAAGTCCCAGTGCAAAAGCCAGCTGGCTCATGACCCAGAAAGAGCAAATATTTCAGTTGAAGTTGGAAGGTTGGAAGAGAGTAATGTTCCAGCTCAAGTGGTCTGGCAGGCGGAGTTCCCTTGTATTTGCAGAAAGGCCAACCTATTTGTAGACTTCAACAGACTGAGGCTCACTCACACTGGAAGGGCAATCTGCTTTACTGAGCCCACCAACTCAAAGGCTAATCACCTCCAGAAATGCCCTAAGACAAACCCAGAATATTGTTTGCCCAAATGTGTGGGCACCCTATTGCCCAGGGTAATTGATACATAAAATTAACCATCACAAATCCATACACTGGTGGAGAGAACTCAAGATGGTGGCGTAAGCAGACTCTGAACTCACCTCCTCCCATGGACACAGCCAATTTACAACTACTCGTGGAAAAATTATCCCTGAGATAGAACTGAAAACTGGATAAGAGGAACTCCTGCAATAAAGGACGATCCTAATTGAGGTGGAAGTGGCAGAAATTCACTTCTGGAGAGAAAAAACACCACCTTCACAAGCCCCCAGCATCATGGCTGCCCGGGAGCAGCCCAAAGGTACACAGCTTCCCTGGAAGCGCAGGGCCATGAGCCAGGGAGCGCCCCTGCTGTGGGCATTTTGTGGACCCAGCACAATCGAGACAACTGGCATAATATCTGACTTTGCCTGGTACTAACATATTGGGGAGTAGCCCCAGAAAAGCTGGTTCACAAAGAAATTAAAACCAGCTCTTAAGTGTCCCATGCACAAATGCACCCATTTCAGAAAGCAACCTAAAATCACCAGAAAGAAAGGTGCACAGTGATTGGGTGAAAAGAGAATCACTGATAGGCGCTGAGTGTATCTCGGTGAGAGGCGAGACCTCTCCAGGGACTGGGACATTGGGGGCAGCAATTGTTTTGGCCTGGTGTGGGTGTACTGACACAGATGTCATTGGTGCTCTCCCTTGGGCCTGCTAGCCCAGGTCTGCCCCACCCACTAGAGCACCAATTTAAACCAGCTTAGCCAGGGCAGGCAGCCCACCCTAGAGACTGGCCGCACCCAACAACAAGCCCTCAGGCCACTTGTGGGCCTGCATAGATTGGTGACTGGATTCTCTGCAGCCTGGTAACTGAGCCCACGTCAGTGGGGCAGGGCATGCACAAGGAGCGTGTGGAGAGTGTGGGGCAGTGGAGGAGTGTGTGGGGTTCCCGCTGTGGAGAGACTGGGTCCACTTCAGGAGGTCGAGGTTTGCACACGGGGCAGTATGTGTTGGCTGTGTGTGTGGACCTGTGGGTGGCAGGGCTTGTCAGCTGCAGAAGCTTCTCAAAGCTTATGATTCTCAAAGACCCACATAGGGGGTTTTCCCAAACTTCCAAAGCCTGAAACAACTGGGTGCTCCTGTGCCAGAGGCCAGCCCCACCCAGCTGCAACCCTCAGAGAGCTGACAAGAGACCTAAAGGCTGGAGGCTTACAACGATTGAAGGCCCTGGGCCTAACAAAGTGCCACACTGGGGGCCTACTCACGTAAAAGAAATACTGCAACACAAATGTGGTATTAGAACTTGTAGCCAACTGTGCTAGGGCTCCCCACATCTGATAAAGAGACTGAAGGGCCCACAACAACTACAAACAGCTGAGCATTACAACAGCTGGCCAGGAAAATAGCTCGGCCTCCCTGGGCACCTACAGGGAGAGCAAACAGACCACAACAGAAGGACACACGTAGCCCACATAGGGGTCACCCCTGGAACACTGAGAACTGAGGAAAGCACATTGCAGGCCTCCTAAGGCATCACTTATATAAGGTCACCTATTCAAGAGCAGGAGACATAGCTGACCTACCTAATATGTAGACACAAGCACAGGGAAAGAGGCAAAATGAGGAGGCAAAGGAATATATTCCAAGTAAGGGAGCAGGACAAAACCCCAGAAAAGGAACTAAGTCAAACAGAAATGAGCAATCTACATGACAAAGAATTCAAACAAAGAGTGTTAAGGATGCTCACTAAACTGGGGAGAAGAATAGATGAACTCAGTGAGAATGTCAACAAAGAAATGCAAGACATAAAAAAGAACCAATGAAGAATATAATACAGGAATTCACTAGAGGGAATCAAAAGCAGAGTAGAGGATACAGAAGAACGGATCTGCAAGCTGGACGAAAGACTAGAAGAAATTACCCAAGCTGAACAGGTAAAAGAGAAAAGAATTAAAAAGAGTGAGGACAGTCCAAGGGACCTCTGGGATAACATCAAGTGCACTAACATCCGTGTTATAGGTGTCCTGGAAGGAGAAGAGTGAGACAAAGGGGCAGAGAATCTATTTCAAGAAATAATAGATGAAAACTTCCCTAACCTAAAGAAGGAAACAGACATCCATGTACAGGAAGCACCGAGAGCCCCAAACAAGATAAACCCAACGAGGCCCACACCACAACACATCGTAATCAAAATGTCCAGAATTAAAGATAAAGAGAGAATCCTAAAAGCCTCAAGCGAAAGACAAGTTAAATACAAAGGAAACCGCATAAAGCTATAAGCTGACTTCTCAGCAGAAACCTTACAGGCTAGAAGAGAGTGGCACGATATAATTTAAAGTGCTATAAGGAAAAAACTTACAGCCAAGAACACTCTACCCAGCAAGGTTATCATTCAAAATGGAAGGAGAGATCAAACATTTACCAGACAAGCAAAAAAAAAACATTACCAGAGTTTGTCACCAAGAAACCAGTACTACAAGAAATGTTAAAGGGACTGATTTAAGGGGAAAAGAGAAGACTGCAAATAGGAAAAATTATCTATTTCCAGGATAAGAGGGTAATGGACACAAATGCACAAAAAGAGGTTAGATATGACATCTGAAACATAAAAGGAGGGAGGAGGGGAGTAAAAGAGTAGAGCTTTCAGACAGAGAGACCATCAATTCTGTATAGAAGGAGAAAGGAACAGAAGAGGACTACGAAAACACTGAGGAAAAGAAGTTAAAAAATGGCAGTAAGTACATACTTATCAATAGCTACTTTAAACGTCAATGGACTAAATGCCCCAATTAAAAGGCATAGGGTGGCTGACTGGATAAAAAAACAAGACCCATATATATGCTGCATACAAGAGACACACTTCAGACATAAAGACACTCACAAACAGAAAGTGAAGGGATGGAAAAAGATACTCCACACAAATGCCAATGAAAAGAAAGCTGGTGTAGCAGTACTCATATCAGACAAAATAGACTTTAAAGCAAAAATTGTAAAAAGAGACAAAGAAGGGCATTACATAATGATGAAGGGAACAATCCAACAAGATGACATAACACTTGTAATTATCTACGCACCCAATGTACAAGCACCTAAATATATGAAGCAATTATTAACAGAAATAAAAAGAGAAATAGTAACACAATAATAGGAGGGGACATTAACACTCCACTTACACCAATGAATAGATCATCCAAACAAAAGATCAATAAGGAAACATTGGCCTTAAATGACGCACTATAACAGATGGACCTAGTAGACACATACAGAGCATTCCATCAAAAACCTAAGAATACACGTTCTTTTCAAATGCACATGGAACATTCTCCAGGATTGATAACATATTAGCCCACAAAACAAGTCTCCATAAATTTAAGAAGACTGAAATAATACCAAGCATCTTTTCTGACCACAACGGTATGAAACTAGAAATCAACTATAGGAAGAAAATCAGAAAAGACACAAATACGTGGAGATTAAACAAAATGCTACTGAACAAGGACTGGGTCAATGAAGAAATCAAAGAAGAAATCAAAAAATACCAGGAGACAAATGAAAATGAAAATACGACATGCCAGAATTTATGGGATGCAGTACAAGCGGTTCTAAGAGGGAAGTTTATAGCGATACAGGCCTATCTCAACAAACAAGAAAAATCTCAAATAAACAATCTAACAATGCACCTAATGGAACTGGAAAAAGAAGAACAAACAAAGCCCAAAATCAGTAGAAGAAGGGAAATAATAAAAATCAGAGCAGAAATAAATGAAATAGAGACTAAAAAAAAATAGGAAAAGTTAATAAAAACAAGAGTTGGTTCTGTGAAAAGATCAAAAATTTCACAAACCTTTAGCTAGACTCACCAAGAAAAAAAGAGAGAAGGCACTAACAAATAAAATCAGAAATGAAAGAGGAGAAATTACAACAGACACCTCAGAAATATAAAAGATTATAAGAGAATACTTGAAAAGCTATATGCCAACCAATTCGACAATATGGAAAAATGGATAAATTCTTAGAATCATAGAACCTTCCAAAACTGGATCAAGAAGAAGTAGAGAATTTGAATAGAACAATCACCAGTAAGGAGATCAAAACAGTAATCACAAACCTCCCCAAAAATAAAAGTCCAGGACCAGACGTGCACAAGGAGCGTGTGGAGCGTGTGGAGAGTGTGGGGCAGTGGAGGAGTGTGTGGGGTTCCCGCTGTGGAGAGACTGGGTCCACTTCAGGAGGTCGAGGTTTGCACACGGGGCAGTATGTGTTGGCTGTGTGTGTGGACCTGGACTATGAAAAGAAGTAAAAAAGACAACCCAATAAGTGTCTAGTATCCCATATATATAAAGAAATCCTATAATTCAACAATAAAAATGGGCAAAGGACTTTTATATTTTGACTTATAACAAATATATATTTTGGTGTGTTCAAGATTCTTCCTGACACATAGCTCCTAAAACCTTTGAAATTTACTAAGCAATAAGAAGTATAGGGGTATGTTTCATTCTAATATGTAGCTTTTGTTGCTGTTTTCTCATATAGCTCCAAAGAAATCAAGGTGAAAGCAGTGCCTTTTGTTATTTATGACAAGCTCCTTTCAACCACTCGAGTTTATGTCAATGAGACTTTTGGAAAGCCCTAAATAACCACAACACAGCGATGAAATATGTACACATAAAATGTATGTGGGATTTGCTTCAAAATATGAGAGGGAGAAGTAGATGGAAGTGCAAGTGAAAGAAAATTGACCATGACTGATCCACAATGAATTTCGGTGAGAGGGCCACTGGGATTCATTTCACTATTCTATTTTTATACAGTCAAATGTATAATTTATACAATATACATATATATTTTTATAAATTTAAAAGTCTGCATAACAGAAAAAATTTTTTATACCTTTCCAGTCTGTTCTTAAGAAGGGTAGTTTAGTTTTAAAAAAGCTTTCAATATATACAACACAATTAGAGAAAGTGGTGACAAAAACAAAAAGAGAATACTGATTATAACTTATTGCCACATCAAAAGAATACTTATTTAAGCAGTTGTCAACCAAAGTTTGACAATTCAGTGATTAGAGGAAGTGAAAAACAAATTCTCTTTTACTTGTAGCACTATTTTTAAAGAAGCTTGGGGACAGAATTCTGATACTTTCTTGAAGAGGGATATCAACATGAGCAATTGACCCTCCAACCACTTTGACTAGACTTGCTGATAAAACAGAGTAGTTTTCTTCATCAGCAAGCACAGCATACAAACAAATTACAAGACAAATAATTTATGATGCTTCCTTGAAGGCAGGGATTTGTTCATTCCAGTGCCTAGAATAGTGCTTGGTATGTAGTAGGTGCTTTATTAATAAAGTTAGGAATACATGAAAAAATATATAGGGGCTGGTCCAGTGGTGTAGCAGTTAAGTTCTTGTGCTCTGCTTTGACAGCCTGGGGATCATGACTTCGGCTCCTGGATGCAGACATACACCGCTCATCAAGTCATGCTGTGGCGGCATCTAACATACAAAATAGAGGCAGACTGCCACAGATGTTAGTTCGGAGACAATCTTCCTCACTAAAAAAAAAAACAAGTATGTATATATATATATGTATGTATGTATATATACGTATACATATACATATATATGTATACATGAATGTATACATGTGAATGAGTTCTAAATTTTAATTGAAATATAGTATTTTATGCTACTTAAGAAAAGAGAAATAAAACTTAAGGGTACAAAAAAATAAACATAACGTAATAGGATTTTACTTTTCTGATAGTGTAGGATATGCTCTTGACAGTGTTAATTGGTCAGAAGCTGCCAAATCAAGTCCTCCTCTGTGCTCCACTACAGCCTCTGTCATTGACCATATGTGTTTAACAGTGTAGACAACGAACACTCAAGGAAGGGCCCTAGATGGGCAGCACACAACTTGTCTCCAATTGTCTTCATTTTAATTCCTTTATGTGATCTGTCCAGCTGCAAAAGCAATTACATGCAGGACAGAGCAGGAAGAAGTAAAACAAAAAGCTGGAAACACAAGAGACACAGAAGTGGGCATCTGTTTTTTGTTTGGCAAAGGCGGGTTTAAAAACAATAACAACAACAAAAACCAATTCTCCAGCAGGGAAACATTTCCAAATAGAAATTTGTATGAAACAGGCATGGGAGGAGGTGAGAGGTGGTGCGGCAAGCAGTAAAATTAATTCTAAAACACTTGTTTGGGAGATTTCTATAGTTTCTACAGCTGCACAGAAGCACATAGGCAACGCATCCCATAGGTAAGCCTCCCTGCATCACGCGAGCCACGCACCTGAAACATAAATAACTTGTATCTGCATGCCGTAGAGTCCAGGGGCAGACAGTTCGTTGTTGGATTTTAAAGTTTGAACAGCTAGGTGTTGGTAGAAAAGGCCTTATCACCTTCACCTCCTCAGCCACGCAGTTTGCTTGGTTAGTACATCTGATAGGGAATGCTTTCTGAGTGAGTCTCTACCTCCACTGTGGATACACATACTCAAAAACTACAAGGAAAAAAAAGCAAAAACAGAAAGACTAGAGGCACAAATACATAGCAACAGACAACAACTGTGAAAAGCATAAAGTTTTCAGTCTTAGCACTGCTGACAAACTCCATTGTCCATAACAGTGTCAATAAAATGCTTTTACAAAAATTCGTTTTTAATTCAATTTAAAAGAAAAGCAGGTTACACGATGGTAGAGGTTACAGATTAATATGAAATGATTAAGAGACATTTCCAAGAGAAAAGAGGGGGCACAAAGATGTAGCAAGAGTTATATTTTCTTTTACATTTTGTGTGACTCACATTTTCTAGTCATCCAAAGCATCATGAAAGAGAGTGTATTTTATATATAATAGAAGTATATATTAGGCAAAATATTTATATCATTTGGTATTTTAAAAGAATATTGGCATACTTTTATTAAATAAAAATTTCTTTCCTAATGAACTAGTTCTAACATTTCTTGAGAAATATTGGGTAGACTGCACTGGATGCGGGGAGTTATTTAAATCAAATACTCTCCTGTAAGTGACTCGCTGGGTAATTCTAGTTACCCATATATGCTTCCTTCTACAAACAAGCACCTTCTAACTTTACCATGTCTATGTCATAACCGCCATATCCATCAGCGGGTTCACTGGTTCACTGAAAATGCGCGTTCCTAGTCCTCTTCTCACTTTCCTTCAGGACAGAGTAGTGGAGCAGGAGTTCCACCACCACCCTCCCTGTGGGTCATGATCAGATGGCGCAGACTCAAAAGCGGGGCTGCCCGAGGTCTGGTGAAGGAGGGCAGTGTGGGCAGCCACCGTACACAAGCTGGCAAAAGCCCATGACATGGGGGGCTCTGTGGCTTGCTTCAGACTCATGGTGAGCACAGAAAGACATGTGATAAGAAATGAGAAGACACAGAAATGAGAAGCTATCAGTGCACGGTCCACACAGGAGACGGGGCTCAGTGCCGCACATACAGCCTGTGAACTACGATTGAAGCACCGCAGATGTATCTCAACAGAACACACAAAGAACACCCAAGTGTACAATATACATGATGAACACACATATGCGAAACTGACACGAGTGACGAACGTAGCACATAGTGTTTGCATTTCGGGTGTCAGAAACAAAACCAGCCCCAAAATTCCATTCTACTGCATGGCAAATACTGAAGAACAAAATTTCAGTCTTAAAATATATCTTAAAGTCAGTATTGTCCTTTCATTTTGTTGACGGTTTCCTTTGCTGTGCAGAAGCTTTTCAGTTTGATGTAGTCCCATTTGTTTATTTTTTCTATTGTTTCTCTTGCCCGGTCAGACATGGTGCTTGAAAATATGTTGCTAAGACTGATGTCAAAGAGCATACTGCCTATGTTTTCTTCTAGAAGTTTCATAGTTTCAGGTCTTACATTCCAGTCTTTAATCCATTTGGAGTTAATTTTTGTGTATGGTGTAAAGTAAGGGTCTACTTTCATTTTTCTGCATGTGGCTATCTATATGATCCAGCTAGTCCACTGCTGGGTACTTATCCAAAGAACTTGAAAACACCAATGCGTAAAGATACATGCACACCTGTGTCCATTGCAGCATTATTCACAATAGCCAAGACTTGGAAGCAACCTAAGAGCCCATCAAGGAACGAATGGATAAAGAAGATGTGGTATATATACACAATGGAATACTACTCAGCCATAGGAAACGATGAAATCCAGCCATTGGTGACAACATGGATGGACATTGAGGGTATTCTGCAAAGTAAAATAAGTCAGAGGGAGAAGGTCAAATACCATATGATTTCCTTCATTAAGCAGTAGATAATAACAACAATAAACAAACACATAGAGACAGAGATTGGATTGGTGGTTACCAGAGGGGAAGGGGGGAGGGAGGAGAGCAAAAGGGATAATTCGGCACATGTGTGTGGTGATGGGTTGTAATTAGTATTTGGGTGGTGAAAATGATGTGACCTATGCAGATATAGAGGTATAATGATATACATCTGAAATTTATACAGTGTTATAAACCAATGTTACTGCAATAAACAAAAAATTAAAAAATAAAAAAAGTCAGTATTGTCCTTCAAAGAGGAATAAAAGTACTAGAAATAAATTATAATATAGTGAATTTGCCTGGACTCACTTTGTTTCTGTCTTCCAGCCTTTAAGTCAAATAAAATAACATAAAAACTACAATCTTAGCGCAATAATTGATCTTTTATAAAATAACCTGTCTTGGGATGTTAATTTCACAATAAGGAAAAGCCAAGCCCTGTTGCTATCACTATTATAAAATACATATTTATAGACTTTCAAAACAAAATGTGTATATTGATAGCTTTGCACAA
Organism: Ceratotherium simum simum; assembly: GCF_057802395.1. Taxonomy (NCBI): domain Eukaryota; kingdom Metazoa; phylum Chordata; class Mammalia; order Perissodactyla; family Rhinocerotidae; genus Ceratotherium; species Ceratotherium simum. The sequence goes on from NC_141941.1 coordinate 10,409,814, forward strand.
ATATTGTAAAGACAAATTTAGCTTGTCTAAGAACTTCATGGAAATAGGCAGATAAACACTTCACGTGTACAAGGCACTACGTCAAACATCGTCGGTGGGCAGAGGAGGTATGGTAATCCTTGGTCTCATAAAAAATGCTATCTTCTCCCTGGGTTTGAAAAGAATTACAGGTTAGAAGATGATATGGAGACACCGAAAGCTGGCAGGAGGCTCTCATATCAAGGATAGCTTCTTATTCACAGAACAAGCAGAATTTAAATCCCCATAATGCATCTGTATACAAATTTTCAAAATTTTAATAGAAGTATGATACCTCTATGACAGCAGGGATTTATCTCCAGTGCCTAGAACAGTGCATCCTATATAGTAAGTGCTCAATTGTTTGTTTTATTAATAAATGTATAAATTTAAAAATATGAGTTCTAAATCATAACTGAAGGGAGACAGTGATAGTTTCTTATGTTATTTTATGATAGGGATATAAAAATTAAAAGTATAGAAAAAAGTAAAGGTAAAACTTGGGTACAAAAGAGTATAGATATAACTGTAATTC